>NC_135219.1:8469457-8839457 GCF_052324685.1 Brachyhypopomus gauderio
ACTACAGTTAGGCCAGTCAAGCATCTGGTATAAATGTGTCCACACTTCCACCCACTGATTGGCCAGAGAAGCACTGGCTATCAAAATCGCACCCTGTTGTCAGGGAGATGATGGGAATGTTTGGGACTTTCCCCTCCAGCAGTGACATCATCTGGCTTCCTGACTCCGCCCCCCCCTTCACACTCCCTGTGCTAACTCTGTGGTGCCAGCTGACAAATCAAACTCTTCGTGACATCCAGAGGTGAAGCAGGCCTGCTTTGGGCCTCAACTCAAACATGACAGTGTTTACAAAGGTCTACTTAAATAGCTGCCGCCATTAAATAGTTTTCATCCTTATAACTGTTACGGTGCCGTATGTACTGTACACTGTGCTACTGCCACATAATATATGAGAGACCGTAAGGAGGTTTTCTTTGCACAGAGTGAAGTATATATCAAGAATGGTGCCATTCCAAATGGACTGACAACTATTTCATATGAAGAATGTTCACTCCCATCGACGTCTGTTGCTGTGCGAATTCTCAGGATGTCTCTATTACGGCTGATGTGGAAAACTCTTAACCCCCTGCAGGCTTAGTGAGACCATCATCGTCCCACACAGCCGGTGTGTAGCTTTCCCACACAGCCGCTGCTCCCAGTGCTGCTGTAGTGGGTCCACCTTGTCTCCCAGCACAGAATATCACATTTTATATGAAGCGCCGAGCAATACTTCTCCACAAGGCACATCTGCGTCCTCCACCTTCAGTTCATCTCAGTATCAGTGCCTGGGCGCAGCATGTAGCTGAGAATTAAAGCGACTCTTACAAATTGGCCCTGAGAGCTTTTCACTGGTTGTAATTGATGAACGAAGAGTGGAACAGGATTCATAACAGACACAGGATGTATGTTGCTGCACAAAGTTCATGTGCATATCTGTCGTCTACCCCGTACCTGTAATGCATCAACTCTTAAAGATCTCTTCTGTCACCATGAGAGGCATTTTCTCTTTGCCTCTGTTCATGCTCTCCCCTGCTCTCTTTCTCTCTCTCTCTTTCTTTGTCTCTCTCTTTCTCTCTCTCTCTCTGTATCTGTCTCTCTCTCTTTATGTCTCTGTCTCTATCTCTGTCTCTGTCTCTCTTTTTCATCTCTCTCTTTCTTTCTCTCTATCTCTTTCTCTTTTTCACTCTCTCTCTCTCTCTTTCTGTCTGTCTCCCACCATACTTTGAAAATTTGCATGTTGTTTCTTTGTTCTTTGAGGACAGTCATATTAGCCCAGGTCTTGTGTTGCCTCACCCTGTGCCAACTGGATGTGATCCAGCTTCAGTGGGAGTTTTTCTCTCTCTCCTGTTTGATATTTACTTTACCAGCCTTTCCAGGGAAACCGGTGCGGGCCTAGACAGACAAACAGGGCCGTTTTAATGGGAGACAGAGGTGGGCCCAGCTATGCTGGAGGGCTCTCAACTCTCTTACCCCCCCCCCCCCCCCCCCCCCCCCCCCCGCCCTTCTGCTATGGCTGGAGCAGGCAAGGGGCACCTGTGAGCCCTTAAACAGCCCTGTTATGACTCTCCTATAAAGCACTGGCCAGCTGGGGCCCCCCTGTGTCCGCACATACCTCACACATGCCCTCACACATTCCCCACACATGCCCCTCACACATTCCCCACACATGCCCCCCACACAAGCCCCACACATGCCCCCCACACATGCCCCACACATGCCCCCCACACATGCCCCACACATGCCCCCCACACATGCCCCCCACATGCCCCACACATGCCCCACACACGCCCCCCCACACATGCCCCACACATGCCCCCCACATGCCCCACACATGCCCCCCACACATGCCCCCCCCCCACATGCCCCCCACACATGCACCACACATGCCCCCCACACATGCCCCACACATGCCCCCCACACATGCCCCCCACATGCCCCACACACGCCCCCCACACATGCCACACACATGCCCCACACATGCCCCACACATGCCCCCCACACATGCCCCACACATGCCCCCCCCCCACATGCCCCCCCCCACATGCCCCACACACATGCCCCCCACATGCCCCACACATGCCCCCCACACATGCCCCCCACACATGCCCCACACATGCCCCCCCCACATGCCCCCCCCCACATGCCCCACACACATGCCCCCCACATGCCCCACACATGCCCCCCACATGCCCCCCACACATGCCCCCCACATGCCCCCCACACATGCCCCCCCACACATGCCCCCCACACATGCCCCCCACATGCCCCACACATGCCCCATCACATGCCCCCACACATGCCCCACACATGCCCCCACACATGCCCCCCCCCCACATGCCCCCCCCCACACATGCCCCCCCACATGCCCCACACATGCCCCCCCACATGCCCCCCACACATGCCCCCCACATGCCCCCCCACACATGCCCCCCCCCCCCACATGCCCCCACACATGCCCCCCCACATGCCCCACACATGCCCCCCCCACATGCCCCACACATGCCCCCCACACATGCCCCACACATGCCCCCCACATGCCCCCACACATGCCCCCCCACACATGCCCCACACATGCCCCCCCACATGCCCCACACATGCCCCACACATGCCCCCCCCACATGCCCCCCACACATGCCCCCCACATGCCCCACACATGCCCCCCCCCACATGCCCCCACACATGCCCCCCCCCCACATGCCCCACACATGCCCCCCCCACATGCCCCACACATGCCCCCCACATGCCCCACACACATGCCCCCCCCCACATGCCCCCCACACATGCCCCCCACATATGCCCCCCCCACATGCCCCCCCCCCCCCCCACATGCCCCCGCAGGGCCGGCGATGAGAGGACGAGACACTGTCTCTGTCTGTAAGCAGGGTGGATGGTGGAACATGGACAATGTGACGCACGCCAAGCAGACGTTTGTGGACAAGCCCCACAATGCTTTGACAGCAGAGGGACGATTGAGAGCATTCTAGATTGAGAACATTCTAGATTGAGAACATTCTAGATTGAGAACATTCTAGATTGTTGATCCAGGCCAAAGAGCCAAAACGCTAACTTGAAAATGAAGGAAATGGAACTTCTGTCTCTTTTTATCCAGCACATTCCATCCTAGACGTCTGTCATGGTGGCAGCTAACTAACCCTGTAGCTATTCATTCAGACGCAGATTATATTAAACAGATACTGAGACAGCAGGATTCAATGAATCAATAGGAAATTATAGTTCTGGCAATTAAGGTCCTAAATGTACTTAAAGGTCCTAAAATGCAGGTCGCCATATTTCTGTCTCAGCCAGTGTGTCTGTGTGAGGAATTACTGTGTTTATGTAATGAATAATTCAGACAAAGCTAAAGCCCTGGTAAGCCCTGATGGTTTACGGCAGCACTGTATTATCTGATATGACGTGATTTTATTGGAGTCGAATGGTTTGGTGATGAAGCAGTCCTGTGGCGGGACGCGTGCGGTCCTGCCGATGTTGGACTCACGAACGCTCTGGTCTTCGCTGCAGGGCACCGGCCGAAGCTGGACGACTCCCCCAAGACGGGTTTGTTCTCCGACCGCCTGAACGAGCTGGAACGCATGCGGCACACCACCATGAGGGTCGCCGTGCCAACGCAAACCCCTCGCCCCTCCCTCTGCAGCTCCGGCTCGTTCTCCCCGCAGGCCCAGGGCCACATGTCAGGTACGGGCATGCCACGGCGTGTCCGCCGCTCTCACTTCTACTGTCATCACTAAACTGTCCCACGCTTCTTGGCTTAAAAAGCAGTCTCGGGTTTTGCGTATTCTTTTGATACTTGTTTCAGGAGGCTGAAAACAAGTCCGATGCTTAAACTTAAACCTCTACAGAACGAGATGATCTGAAACTAGGTCGGTCTGTCTCACATCAGTGAGACCCCAGGATTGATGGGGCGAGTTTGTTCCTGTCCATCAGAGCCTCAGTCTGCAGTCTCTCACTCAGTGGCGAACTCTAGCGTACGGGGGCTGTGGAAACTGAGATGTCACCCTGTGAGGTGACAGAGACGGAACAGAGGGGTGGACAGTGTGTTCAGTGTCTGTTAAGGAGGGCACGTATCATCTGTCCTTAACTAACGCTCTGAGTGCGTATCTGGTGGCCCAGCTATTGTTACTGACTTCTACAGTGCTGTGCCAGCCGAATGTGTAATAGCTAAATGAATGAGTAATAAAGCAAAGAAACACTGCTGACAGAGTTTTATTTGGTCTGATGTTATTTGCCATAAAGGCTAATGAGTTCATTGGACTGTTATCATGAACTTTAAATATTTCAGTTTGATCAGACGTGAATAGAGTGAACACGTACACAAAGATACTTGAGTCTGTACCTGAAACTAGAACTGACACAGAACTTGAACTGCTTTCATACTGTAGTATATGTGCGTTTAAAGCAGTAACTGAGCAGGATTACAGATGACTGTGTGTAGTCTGTGATACCGGGTGTAGTCTGTGATACCAGCTGTAGTATGTGAAACTGTGTGTAGTCTATGATACCACGCGTAGTCTGTGATACTGTTTGTAGTCTGTGAAACTGGGTGTAGTATGTGATACTGGGTGTAGTCTGTGATACCGCGTGTAGTCTGTGATACCGAGTGTAGTCTGTGATACCGAGTGTAGTCTGTGATACAAGGTATAGTCTGTAATACTGGGTGTAGTCTGTGATACTGGGTATAATCTGTAATACTGGATATAGTCTGTGATACCGGGTTTAGTCTGTAATACTGGGTGTCGTCTGTAATACTGGGTTTAGTCTGTAATACTGGGTGTAGTCTGTAACACTGGGTGTAGTCTGTGATACTGCATGTAGTCTGTGATACCAGATGTAGTCTGTAATACTGGGTGTAGTCTGTGATACTGGGTGTAGTCTGTGATCCTGGGAGTAGTCTGTGATAATAACCCTTCTTCTCTTTGTGTGGTCACACGTGATCAGACCCTCGCCAGCCCCAGTCCTCCCCTACGTGGTTTAACGAGCAAGCGTATCCATCCTACCTGAGTCCCATGGCGTCCCCCTCCGTGCACTCCACCACCCCTCTGTCCTCCAGCCGTGCCACAGGACTGCCCTCTATCAGCGACGGGCCCCGTCGTCTCCCAGGTAACCCCCCCAGCCTCAGTTACCCCCCCCTTCCCAAAGCCCTCCCCACCCCCACACTCCATCATGCAGGTGTGACCTCTTTACCTCCTGCTGCCGATGGCTTGGTTCAGGGTTTTGGGGGAGGGGTGGGTGGGTTTTTTTTTTATTTTTATTATTATTCTTTTATTTAATTTTTTTATGGCTTGTCCAGTTATCTATAGTCTGCATTTCTGAAATTGCTCTCTTGTCCTGTGGTGCGTCAGAGTCGTGTTAAAGCGTTTTGTTTCGCTCAGCGTTTGAACCGTAATCGATTACAAATGTAATGTGACATGAGTCACATTTTTATTGGCTCATTGGGCTGTTGATGTGTAAGAGGAGACATTTCTGAGACATTTCTGAGACATCGGCGAGCGCAGAGTGATGGAAAGTCGGGCCATTGTTTCCCTTTTCCTTCCTCCAAGCCTTTGATCCTGTGCCGAATATGGTTAATAACAGACTAAGACATAATAACAGGCCAGGGGCAGGGACATAAAGCAGCTTTATAGCGATACGCTCGTGAAACGGTCTGTCGGGCAGCCCTAGTGCAGGCAGGGCAGGACCTAATCTGCTCATTTGTCCTCTTATGCCCTGCACATACCCAACCGCGAGCGTTTAAACGTGGGCCGAGGGGTTTCTGCCTCCAGACTCCTGTTTGAGCCACGTGGGCTTTCATGGGCTTTTTTTCCCCGTTCCATTTCCACCACCTCCTCCTGCTCTCCTGCTCTCCTGCGCTCCTGCGCTCTAACAGGCGGCTCCGTGGCGAACGCGGCCGTGGGCTTGCGTTTGCTCTCCTTCCCCGACTCTTCGCCGGTCGCCCACGCCCTCGCTGCTTGCCACAGTCATTATCTCAGATAAGACACATCCTACTGCCCGGCGCGGCACACAGCAGTCAGAACAAAAAGCCCTCGTCTTAAATATGGATGCTGATGTCAAACATCATTACACTCCACTGCAATCTTTAGCTTGCAGCATAATACCTGCTAAAAGTATATGACGCCAAACAACCTTTACCCTGCAACCTTTTACCCAGCGACCGATAGGTGGCGAGACGCGTCTTAGATGCGCAGAGGTCACGTGTCCTCCTGACCCCAGTGCTCTCATCTCAAGCACTGCTGCGTCCAGCGTCGGTGGCTCTTTAAACGCAGTCTGAACTTTTATGTGCAGATGAGCGTGGAAAGCCGGGCCGTGCTGTCCGCCGGCCGAGCTGCCCCGCCACTTATTCTGAGCACACCGCCTCTGCGCCCCGGGTCCAAAACAGCATTGTTCTGAAAGGTTCCAATCAAAGAGGTTCAATATAAAAGTGTGTGGTGGTGGGGGGGGGCGTACCGTGCCTCTGCAACCCGCCCGCACATAATCACAGTCCCCCTGTGCGCAGACGTGGTGACAGGAAAGACGCCTTGTGATTTATGATAAGAGCGCTGTGTCTGGGGCCGTGCCCCCCCCCCCCCCCCCCCCACGCCCACTCCTCCCCCACACGCCCCCCCTCACGGTTTGGCACAGAACTAATGTGAGAGGAGCAATAGCCCATTAGGGCTGTGTGATTTGGGAGGCGTGTTGGGGGGGGCGTGAAGGACAGAGTGGAGCAGACGGTCCGTGGCTCGGGCCCTGCGAGACACCAGGAGCCACATCTGAAGTTCTGAAGCAGAGCCTGTCTGCATGTGCTGCCCATCATCCCCTCAAAAGTGTTTCCAAATGTGCGTCCACTGACCCCGCCTGCGTTTTAGCTGTACGCCGCAGCCAAGCTGCTAACACACGCGCGCGCATGCACACGCACACACATGTACACACGCACACACATGTACACACGCACACAATTTACTGGAGCGATATGCATACCTAAGTATACACAGGCGAATTTAAACATGTGCAGACACATAAACAGGCGTATGAATAAGCTGGGAGATGTGACGCCAGATGACGGGGATGTAGACATGAATACACATACACACGGGCCTGTCTCAGGACATCAGGGGGGAAAGACATCAGTAGCTGCAGCCAATCCGCTCTGTGATCTTTATGGTTTGGTGAGTCAGTCTAAAAGCTATCGGCAGTGAACAAAATTTAATTCCAGAGTTTCAGAGGTTGGGTTAAGATGCAATGATGTGTATTGTTGCTAAATTTAGTTGCTAATAGTTGCTAAATTATTATATAAACTACATAAAAGTCTTATAAACTGTGTCTAAATGATTTCATCACAGCCAATCTGAATCAGAAGTGTACATGTTCTTTGTTGTCTGCAGGTTCAACAGACCTGAGTCCGTTCCCTGGGCAGTTTGAGCGGCAGTTTCCCGGTTTTTCCTCGCTGACCGAGAGCCGATTCTCTAGTCCACGGATGCACTACCCGGCCACTTTCACCTACACGCCCACGCCCGCCTCCACGGGCATGTCACTGGGCAGCGCTCACTACCACACCTACCTGCCCCCGCCGTATCCCGGATCCACCCAGAGCCAGAGTGGACCGTTCCAGAGCAGCAGCACCCCGTATCTCTACTATGGCGCCTCCTCGGGCTCATACCAATTCTCCATGGTGACGGGGGGGGACCGCTCGCCCTCCAGGATGCTCCCGGCCTGCACTAGCGCTTCTACCGGCAACACGCTAGGCAGCTCCACCCTCCCCGTCCAGGCGGACGGAGCGGGCGGAGGCGACGAGGATGGCAGCCACAGCAACTCACCCACCATCCTGAACCCGGCGGGGAGGATGGACGAAGGAGTGTGGCGACCTTACTGACCCCGTACTGACCCCGTACTGACCCCCGCCAGCCTGGGCCAGAGAAACAAGAACACGAGTGACAGCATCCTGTGCCTCCGTCACGGGAACCCCCACCCACGACATGGTTTTAAAGCACAAACCCTAGCAGAACTTCATGCTGAACTATTCTATTTACGCTTTGTTGATCTTTAAACCTTGTAAAACATGTTCTTTATTGACAAGTATTTATGGAACAAGGTCCTTCGAAGGGAAGTATTTTAAAGGAAACCCTTGCGACAGTTGTAAGCTGTATAACTGTATCAGGGTTATAACTCTGAGGAGCTCTAGTGTGATAGCTGTCAGCATCACTTATGGTTAAAAGAGCCGAAGTGGTGTGACTGGTTTTGTTAGCTCTCATCAAAGCTGTTAGCCTTAGTGGATACTTACCGTAGTTTTTACGTACAGTTTAAAGCACTGATCACCAGTTGCCTTCAATTGAATATGACAAAGTTTGTTTTTAGGATTCATTTTCTTTTTTTAACTTAAGTAATTTAAATTATACGTACTTGGTGAGAGGATATTGAGTTGTAAGTTATAAAGCCATAAATTAACTAATGTATTTGGAACTTGATTCATAGAGGGAATATTTTTGTAATGCATCTATGTTCAAGTTGATAATAGAATTAATAGGTAATTTAAAATTAGTTTAATTAGCTTATGCCTTTCTTCTGTTTATACTATTTTCTAAAGGAAATCTGGAACGAGTTTTCTACAGTACATTATAGAAAATCTCTATTGTTATACAGCATGTAGGCGTGCTAATCTGAATAGTTTCTTTAATGCTTGATACTTCCAGCTCTGATGCCCTTGCAATTTTGACTTCAAACCAAAGAGATGGTTGCATATGCCTGGAAATGTTTGCTAAATAATAACATGCTTCCTTTCTCTTGTATGCAGTCTTGTGCAGATATTTTGGTCAGTGTTAACCATGTTTAATCAGAAAATGGCTGTGATCTGGTCTAACAGAAATGAGGACTATAGTAGAAAAGTACCAAAGGCTCACGATGGATCCATCTTTACTGGAACGGAGAATGTGCATAATGGATGTAACACACGTTAATGCTCAAGGTCAGAACGCTGCGTTTAATCTTGGTGCAGATGTTGCTTGGTTTCATGGCAGCTAAAATCATTCTGCAATGCGACTGGTTTTTCAAGAAGTCACAACTTGGTATGCAGTTAGATTAGTTTTTCAGCTAGTTTTATATCTTTTAATATGATCCTGGATTTTGGAGATTAAGGCTTACGATGAAATTTACACTTGGTAATGCAAAAACAGGTGGTCTCAGATGGCAGAAACAGCTGAATCACGCCCAGATTCATGTTAGTATTTTGTAGTCCCAGAAAACATGGTGTGTACAAATGGTACTTTTTAGTGAATCCTGCAACACGCGTGTGTTGATGCAAACATGTAGTATGGCACAAAGCTCTAGCTCACAGGTTTCAGGTGTCCCTGGTTTTAAAGGAAAATCGTTGTTTTTCATTTTGTCTCATAATTGTGTTTTTCTGTAATGCAGGGGTTTATACTTGCAATGCAAAGTCCTGCTCATTCATAACAGTGACTGTTAATGTCCTGTTTCTCAACGCCTCTCTCTCCGGTGCCTTAGACCTCACAGAGAACACGTACCACACACACTTGGCAACGTACCGCACACACGCTGCAACATACCACACACACACGCTGCAACGTACCACACACACACATGCTGCAGTGTACCACACACACAGACGCTGTAACATACCACACACACACGTTGCAATGTACCACACACACAGACGCTGTAACATACCACACACACATGCTGCAACGTACCACACACACACATGCTGCAACATACTACACACACACACTGCAACGGCTGGCCTGCCCATCAAATTCAACCAGATCAATTCCCCCCTATTTTACTGAGACCTGTCCCTTCCAAACTTACCCAATCAGGTAAGCAGAGCACTTAGCCAGTTGTGCAGTTCAGGTGCACCATATATACACATATATTGAGTTTACAACTAAGCTTTTGTCCGTTAGCATCAAAATGCACATTTATTTTTTATTTCATCTCTGGTGGGTCAAGTCCAGTTCAATTAGTTTGTATTTAATGATAAATAAATACATCATCGTATGGACAGAGGACATTTTTGGACAGAGGACATGTATGGACAGTTGTACTGCAAGAGGAGCAGAGCTTAAATTTGTTTACAAAATGTTTACAATATTATGAGTACAGGTTGTTATCGTTTGAGTCATCTATACCCCCATTTGCATTGTTATGATTATTATTAATTTCCTTTATTTGTACAATATTTCTCTTCCCTGGTGAATCTACCAGAATAAGGGGAGCAATTTGGGACATTTTAGAGCAGCTTTCCCTCTGGAGCTTGCATGCTTAACTTGCACAGATTGTGTTTTATTTATCTTTTTTCTGACCTCTGAGGTCTCATCTCTTATATCTGTATGGAACAACAGCTACATGGAATGACCATCAGAACACCAGTGAAAGAAACTGGCATTTTTAATTGTTGTACATTGTTTGAACTTGTTTACTTTTATAAGGGTAATTCAAATAAATTTTGCAAAGATTTTGTCATTCTGGAGCCGCTTTGTAGTCAGTGTTGTTGTATCGTCTATTCCTGGCGTCTCCTTTCACTGAGTTGTTTGTCAAACTGCCTCCTCTGTCTTCGGCTTGGTTATCTTTCTCCTTGTTAAGCACACAGATCCCTGACCGTGGAAGGAAGATGGCTAGTGTCCTCGCATGCTATCTCTGATCTCTTCAGTTTTCAAAGTCTCATGACCTTATCAGTAAACCCATGGCTGCCTGGCCGGGGGTCAAAGTGCAAGTGCCATTCAGGACCTCAGCGCTCCTGGAGCACGTATTGGCGTGGAGTGCGGAGTGGATCAACATTAGCTTTGGAGAAGCGGAGTTGGCATCACGCTGCTGGCTGCAGTCGGGCCTTCATCTCCCCGGTGCTGCTCAGTGGAACCAGGCCTGCCGGAGCAGGGCCTGCTCTGTGTTGTTTCAAGACATAACAGACAAAATCCCAGAGCACTCCATCTCCAGTTCTCTCCGAGGCGAACTGGGAGCGTTCCAGGGGTTTCCCTGCATATGAAGTGAGTAGGAATAGTGGAAGAGGGCTCGGGTTCACATTCCCCTCGTTCCGATCCACATCTAGCAATTAGGATAATGAGCTGGAGAGGAGAAACTAGAGACAGCAATGTGATATTCCATAATGTGTGGGGGATGGCGGGGAAGGATCTTGGAAAAAGAGAACTGCTGTTCTGTAAAACTCCAGAGCTGAGAGGTCCAGTCGTATAGGGTAGCACTTCCTCTAATAGCATTTTTTTGTTTTTACACTGAAGTAAACCTGGTAGGGTTTTTTTTTTATCTTAGACATCAATCTTTGTATCTTTGTATTTACACAAGACGAGAAAAAGAGGGAAGAAGGTTCCAGAGGCTGAGAGAGAGAGAGAGAGATGAAGGGAGAAAGGAGGAAGAGAGAGAGAGAGAGAGAGCGTACACAAACCAGTCAGCACCTCCGTGTCACCGATCCCAAGACAAACTTGACTCTGTCTCAGCAGCAGGAGGGCTGTGTTGTCCATCTGAGAGGACACTGCGAGGTCATTAGCACCACTCGCTCCACTCTGCCACGTTCTGTCTGGGTTCTGGCCGATCACACAACCTTCTACGGGTCCTTCTCCCATGAAGGAGCTTCATATTTAAAGAGGACAAAGTGAACTGCTGGGCTCCTCGTGCCCCTGATCCACTTGTGAGGTGAATGAGTCGTGTGAGGCTGCAAGGGCATCTGTGGTCTTCTGGAACTGCAGGGTAATGTTTCATTAGTGCTTCAACCCTCCCTCACCACACTGTAGCGCTACAATAAAGCTCTGTAGGGGCCAGCGAGTTTATAGAGTTGTGAATATTTTAGAAATTATGATGTGTATCATGTTGATTTGCCCCTACTATAGTAAAACAATGGCTGGCATTCAATTTTTAAACAAAAATACTGCTCTTGGTCAGAAACATTGCAAATATTGCTGATATATTCTTGTCTCGTGTCATACTGGTCAGACAGGTTTATCTCATTGTGGGGGAAAATCAGAAACGCTTCAACATTTTAATTGGATTTTTTTTTTATTCGGATTTAAAATTAAGTTGGTTCAACTGCTCCATCTAGCGTTCAACTTCGAATATTAATTTATTGCTGCCGTTGAAAGAGGATACGACATAAGAAGATAAGAAAGCCCCTTCCTCTGCACCTACTGGGACTAATTTAACATAAATATTACTCTGCCCTACAATACACTACAATGAATTTCAGTATATCTTAGTTGAAATAGAAAAAATACAGCATTTAAATAATATTTTGTATTATCATAGCCCAAATAATCACAATTATCAATTTAAGAACCAACCTTTGGAAACTTTGGAAAAGTTGTTGAGGTCTTTCAACACATCCATGCAGAGAACATGACCACGTTTTCCAAATGTACCTTAAAGCACTGAACTGTGAACCCGATGGCCCATAATAATGATCATTGAGATGTTCTAATATCAGTACCATGGACAGCTACCGTGCGAACAATAGGTCTCTTTGTTGAGAGCTCACACTGGTGCCAGGAGGCTCAAGTTATCCACCATCTAAACTGTCAAAAACTCCTCACAAAGATTGAGTGCCTCAGGCACCAGAGCATTTGACAGGACAGAGCTGTGGGTTGTGCCAAAAATTCATGCAAAACAGGCCTTTTCCATACGTCCGAGCCAAGCAGTAAAATGTGAAATATTTGGACAGAAACTCCATCTTCATATGTAGCCAGCCATCGAGGAGTGTGGACATGTTTCTCATCAAATGTGCGGCCATATAAACCTTTTGATGGGACTGAGTGTTAATTGAGAACTAATGAACTGGTAACACACAGCAGTCCCAGCGTGCTCACCAGACCTTTTATGATTTATTTAGGACTGACACACCGTGCTTGTGACACTATGCCAATTATATCTGATTCCCTGTTTTGGAAAATGACAAAGTAATCGTGGTCGTTGCTGTGTGCCAGACCGTTCCATCGATGTCCCAACCTGCTTCTCATTTAGTCTCCGGCCCCGTCTCCGAACAGCACAACGCGTGTTATTATATTAATGGCAGATTTTATGGTTTATGACTGGAAAGTCAAACATTC
The DNA here is from genome assembly GCF_052324685.1 of Brachyhypopomus gauderio. NCBI lineage: Eukaryota > Metazoa > Chordata > Actinopteri > Gymnotiformes > Hypopomidae > Brachyhypopomus > Brachyhypopomus gauderio. Next base: position 8,482,486 of record NC_135219.1, read on the forward strand.
TCGATTTCCTGGGGAGTGCACGATGATTTACAGGGCTGAATGATAAAGCGAATTTTCTTGACAGCCGAGGACCTGCGAGAGCTTCTGTGGGTGAAGCGGCGCGCGGAGACAGCAGATCGCTCTCTGATGTGGGGAGATGTTCTGGGTGCTGGAACACAGCAAAAAGGAGCTCGGCTGTCCTCATTCCTCATTCAGGCACCGAGTTATGTCATTAGAGAATTCTAATAGCCCCAGACATACTGTAACTGTCTGTTGTGCCCACATCCTGCCCCTGCAGGAAGAGCCACTGCTCAAAATATCAAATTAAGACTCGGGTGTCGATCTACTTACTGAGGCTATAATCAGTCTGTATCTGGGACCCGCTGGATCTCATGCTAAATACAAACACAGGGCATTTTTTAATATCACTGGGTTTAATCAATCAGTTTTGCGGCTGTGTGATATTGTCGGCCTCCCGGTCCATCAAGACTTAGATCCGTATAGCTTTTTAATCCAGAGAAATACAGAACCTCGCCGAGCCTGGGCAGCTGACAGTATCTGGGTTGATGGGACGTGGTTGTGGGTGTGAGGCAGGGCGACCCTCCTAACAGACGTCCTGACGTTCAGATGACGTGACAGACAGCCGGAGCGGCGCTGTGGAGCCAGACGTGCCTCTGGTTAGGTCATCAGCCTCGCACTCCAGCCGCAGGCGTGCGCCCCTCATATCAGTAATCCACATCAAATCCCACCGCAAGTGGCTCACACCGCCGAACCAGGAGGAGCTGGGTCATTTCACCGTGACTAGGAGGGACAACCCGATACTCATTTTCCCTTATGAAAAGCCTGGATTTGTGTTTCTTCCACTTTGTCTTAATAAAATCTATATCCTGTTGTACGACAGAAACTTGGATCACTGCTTGATCTTCTTAACCATGATTCCACATCAGTCTTTATTCATGAATAACCAGAGAAAACAGATATGGAACCATCTGAGCAGAATTGTTAATGACATGCCACTGTGGAGAGCACACCAGGGTGAAATACCTACATTCTCTCCTTATTTACCATGGGATTCTAAGTATAAACTACCAACAGGGCCTCTTCATGGGCTCGCTGGTCCCTTAATCACTTTCTGCTGTAATAGTAATGTCTGACGTACCATTTATATTTTATTTAATCTAATCATCTAGTAGATTTTGTGAATGAGAACACACTTTAAGATGCACTGAACCGGCAAATATTGTGCAGAAGGTAATATTAAAGTTTACTTTGCTTTTAATTTGACGGGCATATTCAGGTCTAAATGGCACCATCTGCTGGCTATGCTAATAAATGCATCATGCAGCATTTCGTGTTAATATAGTTATATACGAGGGCCCACAGCTTTGCACCTTCACTGTTACACTTTTTATTGTTTTCTCCCAGCATGACATTGTGTTATACTGTGGATCAGTCCTGCAGAAATCACATCTGTGGCTTACAGTAAGAACAGCTTGTCAGCATTAAATTACCCAGGCATAACTTGAATCCAGGGCTGTGAGTAAAGTTAACACTTGTAAGCATAACCTGCCTGTGAGGCACATCAGCTTATAAAGTGCCCACTGAAAAGGGCCAGTCTCTTTTCATGAACTAGCTTAAAATGGATTTCAGATGTCCAGGACCAGCACCCCAGGAGAGGCACGCGTCCAAGCCGGGCTCACAGACAGCCTGGGTGTAAGACCGGGGTGTAATAAAGAAGCCATGACTGAGTCTCTCACCATTAAAGCATGTAAGCATCACCACAGTAGCCACAGTAGCCGTGAGCAAGGCCTCTAGGTCCAGTGTGGGAGTGAGCAGGCCTTGGGCCCGAGACACACTCCCTCCACCCACCCACCCTCGGTTAATATCAGAATCTCACCATAACCTGCATGCCAGTGTACTTATGGACACAAACACAAACAGGGAAGCTGAAATAGATAATATAGAACCGGCAAACAAAGACATTCCTTGACTGCTAAAACCTGAAAGCGAGCCATTACTATTTCCAGACTATCGCTTTTGTGGCATGTGACCTCACTGAAATACAAGGAATTATAATAATAGTATGCATATTTCACACTCTTAGCCATATGGTTCTCACTGTTAGAACGACACTACGTCTACGACACATAAGCAATCAATTAATAAAAACCAGAGTGGCTGAATAAGCAGACCTGTGGATTGTCTACTTGAATGCATAGATCTGGACTGGTGTGGAGGCCAACGGAGTTACAGTCGTGGATGTGAGACGTGTTTGACATTAATGCCCTGCTGTATATTATCTTGCTCGGAGATGTTGAACGTGGGCGCCGAGACCCAAAGCACAGAATGTTTAAGAACTAATTACGAAACAGCAAGGCACAAGCCCTGCACATATTTTCTTACTTGTGTGGAAAAACATGGCAAGCTTCATTTATTTTCCCGCTCTGTTATTTCTGGACGGAGCTTGCTTCGGGTAAACAGTCGCGCTCCCTATTGTAAATGTGATGGGCGCAGGTCTTGTGAGCGAGGCTCTTCTGAGGAAAATTCGGGACGGGTTGAGCGGGTTTTTCCGCCCTGATGAGAGAGCGGAGGAGAGGCGGGGAGCTTTGATCCGGGGCCTGGAAGCCCATGTTTAAATCTGTTAGCGGTCATCACTCCCGAAGGCTGAGAGGACGGATCAAGCTTTCAAGTTTCTTCGTTCTTAATGGACAACGAAGTGCACGCAGATCCCAGCTGAGACAGAGGCTGGTTCGTTCACACCGCTCAGCTTCAGCCAACGTTAAGTCTTCTCTGCGCGTCACACACCGCAAGCCGTTTTTAACCCATGCAAATAAATCCTATATTTCAACCACATGCATTTGGGGTTATCATTCAATTACAATACATAAGATCCATTCACTTTAACCCCCCCCCCCCCCCCCCCCCCCTACACACGCACATAATTGCATTAATTAACAAAAATAGTACATAAGGAAAATGAAATAATGCAAGCTGAATTGTGAAAATATTATTTTAATCGTAGAGGTTCATGCAGGACGGACGTCTCTTGTGCCTTTACTCTCATTTCATATCAAACCACACAAGGCCATTAGTCCAAGCCACACGAGGGAGGTGGAGCATATGAGGACCAGTGTGCAGTCCCAGGGCCCTGGAGAAGGGCCACACACCCTCCCTCCAACACCACCTACATCCCACACCCCCCTCCCTCCAACACCGCCTCCCTCCAATACCACCTCCCTCCAACACCACCTCCCTCCAACACCACCTACATCCAACACCCCCTCCCTCCCACACCACCTCCCTCCAACACCACCTCCCTCCAACACCACCTACATCCCACACCCCCTCCCTCCAACACCACCTACATCCAACACCCCCTCCCTCCCACACCACCTCCCTCCCACACCACCTCCCTCCAACACCACCTACATCCCACATCACCTCCCTCCAATACCACCTACATACAACACCACCTTCCTCCAACACCACCTACATCCCACACTCCCTCCGTCCAACACCCCCTCCCTCCAACACCACCTACATCCCACACCCCCTCCCTCCAACACCACCTCCCTCCAACACCACCTACATCCAACACCCCCTCCCTCCCACACCACCTCCCTCCCACACCACCTCCCTCCAACACCACCTACATCCCACATCACCTCCCTCCAATACCACCTACATACAACAACACCTTCCTCCAACACCACCCACATCCCACACTCCCTCCGTCCAACACCCCCTCCCTCCAACACCACCTACATCCCACACCACCTCCCTCCAACACCACCTACATCCAACACCCCCTCCCTCCAACACCACCTCCCTCCAACACTACCTCCCTCCTACACCACCTACATCCCACACCCCCTCCCTCCAACACCACCTCCCTCCTACACCACCAACATCCCACACCCCCTCCCTCCAACACCCTCTCCCTCCAACACCACCTACATCCAACACCCCCTCCCTCCAACACCACCTCCCTCCAACACCACCTCCCTCCTACACCACCTACATCCCACACCCCTCCCTCCAACACCCTCTCCCTCCAACACCACCTACATCCCACACCACCTCCCTCCCACACCCCCTCCCTCCAACACCACCTACATCCAACACCACCTCCCTCCAACACCACCTACATCCCACACCCCCTCCCTCCAACACCACCTCCCTCCAACACCGCCTCCCTCCCACACCCCTCCCTCCCACACCCCTCCCTCCAACACCACCTCCCTCCCACACCCCTCCCTCCAACACCACCTACATCCCACACCCCCTCCCTCCAACACCACCTCCCTCCCACACCCCCTCCCTCCAACACCCCCTCCCTCCAACACCACCTACATCCCACATCACCTCCCTCCAACACCACCTCCCTCCAACACCACCTACATCCCACATCACCTCCCTCTAACACCCCCTCCCTCCAACACCACCTCCCTCCCACACCACCTCCCTCCCACACCACTTCCCTCCAACACCACCTCCCTCCCACACCACCTCCCTCCAACACCACCTCCCTCCAACACCACCTCCCTCCAACTCCACCTCATCTACTGGTGAAGGGTGAGGTTAAACACCACTGTGATAAAACATGTTTTATCAGAACAGCTGAAAGAAAATGCTTCTTGAAGCAGAATAATACATGTTTACTGCATGCAAAATGCTTTATGTTTAATGTTTTTGGCAGGAAACCTCTATATGAAGGCACACAATTTGAATATTCTGTTTACTCTTCAAAGACAAACTGCTTTAAAATATTTCAAAGAATTACATTTAAACAGCTTGAGGTTAGGAAAAGCCCCGTGAGAATGTGATTTATTCAGTTCTTGTATCAAGAGAAACTTTCATTTGACCCTGCGGCGCAGATGTTCTTTGTGCTTGCATAAAGCATTCATTATCATTAAGACACAAATTAAGCATCAACATATGATATTATGCTCAGAAAACATTCAAGAGTCCTGAAAATCATCAGTGCAATACCATTTTATATCCATTTTATACAATTTTTATACATTTGGATCAATTGTTATTTTCAACTGTCAAGCTTATATGAAAATTATGATATAATTTTAATGTACATGTAAAAGACAAAATTATAAGACAACAACCTCTGTAAATATATAATCTATTGATATTAATGATGGAAATAAATAGAGGAAATACAACTCATCAATAATAATAATAAAACTATTAATCTAGCCAAGGCAGACACAACCATTCCATGGGGAACCAGACCTCCTTGATCCAGCACAGAGCCATCACATCTCTTTATTTTGGGATCAGTGATCAGAGTGGTTTCGTTTGCAATGTCTGTTTTCATAGTTTTAAAGGATAGAAGACGACTTATACAGCATAACTCCTAGCACAGTTCAGCAGGTCCCTGTGGGCCTGTGTTGGTGAAGCCTGTGTTGGTGAAGCCTGTGTTCCTAGCCACGTCACTTGGTTAGCCGCTTGGCCACGCCCTGATAGGCCAGCTCGATCTCCTTGTCGGCAGCGCAGGTGTTGGTGAACTCGTCGCGCGCGTACGCGCTGTTCAAGTAGCGCCACACCGCCGTCATGTCCGTGGGGATGTCGAAGTTACGGTACTTCTTGGCGACGACCTAAAAAAAAACCCAGAGCAAAAGGAATGGGCAACAGAATAAGGCTGACAACTGTATGGGTTATATTTCAGACTGGTGTAGTAAGGCCGGTCTGAGATAAACGGCCTGTCGGGGGAACCGTGGCGAGGGTTACGGCCACGCCCACTCGCGCCGTCTCGTGCCCGCGCCGACGCCTCACCTTGACGATGTGCAGCTTTGGCAGCAGGTTGCAGTCTGCCAGCGTGAGCTCGCTGCCGTCCAGGAAGCTGCGTCTGGAGCTCTTCTCCTCCTCCATGCTGTCTGCGTCGATCTCGTCGGGCAGCGGGCTGCTCAGGTACTCGTCCAACTTCCACATGGCTTTCGTCAGGTTGCTCTCCAATCCTGCCACAGCCGAGATGGCACAGGATTAAGGGTCATATTTTAATACATGCTGAACGAGTAAAGGCAACGACTAAGCAAAACAACATCGGACATTATACTAATTTAAATAAGTGTAAATGTTTAAATCTAAGGGAATATTATGTTCAGAGCAATAAAGACGTGAAGTCTTTAATAAATTGTAGGAGTTTTGGCATCTCTGCATCAATACTTTACATTCATACGATCAAGCGATCCAGTTTGACGCGTCTACCTCTGTCGGCATCTGGCCTGGTGTTTTTGATGTAAGCTGAGAACTTTGCAAAAATGTCAATCCCCGCTGTGTTGGACTCCCTGTGCTTGGCTGCCAGTTTGGGGTATCTGAGGAACACAGGGGACAGAAAACAGACACGTATTTACCAGCAGCTGCTTTAGGCAAATTCCAGCTGTCATTGAATCATATTCCTGACACAATTCAAAGTATAATTTGAAGTAATAAAAGTATGAAGACTGGGTGTTTGCTTTGCAGTCAAGCCTGTCAAATCATCTACAGCATAAGCTACAAAACCATGTACTGGGAGTACAAAAGTCATATTAACTTACTTTGGTGGTGCCAACATTTCCTCTAGAAACTCTTCGATCTTATTAATGTCTGTCTTGACCTCGCCGTTGAAGGTCAGGAAAGGAGGGTGGGTTCCTGGAGCCAGATTATGCAAGTCAGGTGGCTTCCTGAAAAAAATAAAAATCTAACAAAATTAATCTAAGGAAAGGTGCCAGACAGTCTGTAGAATAAGGGAGTGTCTCAGCATTGTATCACACACAACGCATCGTAAACTAAAAGTGGCTTGCGGCTCATTGCAGCTCATTGAGGGAACTTCACCTCTTCAGGTCCACGGTGGTGACGTTGAAGACGACCCCTTTGAGCCAGAGGATCATGAAGAGACGCTGAGAGAAAGGACAGTTCCCGATGCTCTCGCCATCACTGCCCGCCTGTGATGAACAGAACCCAGGGATAACACAGGCATGACACAGCGTCCACTGTGTAGCCACAGATCTTATTTGAGGCAGCAGGACGGACAACTCTTTCAATATTCAAGATTGCACTGACATCAAAACAGGCCATGAGCAACAAAAGGATGTAAAAGGTAAAGAAATAAGGCATGGCCTGTGCTGCTGTAAAACCTAGTACATTGCTTTCATTCAGTTGTGTGAGAGAAGTTAAGGCAAAGAAAAGCGTCACACTGCCCTCTGCTGGTAACATCACATATTACCTCATAACTCTGAAAATAATTGAATGAAAGGTGCTGTAGAATCAAACGGTCAAAGAGTGGCACTCCAAGAAATGTCATCAACGTTGGGAATGTTGTGGATTTGATTGAGTTTGATTTAAATGGTCAAATAAGCAGGACAACCCCAAAACAACAGGTTTAGACAGAAACAGGCACAGCAGGCTCTTTAAAGCACAAACACACACACACACACACACACACACACACACACACTGTGCATAATGACTTAGTAATACTGTGCATAGTGACTTTGATTGGTTATTGTCAATCCATAAAATCTTTCACAATAAACACACAAGGTTCAGCTGAGTAAGGTGGTATATAAATAACCACTATGCTTCTGACACAGTCCTCTATCCCAGTTCTGGAAAGAATACAACTGTGGTCACAGCACCATGCCCATCTAACAATAAACACGCAGCTGACAATAATGGATCACAGCCCAGAATGTCCGGGCCAGTTGGCCATGGGTCCAGAAGCTCTAGTGTGCAGGACACGTCCACTGATGTTAATGGCATGAAAAGTTGAGAGAAGTGTGTGTGTGTGTGTGTGTGTGTGTGTGTGTGTGTGTGTGTGTGTGTGTGTGTGTGTGTGTGTGTGTGTGTGTGTTCCATTTTGCTTTCTTTCTGTGAACGAAGTGAGAATAAGCTAAAGATAATGAGCCCATAAAGCGCGTGTGCACACAGGTGTGCTGCTGGCTGCTCTATCCGCAGGTAAAAGTCTTGTTTCCTGTGCATCAGCACCTCGTTAGCTGTGTGTTCCTCCACCTGCCACACTCTCAGAGGACTGCAGTGGCTTAAGGAACAGCAGTGCAAAATGTCCAATCCACACGGCATGGCTGCATTACAGTTTAGAAAGTATGACAGCCACTACAGTTCATATTCAAAAGTAAAGCACTTTCCAGTGTTCAAGATCGGAATGATTATTCAGCCGTTTATCTGTTTTCCTCTCCCAGGGTGGAGATGGATGGATCTGGGTTATACGTGCCGCTGTAACTCTAGATCAACTATTGTGTTACAGTCTTTCCCCGCATTTCAAAAGAGCAGTATACGAGCCAGATATACACCTTCCTTACAAATGCATATTTGCCATGTCACTTCTCTCTTACCTTCACAAACAGTTCAATATCTGGGTCCCGGGCCCCTCCATTTGAAGTTAGATCAGTCATTACAGGTGATTATTGTTGATCCAGAATTACTGAGAAAAGTCCATAAAGGAGGACCCTGTGTCCCTCACATCTTTACAGTAAATAGGAGCCCCTCTGGCTGATCAAGCTGCATTTAAATGCAGATATTCTGGTGTGCTAAAATAAAACTCCCTGTGCCTCACGGTTGACGGGCAGATCCAGCAGCAGGTGGTTTGATATGCGCGACGGGCCGCGTGAGGTTGGGGGGGTGGTGGTGTCTGTGTTCTGTTTTTCCCCGTCTGCAACAGGGATGCAGTGCAAGAGGAGGAGGAGGTGTAAAGGTTTCCTGGGGGAGGAGCTCTCTCCCCTCCCCTTGAGCGTGAGGCCAGTGATGCCCCTGGGGCAAACCCTCGCCTGCAGAGCCGCACCTAGGGAGGGGCAGAATCTCCAGCCAACAAGCTAAGGAACCCACATAGCAGCTCAGCGAGGCCAGCAGTGGTGTTTGATGGCGGGTGAATGTGGGCTTTGGTCTCAGTGCGGCACAGAAAAGTCATCCATGACAGTGGACAGTGAATCGCATGTGCTTAGTCTAAAAAACAAGCTCATTTTCTAGAGGACAAACACTGAATGAGGCTTCAACAAACATTGAGAAAGTTTGTTTTTTGTTTTTTTAAGCCATCTGAAATTTACTGAAAGAACACTGAATTAAACACCATTAACATTATCGAAGAAATTGTGATTCTAGAGCTAAAGAGTCAGTGCAAAAAAGAGGAGCCCTTGCTGATTGCATGCGGAGATGCATGCGATCTAGAAAACAACAACCGATCACATTTTCTCCACGTCCAACTGTAACACGTCATGGCCCAGAAACCACGAGTAGAGGAATGGGCTCCATCCATTTTTAATGGCCCCCACACACAGCGCTGTGGCTGGCAAGGGCAGCTTATATGTGATGAGCTTCGGAAGCCCTGGGGAACAAGATTCCCTCCTAAATATTTGATGACTTGGCTTTGGTTTTATGGTGAGAACAGTCTTTCAAGCTTTCCTGAAAATGCTTATATGGAAAAATCAAGCAAATCAAAAATATATTTATCCCCCTATGATCCTTGTTTCCATACCAGTCTTTTTATATTTCTTAGTTTTCACTCATTTTTGATAATACATCTACCTGTGACTGTAAGCCAAAAACACACTGCTAGCATTGCATATAAATGTGTGTAATTAAATCAAAATAATACAGGAGAGATTCGTGTTAGCAGACTACTGTATTAGCATAACGCAGGAAGCAGCCTAAAGCGGAACAGCGCCCTCTAGTGTCAGAATACCATAAGCAAGCAACTGGAAATTGAGCTTATTCCTGAATGAAAAGATCTTTTGGACCTTGACACTAGCTGTGCTTACAAGACTACACTGAGTATTGTGGTACTACATACACAGATTTTTATGCTGTATAGCTTTTACTTTAAAATTACAAAAATTTGATTACAACGAAACACTCTAAACAGATTCTATTTTAATATGCATTCAAATTCTTCACAATATCCTGAATGCTTCAGAGGGCTGTGGAGTTTTGACTGCTATTATATGCAACTATGTGTAATTGGATCAAGACAACATTTGAACCAATAATATAGTTGTAAATATGAGCATGTCCTGGATCACAGGTCAGGTTTCACAAAGTGTTCTGAAGGGAGAAACGCATTACTGTGACACAGCAGGCATGTCAGTAACAGTAAAGTTTAGACAGTAAAGGAGGTTAATAGATGTGTAAACCAAACCAAATAAGTGCTTTGAAATGAGACTTGAACTAAAGAATTGGTGGACATTTATGTTTAAAATCAGCCCAGGAATTCTGTGTTGGCCAAAAAAATCTATTTATAATTTATTTATTACTATAAGTTGTTATAATCAATTCTATCGTTCCAAAATCAACGCAGTTGAATCATCAGCTTCTGATGTGCTTGTACACACCTGGTCCACACACACATATATATACAGTAGCTGCACAGGGAACCTACTTTATACACACATTTGTGAGTGCCAATAACAGCTTTGCTTGTGGGACTGAATGTCCAGGTGTGTCCTTCTGTGGACAGGGTGTCTGAGAAGGACGCAAAGTGTCCTGTCACTACATGGATGCACAAATCAAATGGGTTTTGGTATTGTGACATCACAGAGTTCACTGGTTCATGTTCTGATCCAGTGTGTGGACACTCGACTGCATGACTAGTCTGAACCATGAGATGATCAGAGGAGAATGTGTAGTCTTCACCATCCAAACCTCACTCAGAAATAAAGGGATTATCCTGGTACTAAAATAACCATCAGCTCCAGGGTGTCACTTATGATGTCTGCAGAGCTATTCATATTTGAGAATAACGGCAATCCAAAGGTAACAAAAACTGTAATGTGTTTTTTTCTGCATGGAGGTGAAGGGGATACCTGTACAAGTTGCAAATACATAACTACACAACTATATAATGGTATTCAGATTATTATGCACATATAAATCATAGTGTGTGTTCATGATGGTAACGTGCCGTTCATAATTCAAACGTCTTTTAAGAAATATATAATAAACCTTTCCACAAACTTGCCTATCTAAATGTGTTCATTCCTATTTAAACACCTATCTTACCAAATAAACATACCTGCTTTAATCCTTGTGATATAGCACACATGGTATCTCCACTTCAACCTTGACCATCGGCAGGTCATTTCAGAATACAATAGAAATTCAAATCTAACAGACAGGCTAGGAGGTTATTAAGCAGTACGAACAGTAAGAAATGCCTTGTTCATGTTATGCATCAGTTAGGGTAATGTGATGCAGAAATAATAATATAGACTATTTTTCAAATGGATTTACTGTACAGTAATACAGTTCTAGATTACGTGGTGCATGCAGTGAAATGACACATCTGCATGCATCTGCACTAGCCAGTAGAGTTGAGGGTTTCTGTAAGTCCTATAAATGAGTCATCGTGGTGCTCTGAAAGTGCTTGTCTGGCCTGTCCTTCCGTGACCATCCCAACTCTTTACAACAGTGATCTGTTTTATGACAACAGGTGAACATAAAATGGTTGTGAAATCTTATCCACCATTTTTATTAACTGTAGAAAATCATTGCCCATGTCTGTGTTGTCATGTGTTTTAACACGTTCTAAAAACAACAGTCATTTTTAAATATGTGGCTGTGTAGGCTACAACCTCAGCTATGTGATTCATTACTCTCCTTCTCTTCATAGCTAAGCCCATGCCAGACCTTCCCCAAACAGCACTGCCCTCACTAAAGTCTTTAAATGACCTTTAATAGTCAAAAACTGCTTTCCGTTCAAATTCTCCAGTTTAGTCTGACAGCTTTCTCTTCAACCCAACATGCACTCTGCTGCCAATCACTGCTGTTCAATCAGCAAAGTGACCCCCTCACGTCCACAGATTGTATTGCCCCTCTATCAAAAAGCAAAGAGACCACTTGGATTAATTTGCACGGGGTTCACCTCTGTTTCCATGACGGCAGTTACTGGTGAATGATTAAGCCATTTTGATAGGTCCTGATGAAACTCATGTCACGGTCAGAACACATGGATATCAGACAGACCCTCTACATACCACATTTGCACGTTGTAGGCTAGATTTCCTCAGATTAATTACACATTGTACTACACTAAAAGGACAAGATGTACACTTACGGGGTGATGTTACATAAAGTTGGGCTTAATCTCATTGGTATTGGAAAACATGCTAGCAATAAAATGACTCAAGGAACCGAGAAGTTAAAAATTGAAAATACTGGCCAAGTGAATGGGAGCCTCCTTGAGATTGTAATCTGGATATATCTTATCTAGTCACAATATTCAGTAATCACCAAATGAGACACTCACAACAATTGTTTGGATATTCTTTTTTTTATAAACCTAATTTTATTGCATTTTCTGTACTATATATGTTGTCTGTACTGTGTTATCAAATCATCTATAGGAAATAGCTACTTTACAGTAGTTCTTCGCGGTTTTCTGCTGGGCAAAATCTAGGTGGTTTAAATAATGATTATCATAACCTCTGCCATGAAAGCACGCCCACATAACCTTCAGTCTGCATGGTACGGTTGAAAGGTCTTTTTTATTCATAATTATGCCTATTTCTGAGCTTTAACCCTGGAAAGAAACCTTTATTCCTTACAACTTTTACCATTTGTCCTCCTAATAATCCCATTCCATTAAAATGACCCCCTTTTGCCTGAATCATAACTTTACCTTGACAAACAGAGAGATTTCGGGCTGAGACGGGTCGGCCTCTTTCTCCTCACCACCACTGTTTTCCACGGTTTTCAGACTGTAGTCAATTATTTCTTCTGGCTCAGACGGTGAGCTTGCTGAAAGTGTAAAAGCCATAATCATGCCGTCCTCGGCGTTGTCCTCCTCGCTAGGGCCGCCGTACCCCTCGGAGGAAGAGGAGGATGACCGTCTGGAGGAGACCGCGTCTCCGTCCATGTGGGCAGGATCCTCGCTGAACGCACAGGGCTCTAGCGCCTGGGTGGTGTTCATGTAATCCGGAGATGTTCTTCCTTTATTAACAGACGAATACTCTTCAATTTCACTGTAAATTGCTTCTTTAACCTTAGTTTCGTTTAACGCATCTTGATTGTCATACGTAACCATATCAGGGTTAACAAGCTCGTCAAATGGCTTTTCATATATGTTTCCCTCGTCGATTTTTTCATATAGATTTTCCTCTGCGATTTCTGCCATTATTTAAGTCTTTTTTTTGGCGTCTAGGAGAAATATGTAGAGTGTGTGAGGAGAAATCCTCCGAGCGGCACCTGCGAGGACGGGACACCTGCTGCTGAGCGAGGGGGTGTGGGTAGCTCCAGATCACTTATAAACGAACTTTGTTCTGTGGTCATGTCGTTTCAATATGAGCAAACAAAAGCAAATAACCCGAGTTCTCCCTTACTTGGGTGGTATATGGTTCCTCGGTCTATTATGGAAAAAATTATACTGTTATAAAAAAAGTTATAACGAAGTTCGACTATAGGTTTAATGTCTTCAAGATAGCATTGTACTTGTTTATTTTACATTTTATCAAGTCGTATGAAAGATAAAATTTGCACTCATACTGTTGTTAATTTTAAAATAATAGCTCCCGACTTAAGAAGTGCACACTATAGTGATCACTATGGGGCCGTGGTGCACACATGCCCTAGCCCAGGACCCAGGGTGCAGTTGGGGTGCCTTGTTCACAAAACCAGGTCCCTAACCTCCAGACCATGACTGTCCCCACATAGAGTCCCTAACCTCCAGACCATGACTGTCCCCACATGGAGTCCCTAACCTCCAGACCATGACTGTCCCCACATGGAGTCGCTAACCTCCAGACCATGACTGTCCCCACATAGAGTCCCTAACCTCCAGACCATGACTGTCCCCACATAGAGTCCCTAACCTCCAGACCATGACTGTCCCCACATGGAGTCCCTAACCTCCAGACCATGACTGTCCCCACATGGAGTCGCTAACCTCCAGACCATGACTGTCCCCACATGGAGTCGCTAACCTCCAGACCATGAATGTCCCCACATAGAGTTTTGAATGTGATACCACATAGGCGCTGACCGGTCATCGTTCAGACGCACGCGCACTCCCATCGCATTAATGACCGGTGTTCCGTTATAAAAACACGCTTTTGATTAGGAAGCAGAAGAGTCATCCGCCCACGGCCACATTTAGCCCATATACATTCATAACATTTATGGCACGTTAACTCGTGAGTAGATACGGTAGTTAATATGGCAATATATTAACTTGTCCCAATTACACTGGTGGGCATCGCCCCTCTAGACATTCTCTCTGACCCCCAAGCACACAGAAGTATGGTCGTTGTCTTTAAGCGCAACGTTAACACTTTTGATTTGTTGTTTAAACTCATATCCGCAGGCTAAAACGTATGGTTTAATGCTTGATATTTCTCACTTTTAATATTTATGTTGTTTATAGTGACGTTTTTTGGCGGTTAGTCGTTAACTATTGACAGCTAATCTCGGTTAGCTCGGTCGCAAATTCTAATTAATATCTTTTTGCATATTTTTATTTTATAGCATTTTCATTCAATAAACCTTATTGAACGCATCGTTTGCCGATTTTAAAAAATCAACTGAACTTCACGACGTGAATGTCCCTAGATCCTACATAACATCTTTCTTCTATATTACTGATGAATGTTCTGGTTACTGTTTATGTGGCCGTATGACTGTTTATGTGTCGTACTAAGACGTTCAGTGTACAGAGATTTATCAGTGTAATACTGGACAACATGTAATTAAAGGAGATTGATGAGAACGTTTCAGATCTCTCATACTGCAGTCAGACTCGGTTTGTTTATAATAGTCTACATAAGCAAAGTATATTCTTAAATAATTCGACTTGACTTTCTATTGAAAATTTTTATTGCAGATTTTCTGTTTCACTGTATTAATTCCACTGGTTAATGGTGGTTTTTGTTTTTGTTTTTGAAGTGAATTTATCTTACAGTATTTCTAGCAGATGCAAACTCCACCAAACTAACCGCGTGAAGATGAAGCCCACAGTTCTACAGTTATGAGCGTTGTGACATATACAGTCAGACACGGAGTCCGTATAGGAAAATAAATATACACACAGACATTTCATTGTTTTCCTTAAGTGCCGAATTAGCACTTGTTTCAGTGCATTTTGAACAAGGACCAAAATAAGCATTTTAAGACAACAAATCAGTGAACATTTATTCTTCTACATGGGGTCCAGCTGAGAAATTGGTGTCAAGATTTAGTTCCTTGTCTCTTGAAGGCAGTGGCCATACTTTTATGAACTCCATGCATGATTTAACCACTACTTCTAGGTAGGGGGCTCTGGTCCTCTTAAAGCTTTGTATAGAAGCAATTTCATTCCTATAGGAAAACATAAAAGATAATACAGCAGTGGAGTGATTAGTCAGAACTATCTGAGTTGAATACATCAGTTCAACGAGGATAGATTCAACAAATGTAATACAGCCAATTCTGGATCAGCTACAAGGACATATTTGCTTATTGCAAGGGCAAAAGTGCAAAAATTGTAATAGATGCTTTGCAAAATCCCCTCTTCTTGCAGAATGATGTGTCCAGTAGAGAAGATTTAAACCATTAGATATTGGTGTTTGATTCTGCATGAATATAATGAAGCCACTTCATTCAATTCAATACATTTCCCTCACACAATCCCCAGGAGCTTTTCATTTTTTCTTGACAATTCATATCATTTTCTGTGACTAAGGTTCAATTCAACGCAGCAAATAGCCTATTACTGAAAAAAGCATTAATACTGTAATGATCCTTAAGGGATTATTAAGTTACTGTTTCTTTAAGTTAAGTTGTGGTGTGTGTGTGAGTGCAAAACGCGGGAGTTCACTTGTATTAACGTTAATAAAATGAGAAGAGTTGACAACAGCAAACTGTCCTGGAGTAGTATTTAATGAACGTTACAATACCGTTATTGAGCCACTTGGGGGCGTCATATAACCACGAGTAACGGAGCTGCTGCGATTTCTGCAGCATTAATATTAGGAAATTTGAAACATGTACCACCCAAAAGTTGAAATCACCTGTAAACTTTTATTCAGTACTCATTATCTAATTTGCTAACAATTTAATAATAAGCAGCATCCATCCATCCATCCATCCATCCATTTGCAACCGCTTATCCAGGTCTGGGGCAGTTACCTAAGCAAAGAGGCCCATGTTTATAATAATAAATTAATAAAATGTGTCAGGTGTAATTCTGTCCCATTCTTCCTGCACATCTTACGGTGTGCAGTTGGGTGTCTGTGTTGCATTTGGCATCTAAATTGCGCCACACATTCTGTTGCACAAGTTGGGACACCAGGCAGACCAGCCGAGCACCTACACCCATCTTCGACAGCAATCCCTTTGTAATGTGTGCAAAAATGTGGTTTTGCATTGTCTTGTTGAAATATACTGCTCATAAAAATAAAGGGAACACTAAAATAACACATCCTAGATCTCAATTAATAAAAATCTTTGAAATCAGTTGAAAATCTCTCATTTCTACCTGTTGTCTGTTCCATTTGCACAAGAGCAGATGAAATTGATTCACAATCAGTGTTGCTTCCTATCTGAACACGAAGTGTAGATGACTTGGAGTGTTGTTTAAGTGTTCCCTTTATTTTTTTGAGCAGTGTATGTCCCGGTCCCTGGAAAAGATGCCATCTTGAAAACATCATACGTTACTCTAAATTCTCTATGCACTTCAGGATCATCAAAGAAGTGCAAGTTACCTTTGCCAAGGACACCACCAACCCCGTACCATGGCCTGTCTTCTGGACATGTAGCCATCTGGATGTTCTCTGGACCAGAGCACTCAGCATCCATTTCTTCCAAAAAGAGGCTTGAAATATTGTTTCGTCTGAGCCCCATTACACTATTCCACTGTGTGCTGGTAATGTCTCAGATGTTTCCGGTGCTTTTGCACACGGTTAACATAACTTTGTTTGGCACAGTAAACCTTTAACTGGCAATTGTGGATGTAATTACATATTGTAGTGCTTGACAAAGCTTTGCCAAAGTAAAGTTGACCCCATGTTCTTCTATTGATTATAGAAGAAAAGTGGTTCTTGCTGCAATGTTATCCAGGGCTCAGAGTTCACAATTATTTCATTTAGGCATGTGTCCTTGCCACGTATGCACTAAAATATCTCCAGATTATTTTCATTGCTTAATTATGTTAAGCATTGTAGACAGTGAAATATCCAAATGTCCTTCTAGCATTCTTTGAGGAACAATTTAAAACATTTCATTAACGTTCCTCATGCTGATACAGAAAGTGATGATCCTTGTCCCATGCCATGTTTGCTGCTATAGGATCAGCTTTACCTGGGTGCTGCTTTGTACCAAAATCACGATTACAATCACTTGTTGACATCACCTGTTTCAAAAGACCTCATTATTTAATTAGTATTACCTCATTACAAGCCCTAAATAGTTACATGCCAAGGAATGTGTTACATGCCTAAATGGCAGATGTATACATATTTACAAATGCTCACCAGACAAAACATGACATATCCTTTGTTCATATTGTCTGCAATGAAAGACGTCAGAGTAAATTCATAAATCATTGCTTTCTTTTTTAATCTGCATTCTCCATGCTGTTTGGGGTTTATACATTTTGTTCTGCATATATCGGAGACCAAAAAAAAAGTTTATATTTTGGTGCTTAATAACTATAAATGAATATATGTGCTAAGTGTTTTCTCCTTAAAAAAACCATCTTAAGAATTGATACTGCATATCAAACACAATGCATTCTGTTAATTATTACAACAGTGTTTTGCTATACAATTCTGTGATTTTGGTGTCATGTTCACCGCTGAACATAATTCTGGACATATCTAAAATTCTTAAAAGCTGTTATACACCTTACACTAAATGGATAAATAATGCTAATAATAAAATGTTAATAATTTCAAAATAAACTGCGTCCCATTTACTTTTACACAACCTATATAGTTTCATGCAATTCTCACCCATGTATTCTAGATGTGAGTAGCCCTGCTCTGCTAGTCAGTTGTATTCTGAATCACAGATGGTGTGGCAAACACAGCAACAGATCTGTTCTTGAAGAACGTTTAATAGGACCAACTGTAGTCAGATGAGTTTTGATATGTGCTGACCTCAGGTTGGCTGGTTATGTGTCATTTGTAATTAAACCTGAACAATTACAAATCTTTGTAAAACTGAGATGAGGTCAGAGTGTTATATATCACTGAACAACAATAGCTTCCTGCAATATCACTTGTAACCATCAACAAGCTTTAAGCATAACATTTATTTTATTACACTAAAAGTAGAAACAGTAGACCTAAACAGCAAATTGATTATTTATGACTAATATCCATATCCATATCAGTTGTTTGCTTTCAGTTATCATAAAAACTGTTTACCAACATATTTGATGTCACTACATATATCACATAGCCTGCACTGTAATTATTCCATTGTCCGCTTCACATCTTTCTTTGAACTGGCAGTTTGATGGTAAATTGGCCACACAGGAAGTGTGCAACTAACGATGTGGTTCAGCCTCTCTGGTGTAGAAACACAAGGCCCTGCACAGCCCCACCGTGGCCGTACGCCTGTGCACACACGTGCACTCTTCAGATTGGTTAATAACAAAACACAGATGACTACTTAGTTCAACTGGTAGTAAACTAAAAAAAATAACTTTACATAGCCTATTTGTATGCATTAGTGTGTAACAATATTTTCAGAATGGAATTTGGTTTTCTTTGTGAAATAAAAAGGATGCACATCAGTCAAAATGTGTAGTATTTTAAAAACTTCAATTTATTAAAACACAAATAAAATGGCACAATATTCTTGTGACAACAGAATGTTGATAGCCATAAAACAGCATTTCACGGCCTATGTGGGCTGTTTCACTGGAGACACAATGTAAAAGATACAGACAGGTTAGTCATGGGTAGTTAGGTACAGTAGGCTACAGGGGTAGTTAGATACAATACAGGGGTAGTTAGGTACAGTACTTCAGGGGTAGTTATGTACAGTATGGGGTAGTTAGGTACAGTATAGGGGTAGTTAGGTACAATACAGGGGTAGTTATGTACAGTATGGGGTAGTTAGGTACAGTACAGGGGTAGTTATGCACAGTGTGGGGTAGTTAGGTACAGTACTGGGGTAGTTAGGTACAGTACAGGGGTAGTTAGGTACAGTATGGGGTAGTTAAGTACAGTATAGGGGTAGTTAGGTACACTATTTGGCGCTGAACGCAGGTAGTGTTTTTTCTGTAATCACCCTAGCAACAACAAACAGCGCCTCGGCGGCTGTAGCGCCAATGAGCTGGAGCGCGGTCTGTGTCGTCACTTCCTGCGGCTGCGCTGGGTTTGGCACTATTCAGCAGACACGCCGCCATCTTGGACTCAGCAGCCTAGCTGGGCGACTCTCAGTGCTGGGATGGGAGGAAATTAACCAAAACTTTGGTGTTTCAGGGCAACTAATTCTTAAGAAGAGGGAGCCGTCGGCCGTCGGACCCTGAACATTTACCGGAACTTAATCGACCCAAACCGGCAGCTAAATCTGGACCGGGTTTTCCGTGAAGTGCCCGTCCCCTCCCCTTCTCCTCGTCCGCTGTGTGCAGTTTCGCGGGCCCGTGAACTGTTGGTGCGAGTTGAAGCAGCTTTAAAAAGTGCTTTCCGTGTAAAAACTAGTTGGAAAAACTTTGGCATATGGTTATGGTGCGCACAAGTCAAGATTACAAGAGTTTGCCTTTTGTGCCACCAGTGGACTAGCCGTCGTGTGCTGTAATGCGGCTTGATAAATCACTTTATTAATGTGGAGCGGCGGTGCCGTCCGGTCACTGTGCTGAAACTTCGCCTCGCAGTTGGTGCTGATCGGGTCCATGGTCTTCATCAGCTGCGGGACACCTGCCTCCCACCACTCGGACTGAGGTCCTGCAGTTAAACAGACTTGGACAGGAGAACCACTTTGGAGATCGAGATTACAATGTCAACCAGAACACCACTACCTACTGTTAATGAGCGTGAAACAGAACATGTAAGTATCTGAACTCTAGATACAGCCTTGATGATGATGATGATGTGACAGCGGACGGTTGTTTCGCCAGTCTGCCTGGAAACTTTTTTTAAACCTTTATAGTAAACTTCACATTTCGTCCAACCCATGCCACTGTTGGACCTGTGTTCTTCACCAAACAACGTTCACAACACGTCTGATGATGAACTTCTACAATTTTCCATTTTACTTTTTTATTCGCCTACTTTGGTCCATAGTTCGGTTCCGGGGGGCATTGCGCACATGCCGACACACAGATGCACACTCGTGTCGGTAGATGTCAGCTCACCGTTGTGCAGCTTATTACCACCTCACGAGTCTTGCACGTCTGCACTGATTCACTACGGTTATGTTACTAACACTATTCTCATCACGCATGCTGGCAAACTTTAGCACTAAAGTTGCAGATAAGCCGTGAGACGTGTAGCAACACGTTGGACGTAAACTGACACATGCACGTGATTTCATTTATATCACGTTTGCCCCAACACGAAAAAAGTCACTATTAAACTTTTTCTACTGTATTAAATTAATGCGTAATAAATGCACAGGCTCACAGTCAAACCTTTAAGCCAGTCGTTGAGGTTGTTCACCTACCTGCCTGATGGCGCAGCTTCACACTGGGTTATTTTGGAGCGACGGTCCGGTATGTAGCGCCAGTTTGGCACGAGGAGCAGCGCGCGGCGCCCAGCCCTCCCCGCGCGCTAACGCTCGCGCTCCTCCGAGCATCACTCCGTGCCACTGGATCAATGAGCTGACAGCGTCACTAAAACGGACCGGTTGTCTGTTTGTTGGGATCACCAATGCTAGGATGAAGGGGTCACATTCAGTCAAGAGGCACCGCATCACCATAGTAAGTCGCAGTTTTTCTTTAAATAGGCTAACTGCAATTGCTTCAAGAGAAACGATCTAAAGTCTGGATTTTATGTACAAGACAGTTGCATGCTTTATCTCGGGGAAAATAATCTGAAAGAGAATCAGAATCGCAATTGCATGGTGCAATAGTATAAACGTACTATACATGTTTATTCACAGACTAATTTGGTGATGGGGGAAAACCCGTGATAGAGGATAGACCTACCTTTGATTATAGGGCTCTTGTGATAGAGAATAGACCTACCTTTGATTATAGGGCTCTTGTGATAGAGAATAGACCTACCTTTGATTATAGGGCTCTTGTGATAGAGGATAGACCTACCTTTGATTATAGGGCTCTTGATCTTGAAAGTAGAGCTGCTTTGTTATAGGGTGATGTACCTCAAAAATCTGTAGAATGCCTTACTACCTAATTATCAGGACTTCAGTACTGGGTTCCTCTGTACTGAGTTCTCTGTCGCCCTGCTCAAGGCTGTGTGCAGATCTTTCCTTATTTCATTTGAATGATCTAATTTTGAGGGCTTGCAGGGAGGTTTCCAAAAATAAATGCCTCTAGAAGATTAGACTGGAGATTTCATAGAGTCTCTTTTTTTGGTCCGCTACAAGAGTCTAATCAGAATATATATATATATATATAAATTATGAGTGTGTGTGCGTGCGCTCGTGTATATGCACACACACACACTTTGAGTACTGCTTAACATATTGGATCATAATAATGTTCTGACATGGCAGGTGTGAATTTTGTACCTGTTGACAGTGATATTTGGTGATCCTCTTGGTTACTAAGAGATATGCAGGGGAAGGCAGAGCTGTCGGTCCAACCCTCAGATGTTTCACAGCTTTTCAGCCGTGCCTCACTTACATGTTCACGTTATTTCACCATCGCAAAACACGAAAGAAAACCCACGGGCCATTGCTGCTGCCCTGGCAGAGATTATGGCGGTACTGGCCCACATCTGGTCTAGAGAGGCCAGCGTCTGCCTCTTCGCCTGCTTTCCCAGGGCTTTGTTAGACGTCTGAAATTCATGAGCTAGCAGAAATGCGGGAGGCCCGGGAGCACCGAGTGATCAGCGCCTACCAGACATCATGTTGGTGGTTAGAACAGTACACAGAAATGTGTGTGTGTCCGTGATCAGTGACATGGTAGTAATATCTGGTTTAGTTAATAACGGTACTTTTTTAGAGTTAAATGTAGGATAATTACATTTTGGTGAGGAATCCTTTTGCCATGTGATTACCATCATGAGCAATGGATTATAGGAATTAAAGGTTGTGCACGAGAATATCGGTTTCTGGAACTTACTAATTTAGAGCGAGAGAGGGAGAACTGCCATGACAACAGTTAAAACCGTATTTATAGTAAACAAGTATGAGGGGAGAAAGCAGACAAATTGGCAGTAGCAGGAATGACCTGGTCCACAGTGAAGAAGAGTAACAGGCCATCATGGTCGGCGTTCTGGGAAAATGACCCTTTCCCCTCGTGTCCTGGAGACTGGACTTGTGCTTCCTGTGCTGATGTTAAGAGGACTGGCAGCTGTGTGGCCAGTGGCCATCCACTTACAAACAAACAAATTCCAACATTTGATTGGTTGTGCCTATAACTTGTATACAATTTATGTAATGTGAATTCCAGACTTTCCTCTTGTAGTCATAATATGAATATTATGTCAAACTTGGCTCACAAGTTTGCATGCAATACCTTGTTAATCATTCTCTATACTAACATTATTTTAAATATCTACGGTTTCGCATGTGCTCTTTATAAATGTTTATAAAAGAGATGCCTTCAGCTTGTCTTTTACTTGGGACTATCCATCATTCCTCTGTTTCTCTCAGCCTTCATCAGTATTGCTCGTCTGTCTCTTTGAACTCTTTCACGTTCCAGTTTGATCACCCCTGTTCCATATGGATTGGCGCCGTGTTTAAAACAATGCAGTTTGCAGGTTAGCGTAAGGCTAATCATGTCTCGGCAAATTAAATGTTAAGAACCGGAAGCTTGGAAGCTTTTACACTTTTAAGGTGCATTGGCTCCCAGGTGAGTCCACCTCTTATCGGTTTGATCTTCCACTGGTAGGAGGAACCTCACTTTATGGGGACCTATATCTTGTCTAGACCTTCATCAGCGGTCACTTTCTGATCTCATTATATTTTTATATGTTTAGCTGTTTGCATATTTTTGGGTGACTGACCACAACTTAAACTTTGAGTTGGTTTGCCAGTGTCAATTATAACTGGAAACTGAATAACTAGAATCAGTATAACTGTCATTATTAAGTGCACATATGTCATCTGTTCCACAGATTGAACATTTATATCAATGTTGATAAATCTATAATAAAATGAATGTGCATACATTTTTCTGGGTGATGGAAGGATGAAAGAAATGCTAGATGTAATGGGTAGATGAGGGTCGTGCATATACAGTGCAGGTTTACAGTCAGCTATTAGTCTGTTATGGATTATTTTGCCTTTCTCCTCTTGTTGGAGGAACATACTCACTGAATTTGATTTCGCACTGTTCTTGAAGTGTTTTGGATTTTACATGCTCATTGTAAGTGTCTTTTTGTATCCAGTCTATATTATATTGGCAAGAGTTACAGAAATACTGTTGTCCTGATTCACAAATGTGTTGGTCTACCGTTGTGACCTGAATTTCTCAGTTAAGAGTGTTTTTGTAAGCCCATTTTATGCGGTACACTGTTCGTACACGTTGGTATAGGCTATCACGAGCAGTACACTCCTGTGCTGACTTATGATGCATAATGCATTGCATTTGTAGAGAGTGATTGTGATGTAGTTTCCCTCTGAAAGCAAACAAGCATTTCAGCCTCCAGGAAATGGCGTGGTACACACTTATGCACGTACGTTTCCTCTGCACTAACTGTCAGACTGAGCAATAACGCCAGATAGATTCAGTCCAGCAGTCCACGCTCTCTGCACCATGGCCTTCTGGCCTTTTAACCCTGTATCATTTTCATAGTAAAAATCAAATTAGTTTAGAAAAAAAGTCATTAATGCAATGTAGTAGCACTGAGCTATGGTTTGAACGGGTGATATTTAAAATTAGCTGCTGTTTATGAATGACATGTCAGAGAGTTTGTTCAGCTACAGAGCTAAAGTTAGCCACAGCTATTTGTCAGATGAATGACGCAACGCTTTTTATGGAGTCTGCGTGCAAGTCAACGTTCCACTCATTTTATGTGCATTATCGATGTCCGATCCTTTTAATTTTTCCGTCATCGTATTGCTGACATTTATCACTTTCTGGTCTCATGGAAATAGGAGGAAATGTTGGGCATGGCTCTTTCCTGTTGTGATGACCTCTGCCCTCTGTCCGCCAGCACACCTCACTGGGCGATGGGCGGGTGGAGGCGGGTACCAGGACGGGCCGTGGCGCCGCCCGCTGCCGAAACTCCATCGCCTCCTGCGCAGACGAGCAGCCGCACGTGGGCAACTACCGGCTGCTCAAAACCATCGGCAAAGGCAACTTCGCCAAGGTCAAACTGGCACGGCACATCCCCACGGGCAGGGAGGTGAGCTTCAGAGAGCAATCTAACCCCCCCGTTTCTGTTTGATTCTCTACTGAGGAGCTGTTTCTGTCCGCTTCTGTGCGTCTCCCCCATCACTCCCACCATGGCTCCTCCTGCTCCGTGTGTCTCCCATTACTGTTAAAATGACTTGACTCTAGAAAGAAAAGTGAATTAACTTTTAAGATAAAGCGGACTACAGAAACATGATGTTTCAGGCCTTTTTTGAATGATCCTGTTTGATGGGCTTTATTAAGTCAAATGCTATTTTTGTTTTAACACCGTTGCCTCTTAGCAGCAGGGTCAGTAAAATATTGTTATTCTTCTCTCCCCTTCAGGTGGCCATTAAAATTATTGATAAGACGCAGCTTAATCCAACAAGTCTCCAAAAGGTAAATACTATGGATGCCCTCTGAGCAGTAAAAAAGCCTCTGTCCTGGTTTCCCTTCGTCTTCTCACCCTTCCCTGTCTTCCCGTTCCACATTTTATCTTTACGAGACAGATATATTGCTGCGTTATTTTAATTATGAATGGTTTTTTGGCAATACATTGAAGGACATTCCAGTCATCGCAGAATCAATTTCACTTCAGCCACATTACAACGCGAGCCTCCCCAGCCCTGGCTAAGCCTAAAGCTGTTTTAGTGCAGAGCAGTGCATGCTGGGTATGTGGAAACCAACGGAGGAAGCCTCTGTGGACTTGGATATCAGAGGTGGCTAATAATAGCGGGAGTGGAGAAATCCGAACAAGAGGCGGGAGCTGCTGGGCTGCCTGAGAAGAAAGCGAAGCACTTAGATGGGACAGAGATATGTGGGCGGAGCTTAGATGGGACAGAGAGATGGGGGCGGAGCTCGGGAGAGCTTCAGGAAGCTCGGCTTCTCCCACTTCTCCATTCAGACGTGCGTGTGCTGACTCTCTGCAGGTCCCCTCCCCTCCTCCCCTCTGCTTGGGCTCTATACATCACATTGACACTGCTGGGCTGGAGGCATTGGCTGTGCCTTGGTTCAAGGCCATCGATTTTATTTGCTTTCCATTGGTGGACTTATGGAAGGCCTGTGGATCAGCATGTGGCTGTAGGTGGAGTGGACAGTGGAAGGGTGCAGCAGGGGCGGGCTCTGTGCAGCAGGGGCGGGCTCTGTGCCGATGCTCCGCCTCCTGCTCAGAACACTGCCCACACCCAGGCTTGACCCTCCCACTGCTGAATCGGCAGCTTCTAATGGACGTCTATGGGCTTCTGAGAGCTGGTGGTGGAGACACTTGAAATGTATCGATTCTAATTGCACTGGCAAAGGTCTCTAAATGGTGCTGTAGAATCACTCTTGCTTCCTGAAGCCGAATCCTTAAGATGGCCCTGCTGGCCATGTCTGTGATCCTGAGGATTCTCATCCACTTAAGTGTGACGCTGGCCTACCAGTGCTCCTCGTATGGAGACATGCAGCAGAGGCAGTGGGCCATGTGAGCTTCACCACTGCCTTCACGTTGATCCTTACCTCACTGCCACACCTCATTGATCCGTCTTCCTTCATCATTACACAGTCAATTATCAGTGTGTCGGCATTTGTTTTTGTTTAAGAAGGATTGTGTAAACAATGTTTGTATGCTAATTACCTGTGATGAGTTGCATGTTGAATGGCAGCTCATTGTTGTAGATGTTTTAAGCAGGCACGTGAATAAGCACTCAGCCGTGCTGGATACGCTCAGCCGTGCACCGTCTGGACCTGGATCTGGACCTGGATCTGGGTCTGGATTGGTGAATGAGACAAGATAGTCTTCACCACTTGCCTCAACAAAAGCGATCCCTGTTCTGTGAGAGTCACACTAGTCTTTGCCATGTCAGCGCCATGTGAACTATGTTTAACCCACGGTCAATGGTCAAGTCACATAAATATTATAAATTTCCAAGTGTCGCTATAGCTGGATGGCATAAACCTCAGCAGGCATCTGGAAAGAAAAAACCTGGTTTCGTGTACAGTGTACGTGCTGGAAATGAAGCAGACGGTGGGCAGCTGTCAGCCATGACGGCTCCACAGGCACCGACTCACAGTAGGACCCATAATCCCCGCAGTAGGGCCCATAATACCCGCGGTAGGGCCCATAATACCCACGGTAGGGCCCACAATCACCGTGGTAGGGCCCACAATCCCCGCGGTAGGGCCCACAATCCCCGCGGTAGGGCCCACAATAATCCCCGCGGTAGGGCCCACAATAATCCCCGCGGTAGGGCCCACAATAATCCCCGCGGTAGGGCCCACAATAATCCCCGCGGTAGGGCCCACAATAATCCCCGCGGTAGGGCCCACAATAATCCCCGCGGTAGGGCCCACAATAATCCCCGCGGTAGGGCCCACAATAATCCCCGCGGTAGGGCCCACAGTAATCCCCGCGGTAGGGCCCACAGTAATCCCCGCGGTAGGGCCCACAGTAATCCCCGCAGTAGGGCCCACAGTAATCCCCGCAGTAGGGCCCACAATAATCCCCGCAGTAGGGCCCACAATAATCCCCGCAGTAGGGCCCACAATAATCCCCGCAGTAGGGCCCACAATAATCCCCGCAGTAGGGCCCATGCTGCATGATCTCACACCAGGCGATTGGCCATGGCGCCTCCACGGTACCGCGGCCCACAATCACCGCGGTAGAGCCCACAATCCCCGCGGTAGGGCCCACAATCACCGCGGTAGGGCCCACAATCACCGCGGTAGGGCCCACAATCCCCGCGGTAGGGCCCACAATAATCCCCGCGGTAGGGCCCACAATAATCCCCGCGGTAGGGCCCACAATAATCCCCGCGGTAGGGCCCACAATAATCCCCGCGGTAGGGCCCACAATAATCCCCGCGGTAGGGCCCACAATAATCCCTGCGGTAGGGCCCACAATAATCCCCGCGGTAGGGCCCACAATAATCCCCGCGGTAGGGCCCACAATAATCCCCGCGGTAGGGCCCACAATAATCCCCGCGGTAGGGCCCACAATAATCCCTGCAGTAGGACCCATAATCCCTGCAGTAGGGCCCATGCTGCATGATCTCGCACCAGGCGATTGGCCATGGCGCCTCCTCCAGCGCGGGCTTGCGTGTGAACGGCAGCGTCACATCCACTCACAGTCATGGCGTGTGAGCGCGAGACCTCGGCCAGACGCCCGTCAACCTCCCACGGGCCCTCGGGGGTTCTGGGAAGAGCGTGAGCTTGGCCGCGGCGCTCAGAACCACTCTCCTCGCCGTGGCCTTGCTGCGCGCCATCCCTGCTATTTCGGTTCCGCGTCGACGTGATGCGCTCTTATGCAAGTGGCGGGTGTGGGAGGAGAGCCCTCACTTCCAAGCTCTGTCTCCTCTTTTAGAACCGCATGTTGTTTTTCCCTTTTTGATTTTTTTTGTTCTTTTTTTGTGTTATTTTTTTATATATCTCCTTGGACGGGAGCCGGCCATCGAGCGACTGTGTTGGAGCTCCAGGCGCTGGAAGTGCTCTACACGCTCGCGGGGGCGCAGCGTCTTGGCAACGTCATCGCCGCATGCGGACGGATGATGATGGTGTCGGGGGTGTGGTTGTGGGTGGGGTGGTTGTGGGTGGGGTGGGTGTGGTTGTGGGTGGGGTGGGGTGTGGTTGTGGGTGGGGGCACGGTGGAATCATCTCAGCCGTCCGGGATGATTTGGTTGACTCGTAGAACCTCCCAGGGAAGAGAAATCTCAGAGCCTGTGAGGATGTGCCGGCTTTTCCACAGTGTTCCTCTGGTGACATTGTCCTATTTGGTGCCAGCTTTGCTTCATCTCCCAAACGGCCTGACTGACTGCGCACTGATCTGTCATTGGCTGGAATATGGGTGTAACCTCCAGCGGTTCCAGTCAAGATCCATTGTCCATTGGTCGCCACACATTTGGACTTCTGTCTAGCAGGCATTAATGGACTGCTTCCTGCCTCAGATGTGACTTCTTCTACACGTCCCTCAGTACTACTAAAATGCTGGATGGCTTTTCACTATGTGGGCCACTCCTGCTTCTGGCACTGACCTCATTCAGGCTTGCCTCTCTGAGAAACTTCTTAGCTGCTCTATTTGGTAAATGGTTTGTATCATTACCGAGCCTGAATCTGAGCAGTCGTTCCTGAATGCGTGAGAGAGCTTATGAGGTGTTTTATTGCCATGTGAGTTTTTTCACCCCCAGAGTCTTACTAAGTTTTGTTCCGGGCACTGTTTTCTTAAGTGGGTTGGAGAATATATTTTGTTTGTTAGGGTTTTGACTAAGGAAGGACAATGTGAGACTTTCCATATTTGGTTATTTTCAGTGTGTTCACAGAGGCAGTAAGGACCGAACCCCACCGCATTCTCACACTCACTTCCAGCACACATCACTGGAACTTTCCTTTTCCTGTTTTTCTTTTACCAATGAGCTTTCATTTCTCTCTCTCTCTCTCTCTCTCTCTCTCTCTCTCTCTCTCTCTCTCTCTCTCTCTCTCTCTCTCTAGTTTTTCTCTCTAGTCTTTCTCTCTCTGGTTATCTAGTATTCTCTCGTTTTTTTCTCTCTGTACTTCTCTCCCTCTCATTTTCTCTCCTCTCCTCCTCTCTTCACTCTGCTTCTCAATGTTGAGATGTCCTTCAGTAGTGAGCTGTGCTGTGAATGTTCACGCGAGCAGACGGGCAGCATCAGTGCGGCACAAACTCGCTTCTGCGTCCGAGTGGCAGCAGGATCTCAGCTTCACCCCTGACCTTTTGGGATATCAGATCCACGACATAATAATGTCACAGAGGGACAAACTGAAGCTCTCACTCCCTGCTCTGCTCTCTCTCTCTCTCTCTCTCACACACACACACACACACACACACACACACACACACACACACACACACAGCGTCCACCCATCTTCACAGGGGCTGGTTGACTTCCTTCCTCCTGAGGCATGTTTTTAAATAACATGCCACCCCTCAGCATAGAGAGAGCAGAGGAGCTCTAACCTGGAATGTCCTGCTGGGACAGAGGAGTGTGAACATGGTGGTGTTTGGCTGGGTGGGGCTTTCCAAACACCTCCCAGAATGACGGGGAGCTCAAAGCCACGTGAGCACACCACCACCCACGAGGCCGTGGAAGGATCGCCTGTTGCCTTCCTTCTAGGGTTTTCTTCTGGGACGAACCTTTCGAGGTTCATTGAGGTGGAGCTTATTTAAGTCAGGTGGACCTTCAGCTTGATCAAAGGACCTGAGCCTCCCCGATGTTTCTGCCCAGAGGCCATCACCAGACCTCCCTGTTCGTGTGTTCTCAGCCCAGCACAGGGTCACGTGACACCTCACAGAGTGTATGTGTGCGTCATGCGTGTCATATACTGATCACATGACCAGAGTTGGGGCTGCGCCATACAACACTCGCTTGTCGCTATTACAGAACTGGCCATTGTTGTTCTGGTATCAAAGGAAGCTGCAGTCTGTAAACATGTCCTTGACTTAATCACACGTTTACCTTTATGATGTTCTTTGAGTAGCATGTTTGGATCTTCAAGATGGATGCTGTGTGAGGCTTCTGATGCTTCACAGCGTCTGTGTGATGCATCGAACAGATTTTGCTCAAAATACTGCAGGTCACCCTTTAACCGTCTCTCATCGAGGGTTTGTATATATAAAAATCTGTGTCTCCATGTGTGTGTCCAAATCGTGCAAGTTTAACTGGGATCTACTGTATCCTTTATCCTTCACTGTCAGCTAATGCCACACTCCCTCCCAGTAGGCTGTAAATGGGATTGTATTTTTGTACAGTGGCCTCATATAAAACCTGAATTTAGAATGTAAACGGAGGTCTGAGCGTTTTGAGTTGTGTAAGGATCACTTTCTCGCGCCGTTCACGTTTCAAAGTCTCCGGCTGCACTGGAGAGTGTAAGGAGTCTGCGGCTCGGTCGGATCAGCCTTGGATACTCGGAGAGGTCGTTAATCATAAACCACATTGTGGTGAGAGAGGAAGCCGCCCTGGAACCCAGTCCTGGTTTCCCTCCTGCTGGCCTGACGCGTCCCTTCATCTGAGATGTCTGTGGAAACCCTGAACTCCAGCACCACCACCCTCCACGACAACTCGCATCAGAGCAGTGCCAGAAATGGCTGGGACATCAGAACCCACGCAGGGAACTGGGCAGGAGCAGAGTAGGACGCAGGGAACCCCCGCTAATTGGGTTCCTGTTAATGTTTCTCACCGTGTTGCCTTAAAGCTCATGCTTATGATAATGGTGGGAAGCAGATAGTATTTACATGTAAAGGATACGCTGAGAAACATTCTTGTCGGAACAAAGATTGTCTCATGTGTTGGCTCGTCACTTTGAGCCTGGTTTGGGTAGCCCAGACCATACACATGCTCCTCCCCCTGGGTCAGGGACGGCCCCCTAGTCCAGCCCATACACATGCTCCTCCCCCTGGGTCAGGGATGGCCCCCTAGCCCAGACCATGCACATGCTCCTCCCCCTGGGTCAGGGACGGCCCCCTAGTCCAGCCCATACACATGCTCCTCCCCCTGGGTCAGGGACGGCCCCCTAGCCCAGACCATGCACATGCTCCTCCCCCTGGGTCAGAGACTGCCCCTAGCCCAGACCATGCACATGCTCCTCCCCCTGGGTCAGAGACTGCCCCTAGCCCAGCTTAGCCTGCTTGTTCATTGGTCCCCCTGCACTTGGGACTGCCCCCTGTCTTAGCCAAGCCCACACATTTGCTCATCCCCCTGCTTCTCTCTGGCTGGGAATAAGGTGAGCCATTTACTTGTGTGTGTGTGTGTGTGTGTGTGTGTGTGTGTGTGTGTGGGTGTGGGTGTTTGCTGGCGTTTTTCTCTCATCACACAAAGGCTTGGCTGTGTTTTGAAGTGAGTTGTAGCTGATGGTTGTGCAGCAGTGGAATGTGAGCTTCAAAGGGACAGCGATAACCTGGGCGCTGACTCATTCTACAGGGTTCAAGCTCCAGATGAGCTCCATGTTCAGGCGCTGCTGGCTTGAACGTCCGCCCTGCGCTAATTCACCTTGTTTGTTGTTGTTTTTTTCTTTTGTGGGAGTAAGTACGTCTCGCCGACACTCACCTGCGTCAGCTCTGGCACCTTCCTGTTTGGGAGAGCATGGCGTGTGAGCAGCACCTCCCCCTCCTCACCCTCACGCCCCCCTGAAGGAGCGTCACGCCATTGGTCGCGCTACAGCACAGGGGCGGGCCTAATCGCGCTCCACACCACCAGCTGGCCTGTCCTTCAGCACGCTGCGCTGAGAGCCCTTGACCCAGGAGGACCTGTTTTTTTCCCCCCCACCATGCTGTGTGTGTGTGTGTGTGTGTGTGTGTGTGTGTGTGTGTGTGTGTGTGTGTGTGTGTGTGTGAGAGCACATGCGAGGGCTCGATCTGGAGTCCTGCAGCAGGGTGGGCCCCCTTCGGGTGGGCCGGAGCATGATGTCACGTCACAGGGGCCCGTGGGGCGTGGCTTTAAGGCTGGATGGCACAGCAGGGCCGCGGAGAGCCGTGTGAACGGTGCTGCTAGCGTGTAGAGCTGGAGTGAATTATTCAGAAGTGCTTTGAGGCCCCCCCGCCCCTCCGCCCTCCAGAATGGCAGTGAGCGTAGTCATGGAGATGCAGGAAGCTGCCGTAGCCTCAGGGCATGAGAAAGCACACACACACATACACACACAGAGGCAGAAAATCCCTCTGATGTGTATAAAGCAAGCAAGCATGTACATGTGTATAAAAACATCCTGCAAATTCTTACAAGTGTTCTACTTTAAATTCATACATCACATACAGTGTGGGTTGATGTACAGGTATTTTGTGAAATCTCAAAACATCTATTTTTCCTAAACAATGCAACACGTACAGATACTCATAATACAGACACTTGATACAGACACACTTAAAGCATTTGTTATGGAAAGCAACGTGTGTGTGTGTGTGTGTGTGTGTGTGTGTGTGTGTGTGTGTGTGTGTGTGTGTGTGTGTGTGTGTGTGTGTGTGTGTTTTAAAACAGATGTTTAAAGGGCAGGACTTCAGGTTACTCCTGGGTTAAACCTCTAATAGTTATTTTATTATCTTTTATGATTTTTATTTGTACAGCCCCATGAAATGTCTTTGTCTCTGTAAGGTGAGACATGTCCTCTGTACCTTATTTCTACATCCATGCTGTGCGTCATTCAGAAACCAGCCATCATTTGCACACCATGTCTGTGGTTCCTATTGGGCCTTTCTATACACAGCAGTCAGGAAGGAGTCCTGAGTCATAGTTTTGGGTCTGCGGGTGATTGTGTGTGTGTGTGTGTGTGTGTGTGTGTGTGTGTGTGTGTGTGTGTGTGTGTGTGTGTGTGTGTGTGTGTGTGTGTGTGTGTGACTAGATCTTGTTCAGCTGTGCCAGATTTGGCCTCCCAACACACCTCCAGCTGATGAGGTGATTGTGTTACTGTCCTGCTTGACTCGCGTGCCCCTTCAGCTGCTACATTGAGCTTTTTCCAGGCGGCGTGGTGAGCGTGTGCACTGCAGCTCCCTCGTGAGCTGTGCCGCTGGGATCGGCACCTCTAACGCGGCCCTCGGGACTGTTGCGCGGGTGCTGCGGGACGTTTTGCTGCCCTGCTACCAGCAGCAGGGTCTTGGCGTGCAGCGGGTACCTCAGGCTACCGTTGAAGGAGCAGGACTTACCCACGGACCTCCGGTGTCTTGGTTTGTGGTTTTGGTTTCCGTTACGTAGAAAGTATAACAAAGGAAAACTCCACCGCCGAAGTAGTGATAATGAAACTAAATGGCTGCACGTGATATAAAGCAACATTTGTGTTGTGTTGTTGCGAGTGACTGAGAAAGTGTGAGATGCACTTCTACCAGGGCGCAGAGGTGTGAGGCCTCACCCAGTCACGGTGTGCAGCAAGAGCTCTGAGTAGTGTAGCGAAGAACGCTCACACACACTCACCCTCACGTGCTCTCACTCACATCCTCTCTCACTCTCACCCTCACACACTCTCGCCCTCACACACTCTCGCTCTCACACGCTCTCACCCTCACGCTCTCACTCACCCTCACACGCTCTCACTCACCCTCACACGCTCTCACTCACCCTCACACGCTCTCACTCACCCTCACACGCCCTCACCCTCACACGCTCTCACCCTCGCACACTCTCACTCACCCTCGCACGCTCTCACTCACCCTCGCACGCTCTCACTCACCCTCGCACGCTCTCACTCACCCTCGCACGCTCTCACTCACCCTCGCACGCTCTCACTCACCCTCGCACGCTCTCACTCACCCTCGCACGCTCTCACTCACCCTCGCACGCTCTCACTCTCACCCTCGCACGCTCACACTCTCACCCTCGCACGCTCACACTCTCACCCTCGCACGCTCACACTCTCACCCTCGCACGCTCTCACCCTCACACACTCGCACCCTCATGCTCACACACGCTCACCCTCACACACGCTCTCACTCATATCCTCACATCCTCACACACTCATACCATCACACGCTCGCACCCTCTCACGTTCACCGTCACACACACTCACCTTCACAGAGCGCTCGAGTGGCATAATGGACGAAGAACGTAACTGCCACGCATCGCCAGATGGGAGAGACAGGAGCAGGAAGGATGAGCAGTAGCAAACGCATGGAAACATGTGATCACGGAGAGGGGGAGGTGAAGATGGTAGTGGGTTGGTGAAGGTGGTAGTGGGTTGGTGAAGATGGTAGTGGGTTGGTGAAGGTGGTAGTGGGTTGGTGAAGATGGTAGTGGGGTTGGTGAAGATGGTAGGGGGGTTGGTGAAGGTGGTAGTGGGGTTGGTGAAGGTGGTAGTGGGTTGGTGAAGGTGGTAGTGGGGTTGGCGAAGATGGTAGTGGGGTTGGTGAAGGTGGTAGTGGGGTTGGTGAAGGTGGTAGTGGGGTTGGTGAAGGTGGTAGTGGGGTTGGTGAAGGTCGTAGTGGGTTGGTGAAGGTGGTAGTGGGTTGGCGAAGGTGGTAGTGGGTTGGCGAAGGTGGTAGTGGGGTTGGCGAAGGTGGTAGTGGGGTTGGCGAAGATGGTAGTGGGGTTGGTGAAGATGGTAGGGGGGTTGGCGAAGGTGGTAGTGGGGTTGGCGAAGGTGGTAGTGGGTTGGCGAAGGTGGTAGTGGGGTTGGCGAAGGTGGTAGTGGGGTTGGCGAAGGTGGTAGTGGGGTGGCGAAGGTGGTAGTGGGGTTGGCGAAGGTGGTAGTGGGGTTGGCGAAGGTGGTAGTGGGGTTGGCGAAGGTGGTAGTGGGGTTGGCGAAGGTGGTAGGGGGTTGGCGAAGGTGGTAGGGGGTTTGCGAAGGTGGTAGGGGGTTGGTGAAGGTGGTAGTGGGGTTGGCGAAGGTGGTAGTGGGGTTGGCGAAGGTGGTAGTGGGGTTGGCGAAGGTGGTAGTGGGGTTGGCGAAGGTGGTAGTGGGTTGGTGAAGGTGGTAGTGGGGTGGTGAAGGTGGGGTTGGTGAAGGTGGTAGTGGGGTTGGTGAAGGTGGTAGTGGGGTGGTGAAGGTGGTAGTGGGTTGGTGAAGGTGGTAGTGGGGTTGGCGAAGGTGGTAGTGGGGTTGGTGAAGGTGGTAGTGGGGTTGGTGAAGGTGGTAGTGGGGTTGGTGAAGGTGGTAGTGGGGTGGTGAAGGTGGTAGTGGGGTGGTGAAGGTGGTAGTGGGGTGGTGAAGGTGGTAGTGGGGTTGGCGAAGGTGGTAGTGGGTTGGTGAAGGTGGTAGTGGGGTTGGTGAAGGTGGTAGTGGGGTTGGTGAAGGTGGTAGTGGGTTGGTGAAGGTGGTAGTGGGGTTGGTGAAGGTGGTAGTGGGGTTGGTGAAGGTGGTAGTGGGGTTGGTGAAGGTGGTAGTGGGTTGGTGAAGGTGGTAGTGGGGTTGGTGAAGGTGGTAGTGGGGTGGTGAAGGTGGTAGTGGGGTTGGCGAAGGTGGTAGTGGGTTGGTGAAGGTGGTAGTGGGGTTGGCGAAGGTGGTAGTGGGGTTGGCGAAGGTGGTAGTGGGTTGGCGAAGGTGGTAGTGGGGTTGGCGAAGGTGGTAGTGGGGTTGGCGAAGGTGGTAGTGGGTTGGCGAAGGTGGTAGTGGGGTTGGCGAAGGTGGTAGTGGGGTTGGCGAAGGTGGTAGTGGGGTTGGCGAAGGTGGTAGTGGGGTTGGCGAAGGTGGTAGTGGGTTGGTGAAGGTGGTAGTGGGGTTGGTGAAGGTGGTAGTGGGGTTGGTGAAGGTAGTAGTGGGTTGGTGAAGGTGGTAGTGGGTTGGTGAAGGTGGTAGTGGGTTGGTGAAGGTGGTAGTGGGTTGGTGAAGGTGGTAATGGGGTTGGTGAAGGTGGTAGTGGGGTTGGCGAAGATGGTAGGGGGGTTGGCGAAGGTGGTAGTGGGGTTGGCGAAGGTGGTAGTGGGGTTGGCGAAGGTGGTAGTGGGGTTGGCGAAGGTGGTAGTGGGGTTGGCGAAGGTGGTAGTGGGGTTGGTGAAGGTGGTAGTGGGGTTGGTGAAGGTGGTAATGGGGTTGTTGAAGATGGTAGTGGGGTTGGTGAAGATGGTAGTGGGGATGGTGAAGGTGGTAGTGGGGTTGGTGAAGGTCGTAGTGGGGTTGGTGAAGGTGGTAGTGGGTTGGTGAAGGTGGTAGTGGGGTTGGCGAAGGTGGTAGTGGGTTGGTGAAGGTGGTAGTGGGTTGGTGAAGGTGGTAGTGGGGTTGGCGAAGGTGGTAGTGGGGTTGGCGAAGGTGGTAGTGGGGTTGGCGAAGGTGGTAGTGGGGTTGGCGAAGGTGGTAGTGGGGTTGGCGAAGGTGGTAGTGGGGTTGGTGAAGGTGGTAGTGGGGTTGGTGAAGGTGGTAGTGGGTTGGTGAAGGTGGTAGTGGGTTGGTGAAGGTGGTAGTGGGGTTGGTGAAGGTGGTAGTGGGGTTGGTGAAGGTGGTAGTGGGGTTGGTGAAGGTGGTAGTGGGGTTGGCGAAGGTGGTAGTGGGGTTGGCGAAGGTGGTAGTGGGGTTGGCGATGGTGGTAGTGTAGTTGGCGAAGGTGGTAGTGGGGTTGGGTACATGTGGCGCTCTGGCTTTCCGACAAGCTCTTTTGAAGTTATTCCTGGCACCACCCGCCCAGGGTGAATATGCTCCTGTCGAGCGGCGGGGTCATAAGGTCGTCTAACCAGGGGTGTGGCCTGGCCCACAGCAGGCCGCCAGTTCTGGGCATGATCCACCCACCCAGCTCAGGTCAGGAATGTGTGCCTGTCAAATGGGGAATGAATGCATTAAAGCTACGATAAGCACGTTTGAGCATTAGAGTTGGTTTATGTATGTCAGTAAAATGAAGCGCAGAGAAGACTTGGCGATGAATGAACGAAACACAGCAGGAACTAGACACTGAAATATCCCAACAGAACCCTGAGCAAGAATCTATAAATGCTGGTAAAAATGTGCTGTCATTGGTTTGTGTACTGGTGTTGGTCTGAATCCCCAAATATCTAAGATAAGATGTGTATACTAGAAGCGGTTATAGGGAGATTTGAAAGTGCTGGTTGGGTTTTGATTGACATGTTCATGTTCATGGTTTTGTAGACTGTGTGTTCTAATGGCATTTTCTTCCCTTTTCTTAAAGCTCTTCCGTGAAGTACGAATCATGAAGATCCTAAATCATCCGAATATTGGTGAGTTTTCTGCCACTTCTCTCACTACCTTCGAGCAACCCTCACCAAGGCCTGTTTTGGGGGGTGGGGCTGTTTGGGTGGTGTTGGTAGTTAGGGGCATGTCTAGGGGCTGTTTGGGTGGTGTCGGTAGTTAGGGGCATGTCTAGGGGCTGTTTGGGTGGTGTCGGTAGTTAGGGGCATGTCTAGGGGCTGTTTGGGTGGTGTCGGTAGTTAGGGGCGTGTCTAGGGGCTGTTTGGGTGGTGTCGGTAGTTAGGGGCGTGTCTAGGGGCTGTTTGGGTGCTGTCGGTAGTTAGGGGCATGTCTTAGGGCTGTTTGGGTGGTGTCGGTAGTTAGGGGCGTGTCTAGGGGCTGTTTGGGTGGTGTCGGTAGTTAGGGGCATGTCTTAGGGCTGTTTGGGTGCTGTCGGTAGTTAGGGGCATGTCTAGGGCCTGTTTGGGTGGTGTCAGTAGTTAGGGGCATGTCTAAGGGCTGTTTGGGTGGTGTCAGTAGTTAGGGGCATGTCTAGGGGCTGTTTGGGTGGTGTCAGTAGTTAGGGGCATGTCTAGGGGCTGTTTGGGTGGTGTCAGTAGTTAGGGGCATGTCTAAGGGCTGTTTGGGTGGTGTCGGTAGTTAGGGGCATGTCTAGGGGCTGTTTGGGTGGTGTCAGTAGTTAGGGGCATGTCTAGGGGCTGTTTGGGTGGTGTCAGTAGTTAGGGGCATGTCTAGGGGCTGTTTGGGTGGTGTCAGTAGTTAGGGGCATGTCTAGGGGCTGTTTGGGTGGTGTCAGTAGTTAGGGGCATGTCTAGGGGCTGTTTGGGTGGTGTCAGTAGTTAGGGGCATGTCTAGGGGCTGTTTGGGTGGTGTCAGTAGTTAGGGGCGTGTCTAGGGGCTGTTTGGGTGGTGTCAGTAGTTAGGGGCGTGTCTAGGGGCTGTTTGGGTGGTGTCAGTAGTTAGGGGCATGTCTAGGGGCATACCTCCCACCCTTTATCCCGCAGCCTGATTCTAATCTCCTCTGCAGGAATTCCCGTGTGTGTGTGTGTGTGTGTGTGTGTGTGTGTGTGTGTGTGTGTGTGTGTGTGTGCGTCATTGTTGAACCTCTATCACTCACTCACGATGAGGTCAGCTCTCCCCCACCCACCATAAGCCACATCTTCCCTGGGTCAGGAGTGTGTTCCATAGAGCGGCCATGGTGAGGATGGGTACACAGGGACCTCTGGGGCTGCGGGTTTAGCTGTGCAGTCTTGCAGATTGAGGCGTGAGAGCTGTGACTACACCACAGCCTCGTAGAAGCAACCTCAAACACAGCACGTGTATGACGGCAACCTCAAACACAGCATACGCATGAACCGCCGTCTAGGAATAGGGCTGATTGAAAGGCATCTGAGTTTGGGCATTTCACTTCTCTCCCGATCACAGGCTCTGGCATCGGCTGCTCTGGTCTGGGGCCTTTGGCGTTTGTGAGGTTATTTGCCTGGTCTCCATGCTACTGCTTCCCTAGTGATGACCCAGTTTCTTTGTCTTATTCACTTAAAGGGGAAAAAAAATGATGCTGCAGCGTGTTGGCAGGAGCTTGGAGCTGTGGCTGGGGTTGAAACAGGAAGTGTTGCCAGGCGCAGACAGCAGCGGGGTGGTGAGAGAGAGCGCTGGGCGAGTGGCCTGCCTGCAGGACCGTCCCTCTGCGGGACATACGTTGGCCTTGCTGCTTCATACCAGACGCGTGTGAACGAGCAGATCGAATGGAGCTTCCCAAATAAGCTGTAAGAGGAGAACCCTCGTCTGCGTGCCGGGCCGTGTCTCGCCCACACGTGGAGGTCTGCGCGTCAGAGCGGTGGAGGAGTGTCGGAGTGTCATCACTGTGGCACCGTTACTCAGAGGGATCTCCGTAGGGGCCGGGGCTGTGTGTCCACCTTAAATCAGGGTCAGCTCTCGATACGGCATGCGCAGAACTCTTGTTGATCAAGTCCAGGGGACACTGTGGTTTTTTACACAGGCAGTGCAGTTCTCTATATGGGGCACACTTTGATACATCTGAACTGCTCCACCAAGCAGTCAGTTCTCACGGTACCAGGTACCAAGTTTGAATCTCATGGCTGCTAATCCGTCAAACCACAATGGTTGATATGATAAATAATCTGTCTCTCTCTCTCTCTTCCTCTCCAAATATCCAGTAAAACTCTTTGAGGTGATCGAGACAGAGAAGACTCTCTATCTGGTCATGGAATATGCCAGTGGAGGTGAGTAGACCGTTATCAGCGCCGTGCTTCATCTGTGCATATGACACACTCGACACGCTTGGGCTTGTGGGAATGTGCTGCGTCCATGGCTGCAGTGTGATGTGTGTGTGTGTGTGTGTGTGTGTGTGTGCTCTCCTCGGCAGGGGAGGTGTTCGACTACCTCGTAGCACACGGCCGGATGAAGGAGAAGGAGGCAAGGGCTAAATTTAGACAGGTATGGTTCCATGTGCTCACACTTCAGCCGTCCTCATCCTCGTAGATGGTGCTGTCCACCCCGGACACCTACCCACCCCGCCGTGCCGTGGTGCCCTAACCCTGGCGGCCATGCGGGCCGGTCCAGACGGGCCTCCCTCCTGCCCCTCCTCCCAGGCTCCGGGAGGTTCTACTGACACGGCAGCTGTGGAGGGATGGTTTATCTGGGTCGGGCTGGAATGCTCTTTCAGCATCTTAAGAGAACTTCCAGAATCTTTTACTGTCAGACAAACTATGGGGAGCAGGGAACAGTGTGTCCATGAGGCCACCGTACTGCTTCAGTCAGGGACCCGCAGGACGCTGTGACCAGGACCTGTTTTCTGGCATGTTCAAGACAGGAAAGACTCACAGACCACGGAATTCCCAAACTGCTATTAATTGTCCTAAGAACAACGCTGAATCATTCGTGTTTGTGATTTAGTTCTGTGACTTAACAGTCGGGTCAAATCCGCAGGGTTAAAGCTGCAACCCCGCCTACCAAAAGGTTTATACCACGTCTCATTGTATTTCCAGACTCAAGTGATGTGTGTGGAGGAAGGAGGTTCTTCACACACCAGCTTCCATTAACACGCTTCACTTAAATCAAGTCTCAAAATGAAAGTGTCTCAATGTTTTTGCACTGCTGTTATTTTCCTCCTTGTCCGAAAAAGTTCAAACTGAAAAGCAAAACCATACGTAGCCGGTGAAGCCTTCAGAGCTGGGCTGGCCCATGGCATTCTGGGAAAGCATAGCTGTAGCTGTTGCAGGTGCTAACTGATTATGCCACCCCTCTCCACCTGCAGACACGGGTGGAGCGCCTCCGCAGCTAACCGTGCTGTTTGTGTGTTCTCCCCTCCAGATCGTATCAGCTGTACAGTACTGCCATCAAAAACACATCGTGCACAGAGACCTCAAGGTAAGAGGCCAGCCGTGATGTTCTAAACTACGCCAGTGAAAAAGAGAGCAGGAACTTAATTATGAAGAATTACCGACGTGTCGCCCCATCAGAACGCGGGGCGTGCGGATCCTGCAACAGCCCGCTAGCTGAGCTTTTCAGGGTGACCTTGTGCTGCACAGTGCAGTGGTGCTAATCATCAATACGCCCTTCAACTAAATACGCACTTCAACTAAACAGACTGCTACACACTGGGCTAAAATCAGGTTGGATGTGCAGGCTGCTTGTTGCTGGAGGAACAGGCCGGGTAGCTCTGCACGCTGGTTTAACTGCACCAGTTCACAGGGGTGTTCCCTCCACCAGTAAGCTCAGTAAAATAAATGAAATGTATACAGTTGCAGTTTTTGTCAAGCCAGGATATTACAGGGAATGCGGTCCAAATCTAAGACGGACAAAATCCTTTATTTGATTAGTGTATAATCACACTGAATGCTGGTGAGTGAATTGCCTTATAAGAAGCATAAATCACCTTAGGGGTTCAGTACACACACACACACACACACACACACACACACACACACACACACACACACACACACACACACACACAC
This sequence comes from Brachyhypopomus gauderio, assembly GCF_052324685.1. Lineage (NCBI taxonomy): Eukaryota > Metazoa > Chordata > Actinopteri > Gymnotiformes > Hypopomidae > Brachyhypopomus > Brachyhypopomus gauderio. Next base: position 8,523,370 of record NC_135219.1, read on the forward strand.
ACACACTCCTCACTATGCCTCTGGAGAAAGAGCCTGAAGCCCACTCATGCATCTCTACCTCCGAGTCCCCTTTTTCCGTTAGACGCTGTTTCCAGGGCGATGCCTCCTTAACGATGTATGAGGACCGTCTCTAAAGCCACATGGGCGGGAGCGGGGCGGGGTCTGCCGGGCAGGGCGGCCAATTGAAACACACGTGTGATAACATTCCTTCGCCCCTTTGATCCCGTTTGGCTCCTGCCATGATGCACGCACGAGGCCCCTCCCCCTCCTACGCACGAGGCCCCTCCCCCTCCTACGCTCTGCTGGTTTACGGGACGAGGCCTCATGCAGTCGGGCACCGGGGCCTCTAGAAGTTTCTCTTGCATCTCATCTTCTCTGTGGCCTCCTCCCCCACTCCCAGGCGGAGAACCTGCTGCTGGATGCCGACATGAACATCAAGATCGCCGACTTCGGCTTCAGCAACGAGTTTACGGTGGGCAGCAAGCTGGACACGTTCTGTGGCAGCCCGCCGTACGCCGCGCCCGAACTCTTCCAGGGGAAGAAGTACGACGGGCCGGAGGTGGACGTGTGGAGCCTGGGGGTCATCCTGTACACGCTGGTCAGCGGCTCCCTGCCCTTCGACGGCCAGAACCTGAAGGTCAGCGGCGCCGCCTTCTCGGGTCGCCGGTCCCGCCCCTCTGCTCGGGGACGCGGGGCGAAGGGGTCCCGTGCGTTTTATTGAGCGTGTTCCTGGGTCGCCCCTCCCCTGACTGATGGCCACGCCCCCCTCTGTCCCGCCCACAGGAACTGCGAGAGCGGGTCTTGAGAGGGAAGTATCGTATCCCGTTCTACATGTCCACCGACTGCGAAAACCTCCTGAAGCGTTTCCTGGTGCTCAACCCGGTGAAGAGGGGCACGCTGGAGGTGTGTACGTCACCAGAGTCACACGCGTGGAGCACGTGTGTACATCCTATCAGAGTAGTTTTAGTGTGTGCTGTTCCCAACTGTAAGTAAAGGTTCGTGTAGCTCAAACACACTTCCCCCTTTTAGTTCCATAGAAATAAGCAAATGGCTTCCTGTGTTGAGGATGCACCATGTCTGTTCCCTCATACACTGTAAAACGTACCTGTAGCCTTCAGCCTTCAGCTTAGGGGCTCCAGCCACACCCGTGCTCATACAACCTCTGTGTGTCCTCACAGCAAATCATGAAGGACCGCTGGATCAACGCTGGACACGAGGAGGAGGAGCTCAGGCCCTTCCTGGAACCAGAGCTGGACATCTCTGACCAGAAGCGCATAGGTGCAGAGACCGCGGGGGGGGGGCGGGGGGGTTTCGTACAGAAACACAGAGTAGAGACAACAGCAGTATGTCAGTTGGTCATCCATGTCTTTCCCAACCGCAGTGTTTTCAGCAAAAAATAGCAGAAGTCACGTTGTCTTGGTGTTTTTATCTTTGAAACTTCTCTAGTTCTCTATAATGTAGTGTTCTCAATAGTATCGTCATCACTTTTACAGTGTAATTCCACCGTGCCCACAGTGGAATGACTGAAACATGCCTGAAATGAAACACGCCTGAAATTGGAAGCTCGGTGATCTTTTTTTTTACTGGATAGGCTTAATTGAAGATTTATTGAAGTTCAAAAATGGAAAAAATAAAAGCACCTTTCCGTCACACTCTGTTCAGAAGAGAGGAACTTGTCGGGGGTGTTGTTGAGGTTTGGGTGCTGAGTCAGACGGGAGACTGCTGTGTGACGGGCCGACCACAAGGGTTGCTGTGTTTGCTCCTGTTGCGTGTTGCATAAGCTCCCCTGAGTGCCCGAGGCAGGCTTGTGTCTCTGCGTGTTCAGCGTGCGGGAGGGGTGGTACGGGCACTTTGCCCTCGACCTGGGGCAGAAGCGTCGGGGTCTCGCACTCCGGCTGGCCGGACTCGGGTGGCGGGGCGGCGTGGGCACGGCGGGGGGTCCACGGCACCCTCGCCAGGCAGAGCGTGTACTTTCCACTTCAGCTCTGGGCACTGTGCCCTCCCCAGCACACCGCACACAGAGCCAGGAACAGCACGCCGTGATTGGCCACCGTCTGGCCCTCCACCAGCCTGCCTCTGAGTAAAGCGTCACACAACCACGTCATTACACCAGTAACTTCTAGAGTACTTCTAGAGCGTGTTGATGCAGTATCAGCTACGTATCATCAGGCCTGTGATCATGAATGCTGCTACTAACCAGGGTGAAGATGGAGAAAAAGTCTATATAACGAGTTTTTTATGAGAGATGTATATTATAAGAGATGTATATCTCTTTAGTCTGTTTCCCCCCTCCTTATGTATCATACACTCACATGACATACTTTTATTCCTGAGCTGAGCAGTGTTCTTGTCCAATACATGTCGGTCTACCTTTCACCCGGTGTTAACCTGCTGTGTTCTGAGCCTTTTTCGTGTCTCCTGCCTCCGTTGTGTTGTGCAGACGTGATGGTGGGGATGGGTTACTCCCGCGAGGAGATCCACGAGTCTCTGACCAGGATGAAGTACGATGAGATCACTGCTACCTACCTGTTGTTGGGCAGGAAAGCCTCAGAGGTGAGTCACCTCTACCCCCGTCGGATAAGAACGCCGAGAACAAAGTGTGGTCTGTTCTTTGGTTATGAAATGCACAACCTGTTGCCACTGGATGACTGTTGTGTAGTGCATTTAAATGGTAGGGTATTCACCATAAGCCTCAGCTCCTCGTGCTGTGAATAGCTGCGCTTGAATAGCCGGCTGCTGGTCACATGATGGTGGCATGACTGGTCTCTGTGTGCGCAGAGAGAGAACTAGTGTTTTAATGTATGTTTGCTGGGCCTCCGGCAATTCAAAGAAGGAGACTTTCGTCCAGCGTGAGTGACCATTACTAAGACTTTCCGGTAAAGGTGTGGGCAGTAATTCTGGTGTCTCCTGGTGTCTCAGTTGGAGGCCAGTGACTCCGGTTCCAGCAGTAGTCTGTCTCTGGTCAAAACGCGAGCCAACGGTGAGCACAGCGGCCAGTCGCCATCTCACCTCAAGGTCCAAAGGAGCATCTCCAACCAGAAACAGCGGCGCTACAGTGACCAGGGTGAGCTCCACCCTCCACGCTCCACCCCCGTGTCCCGCACACACCCCCTGCTCCACTGCGTGCACTGCACACCGCGTCTGAGCAGGCATAGAGTGCCACCTGTTGACCAAACTCCTCCCTGACTCTCCCTGTCTCTCTCTCCTCCATCTTCCCATTTCTGTCCCCATCTGTCTCTCTCCACCCCCACCTCCATCTGCAGCGGGGCCATCCGTTCCCTCGGCCGGCTACCCCAAGAGGAGCCAGACCACCACAGCCGAGAATGAGCACAAGGAGGAGGGCGGAGTCCAGCCGCGCAAGTCCAGCTCCTCTGGGAGCCGCGGCATGGCCCCGCCCAGTCCCATGCTGGGCAACGCCCACAATCCCAACAAGGCCGACATTCCTGATCGCAAGAAGGGCTCCGCCCCCCCAGGGGTCAGTCCCTCCCACCTCCAACCATATATTTTTCCATCCTACCAAATTGCAATCTATTTAACCTATATAACTTTACTCTCAGATAACACTGATGCAGGTGGAGAGTATTTCACAGTTCACTCTCTTCTCTCTGTGCAGAGTAATTCTGTGTCCGGGGGCATGACCAGGAGAAACACGTACGTCTGTAGTGAGCGCGGAGCTGGCGACCGCCACTCCGTCATCCAGAATGGCAAGGAAAACAGGTGAGGTCACAACCACAGGTCAAAGGTCATGACCCACAAACACATTCTCCAGAGACCAAAGCCAGAAGGCAGCAACTGTCCTACTCATTACTCACATGTTGCATGTGATGAAAGAGAATGAAGAAACACTTATCTTACACACACACACACACACACTCTCGCTCTCAACCCCCCATCCCATATCTACAGGAGTGTTATTTCCCACACTGCGCTCCTGCACCCCGCACTGCACTCCTGGTCCTTGCACTGCGCTCCTGGTCCTTGCACTGCGCTCCTGCACCCCGCACTGCGCTCCTGCACCCCGCACTGCACTCCTGGTCCTCGCACTGCGCTCCTGCACCCCGCACTGCGCTCCTGCACCCCGCACTGCGCTCCTGCACCCCGCACTGCACTCCTGGTCCTCGCACTGTGCTCCTGGAGCCCACATGCTCAGGTGCTAGCTGGGTAGTGCTAGCTGGCTAATGCCTTGAGGCAGCTTTGCAGATGCATATAAAGCCTACTGGGGGTGAGACGATCCACGAATGGAGCCATAAGATCAGGCTAGACAGTGGTCACCCAGCACACGGCCTGTTCACTATTATGCCATCTGGCAGGAGACTTCGTAGCATCCAAGCCAGAACAACCCGGCTACTGAACAGCTTCTACCCACAGGCTGTCAGGCTTCTGAACAAACTGTGAGGCTGGAAAACCCAAATTTTTATTTTTAAATTTACATACTTTATTTATTCTTATCGCTGCTATATATTGTGTGTATGTTGTGAGTATATTCTCTTGTTTTTGTACTGTTTTTGACACTATATGTGATGCTGCCTGCTGTAGAACTATTATCTGAGCCTCACCCCAAGCATTTCAATGCATGTTATGTCCCAACATGACGTGCAAATGACAAATAAACTTGAAACTTGAATGGAGCGTAAAGTTGTGCTTAATCAGAGCTCAGAAAACCAAAACCCGAAAATCCAAACCCTGGCTTTTGTCCTGATGTCTTGAGTTCAGAGATGATATTGAGAGGGCTTATTCTGCATTCACTGCTTTAGCACATATTGTCTAAAACGCAATAAAGTCCTCTCAGCACCTATATGCTGGGTTCTCTCTCTGCGCTAAGCTTGTGGTGAGAGGGGAAAACGTCTTGGTTAGGCACATGGCCTTGTTCGCCATGTCTAGTGAGAGGAATGTGTTCGGCTCCACCCTGCCGGTCGCAGCCACGCCCCCTGGTGGCCACAGCCACGCCCCCTAGTGACCACCGCCATGCCCCCTGGTGTCCTCCCCAATGCCGGTTTCTCCCTCTCCTCACCTGTCCGCTCTTCTTCACTCGTCTGTGTCGCTGGTCTTGTTTTGCCATGTGGGACGGGCGTCTCCCTGCACTGTGTGTCCTCCCACCCGGGGGACCAGCCTTAGCGAGATGGCGGCTCGCTCCACCGCAAGCCCCGCCCCCTACGCCGCCGCCCTCACCGCTTCGTCCGCCTCGGTCCGTCTGCGGCACCAGAAGCTGGCGCCGTCTTGGGCCTCGGGCCACACCTGCCGCTCCACGCTGCCCCCTAGTGACTGCTCCGCCAAGCTCTTCAGGCCCAAGTAAAGACGCTCCGCCCCCCCCCCGCCAAGCTGTCTGTCACTAACCGTAGAGTGCCCTCGTCACCCTGCGCCACACCCCCCTAATGCCCTCTGACCTCTCTGCTGTCTACGTCTGTCTCCGTCACCACCTGCCCCCCGCCACTCACCCCACGGGGCCCCTCTGACGTCTCTAGAGCCTCACTTAACCCAGGACCATGTGAGAATATCCCCCTGTTCTCTCCACACCAACCATCCACACTAACTTCTGTGTGTCGCTAAACCCACTACATGTACCAGCTATATAAACATCACTAATATAGAGCAGCATGTTAGTTTGGTTAAACCGTATCATTCGGATGTCCTGTTAGGTATTATAAACTCCATCTAGTACAGATGTGCACATCCTGTGTTTCTCTGACGGTGCTGAATTTACAGTCCAAACGGACAGATCAGATGTGTGTCGGCCCAGGTAAGATCTCTTGTGTGCGTCAAGATCGTGTGGTAATTCTCTAAAGAGGTCAAGTGTCCGCCCTCCCCACCGCACAGATGAAGTGCCACACAGGAACGGGGGCCCCCGGAATGCTCCGTGCAGAGGACAGCCGTGCAGGAGTGACGGTCCTGTTCTTTCCTCCGCGGTGCAGTTGTTGTTTTTGGGGTCTCGCCCTCCCTCTGACCTCACAGTGTGTGTCCCTCCCCCAGCTCCAGCACGGGCGGAGCGCAGCGGAACGCCGGCGCCTCCACCCACAGCGTGAGCAGCAGCACCACCCCCCCAGACCGCCTGCGTTTCCCGCGCGGCACGGCCAGCCGGAGCACCTTCCACGGCGGGCAGCTGCGGGAGAGACGCACGGCCACGTACAACGGGCCACCAGCCTCGCCCACGCTGTCCCACGACACCACGCCGCTCTCGCAGTCACGCAGCCGCGGGTCCACCAACCTCTTCACCAAACTCACGTCCAAGCTGACGCGCAGGTGAGACCCCGGCCCTCGGCACCAGCGTCCGTCTCCGACGGGCTAACACGGAGGTCAACACGGATCTTACAACACACTGTCTGTGGCTCGCGTTCTTCTAAACCACCGATGAAATCCAAACTTTTCAGGAGTGCTTTTTTTTTTCGTAAAGGGACAGTTTGGTGAAAGCGTCCTGGTGGAATGGATGATGATGGTTTATTTAAATGATCTGAAAGTGAAAACCAGCCTAAATACTGCTGATCTCAGCGTAGCCATGTGTCTCCTGCCTTCGCCCAGGGCTCACGTGAGCTTGCGTTGGGTATGGGCCACGCAGGTCGTCGGCACCGAGCCAGACATCCAGCTTGCTTGTTTACTTCCTCGTTGGCAGTGTTAGTGAATTTTGGGGCGAGCGTCCCTATCGAGCTGGAACAAACACACACGATCAACTTTTTTTGCTCATTTGTCATTGTTCTCTTGCCGTGTAAGTGTAGAGTTGAACTGACTCTTTGCCATTGTCTGTCTGTCTTGTAGAAACATGTCATTCAGGTTTACCAGAAGGTAGGACCCTCAGTTTTAGTCTAGAGTTTAACTGTGGCGGAGTGAGTGTGGCGGAGTGCTGAATTAATTTTCTAATACTCACTCCTCGACTCTTGTGCCTTAATCGGAGTGCGGCTGAGCATGCCTGAGATCTCTACAGTGCATTGAGCTGCAGCTCGACTAATCACTCCTGCATGTCTCTCCACAGGATGGAATTGTGCACAGTTCCTTAATATTCAGCCTGTGAACCTTTGGCTGTGAAGATCTGCGTTTGACACTTATGCTTCTGACTTCCATGTGCATTTGACTTTTTCTTCCCTTCCACAGTTTTTTTCCAGCATGAGATCACGTGATGAGATGTTCTGGGCTACATGAGATGTTCTGGGCTCAGATACTGTGGATTGTGATTTGTGATACGCAGCTTCTACATGGTCATTGTGGTTTTGAATCAGGGGTCCTGGTGGCTCTGTGTGGTGTTGTCAGCTCCTCCGTGTGCTCGGCCAGCTTCTAGCCTTGGTATTCACTCATTCAGAGGTAACAAACTGCTGGTTGTGTGATTCAGGCCACCCTACTGGGCGCTAAATGTGGCCACTGACAGATGTGGCGATTTAGAGGTGGTTCATTGCAGGATTTTCTGTAAGTTCAGGTATTGGGATCCTACCTTTGTTCCCGAACACCCTCCCCGCTCTTCTCCAATGCACCACTATCCTGCCCTAGTTGTAGAGTTTGCCCCAGATCTTCTGCCCCGCCCTTGTCAGCTCTCCCCAGATCTGTCCAGGCAGAATGTTCCTCCACTTGGTGGTGTTGCACCCCCCCCCACAGTCGACAGTACATCTCCATCGCGTTCACACTTACATCAGGCCTCGTGAATCCCAGAAGAATGTCTTGGTGTTGTGAAGCAGTTTTTTGCCATTCGAGAAACTCTTTACAATGACAAGTTTAGTGGCACATTTTGTTTTTCTTCTGACACCTTCATCGCCATTCTCCAGTTTCACCTGAAGCACTCACACCCAAAAGCACCTCAGCTGCACGGCCTTACGCTGTGGGCCCGAGGGCCAGGGCTTCTCGCCACACTCCTCCCCCAGGCACGCGGTGGTGTGTCATCTCTCTGGACTCTGCAGGCCCAGGCGTGTTTTCATGTGGTTGAGCTCCGCCTGTTCCCCAGACACGCTGAGCCCTGGCTGGGTGTCGTTTCCCTCCGTCAGACCTCTCTGGCCCCCTCTGGCCCTGCTCCTCCCCTCTACACGCCCCCTCAGGCGCTGCTCCTCCCCTCTGGCCCTGCTCCTCCCCTCTACACGCCCCCTCTGGCCCTGCTCCTCCCCTCTGGCCCTGCTCCTCCCCTCTGGCCCTGCTCCTCCCCTCTACATGCCCCCTCTGGCCCTGCTCCTCCCCTCTGGCCCTGCTCCTCCCCTCTACACGCCCCTCTGGCCCTGCTCCTCCCCTCTACACGCCCCTCTGGCCCTGCTCCTCCCCTCTACACGCCCCCTCTGGCCCTGCTCCTCCCCTCTACACGCCCCCTCTGGCCCTGCTCCTCCCCTCTACACGCCCCCTCTGGCCCTGCTCCTCCCCTCTACACGCCCCCTCTGGCCCTGCTCCTCCCCTCTACACGTCTCCTCTGGCCCTGCTCCTCCCCTCTACACGCCCCCTCTGGCCCTGCTCCTCCCCTCTACACGCCCCCTCTGGCCCTGCTCCTCCCCTCTACACGCCCCCTCTGGCCCTGCTCCTCCCCTCTACACGCCCCCTCTGGCCCTGCTCCTCCCCTCTACACGCCCCCTCTGGCCCTGCTCCTCCCCTCTACACGCCCCCTCTGGCCCTGCTCCTCCCCTCTACACGCCCCCTCTGGCCCTGCTCCTCCCCTCTACACGCCCCCTCTGGCCCTGCTCCTCCCCTCTACACGCCCCCTCAGGCGCTGCTCCTCCCCTCTGGCCCTGCTCCTCCCCTCTACACGCCCCCTCTGGCCCTGCTCCTCCCCTCTGGCCCTGCTCCTCCCCTCTGGCCCTGCTCCTCTCCTCTGGCCCTGCTCCTCCCCTCTACATGCCCCCTCTGGCCCTGCTCCTCCCCTCTGGCCCTGCTCCTCCCCTCTGGCCCTGCTCCTCCCCTCTGGCCCTGCTCCTCCCCTCTGGCCCTGCTCCTCCCCTCTGGCCCTGCTCCTCCCCTCTGGCCCTGCTCCTCCCCTCTACACGCCCCCTCTGGCCCTGCTCCTCCCCTCTACACGCCCCCTCTGGCCCTGCTCCTCCCCTCTACACGCCCCCTCTGGCCCTGCTCCTCCCCTCTACACGCCCCCTCTGGCCCTGCTCCTCCCCTCTACACGCCCCCTCTGGCCCTGCTCCTCCCCTCTACACGCCCCCTCTGGCCCTGCTCCTCCCCTCTACACGCCCCCTCTGGCCCTGCTCCTCCCCTCCACTCCATCTTCACTCTGTCGCTCCTTTCTTCTACATTTGCTATTTGTTTGTAGCAGAAATGTTTTTCTTTCTTCCCCTTCGGTCATAAACGCTACTCAAACGTATGTTGGCACGATTCACTCACATTTGTTTAGTCTCGACCTTTTGCGCAAACGACTCCCTGTTTATTCAAGAGCATCAAAGCAAATGAGCTGTTTGTCTGGTAGGAAGCCCCGTGACGCGAGCTCTTCCTGCTTTACGCTCTGCTGTTCCTCCACACGTTCTTGGCCCAGGCCTGAAGAGGCAGCGCCAGATGGAACAACTGGCACCACATGAGATTTGTTTAGAACAGGAAGTTGAATCATGGGCTACAGGAAGAGCAGTTGGAGAATCCCCCTCTCTTGGTGTATCTCTGCTCGTCGTAGTGCACGTCCAATATCCTCTCCCTCGCAGACAGGAAATGGATCGTGGGGGCTTCTTTCATTCTCAGGCTATGAACACACTCCCCCGCTTTTGTCTCCTACAGTTCGCCCAAGTTGTATCCCCCCCCCCCCCAACATAACTGGACATTTCTCCTTTTTGTGTATCTCCTCTCGACGTCTCCACCTCCTGACCTCTTGTTCCTCTTTTGTCCTGGTTTTAAAGAGCGCCGTCAGAGTTGGAGAGGAACGGCAGACACGAGGACTCGAGGTGAGATGGGGCGTCTGGTTTGGTGGCCGGGCCTGGCGCAGAGCCCCCCCCCCCCCCCCCCTCCCCACCCCTCCACCCCGGGCAGAGCTGGAGCACCTCCCCTCCAGGGGTGGAGCCATCACTTCCTGTCCTGTTTGGAGCTTTTGATTGGCATTTTTATTTATTTATCAGCACACAAGTGCGAGTTCACGGACGGTTCTGCTGAAGGAAGAGGGTTGGGGCAGCAGTGGTCTAGTGACTGACCGCGTCCACTCAGGAGACGAGGCCATTATGTTCTAGTCTAAATTAGGGAGGTTAAAAAAGGAAAATTCTTTCCTGACTTAAATCCAGCTGTCAGTGTGCTTGGCTTCAGGACCCATTTTCCCTGCGGTGCTGCCATCTTGTGGACGAGTCCCACTGTTAGACAAAGCAGGACTAATCCGGTGATTCATTCGCCCGTTTCTGTTGGTTTGTTGACATTGGGTCTGCGGGTAGGCAGGTTCAAGCTGTCCCTATAGGACGGCAAACGTACTCTGACAACCTCCAGCTCTGCCTCGAGGAGAGACCGTAATATCCCGTTGTTATCACCACGTGACCTTTACTATAGTGGCTTGTTTGCGCCCCCCTGTGGGCGGAGTGCATCTGGTCTGCTTGCATGCGGTGCCGATGTCGGAATAGCGACGTTTGTTTTCGTTGCATGCTGGGCTCCCGTGCGTGGATGTGCATGGATACTGACCCACGTTACGCCACAATCACCTTCCACATCAACGCCGCGCTGTTACTCGGCCGTAACCGCAGCCACTCGTTCTTCACGAGTCCTCACGCCGTAGTCATTCATTCCTGCGTTCACACACACACACACACACACACACACACACACACGCGTGTAACTGCTCTCTCCTCTCCCCGGCAGCCGAAACGTGTCCGGCGATCCGAAGGAGGAGCAGAAGGACATGAAGCCGCGTTCCCTGCGTTTCACGTGGAGCATGAAGACCACGTCGGCCATGGAGGCCACGGACATGATGCGCGAGATCCGCAAGGTGCTGGACGCCAACAACTGCGACTACGAGCAGCGCGAGCGCTTCCTTCTCCTCTGCGTCCACGGCGACGGCCACGCCGAGAGCCTCGTCCAATGGGAGATGGAGGTGTGCAAGCTGCCCCGCCTCTCGCTGAATGGCGTGCGCTTCAAGCGGATATCTGGGACGTCCATCGCGTTCAAAAACATCGCCTCGAAAATCGCCAACGAGTTAAAGTTATAAACAAAAAATATTTGGCAGCAAAAATGTGAAAAAGTGACAAAAGGACTAAGGCACACAAAACTACTATAGTCAAGTTGTACATTATTATTTTCTTTTGTTTTGTTTGTTTTTTTTTGTGAAAAAAGTAGCAGATTTAAGGATTATTTTCCTCAAACACTTACAAAATGATGTAATAAAAATAATGTATAGGATCAATGCCTTAGGCAATAATTTACTGCATCATTGAAGCATTACAATTATTATTATTATTATTATTATTATTTTGTGCAACTGATGGTCTGAATCTGTGTGAAAAGAAGTGATGGTTGGTGGATTTGTTTCATTTTAATTTATGCACTACTGTATTAGATGCCCTGTAGGTCTGTACTGTGTCACCCATCAAACACAAGGGCCTCAGAAAATCGCAGTATTTCTATTATTTCAGTGCAGCATCCTCACACAATTAACGTGGTGTCTAACGCCAAACAAAATGGCCACAGTGTTGCGTATTGTGTTTTTAGGAAACGCATTTGCACCCTGCGTCTGACCTCAAATGCTGCTCTGGGCGGTCCATTCCTCTTCTGGTCCCACAGTTCCAGTTCAGCCCTCTCAGAACCAGACAAGAAGTGATTAGGACCCATCGCACTGTCCTGCACGGTGGCGGGCTAAACCCTGGTGCCATGGAAATGGCAGGCAGGCCCAGCTCGGCCCGGTCGTGGGCACGGTAGCGGGGCGTGGCTTCAAACAGGGCTTTTGCAATGGATCGTGGGACTTTTGAGTTTAAAGATTTTGTAGTGATAATGAAACGGGGAAAGAAAGACGTGCTGAGACCAGGAAGATTTTCTTTCCTGATCCGTTTGAACATTTAGTTTATTTCCATATGAAGTTTTGTTAGTTTGAAACCGACTTCAGGTGTTGCTCAAATGTCATTGGACCTCCGGCGAGGCTGAGGGACCTCGGGACGTTCCACCTCCCGTCCTCGGCGTGCACTCCCACCCCTAAGAAACAACGGCACTGTTTTTGTCTCCTTTATCTGGAATGTAAATAATGTTCCTTTAGTTTTGCAGCAGCCACATGTTGATACACTTCCTCTTTTTCTTTTGTAAGTCTGGCTGTGAGTCGGAAAATATGGGAAACAATGTACTCCTCACAGGATAAGGTTAATCAGTGTCTCCATTAAAACACCCTAAAGCCATCATCAGTGTCCTCCGTCTCTGCACATCAGCGTAGTCAATCTCTGATACAGCGCTACAGGGTACAGCGCTCTACAGGTGTGTTTGTTATCCCACATACACTTCTCCAGTGGCTCTCCAGGCAGCTGGGTGGGGGTGGTGGGTGGTGTGGTGAGCGACTGTAGGTGCTGTTGTGATCTGACCCTCCGGCAGGCTGACGTGTACCTGCAGAGCGTTTCCAGCTGATATCAAGGGCCAGATGGCCCATGTCTGCAGCAGGACTAAGGTTTTTCCATTAACCAGGTAATCAGAAAAGTGCCCTGAAATGATTTAAAACGTGCGCTGTGGACATAATTTATTAATACTGCTTTCTCAAAATGAATTCTCTAAGGGCCACATATCTACTGTGTTGTGAAAAAATTGAGAATTTGAAAGTGCAGTTCTCCTGTGTAGCCACCAGGTGTAGCTCCTCAACATTTTCCCGTGTGCTGGTCACTGTTTTGTCTGTTTCGGCTAGCCTGCAAGCCTGGTCCTGCATTCTCACGTGGTCAGAAACACTTGGCCCGCATGTTTTCAATGTGGCCTTCCGCAGAACAGACACCTGGGACAAAACAAAACACGATCGAGTTCAGACGCACCAGAGAAGCACTTGGTCTTCCTGTTGAACCTTCTGTCCCACAGCTTCAGCTCCCTGGAGCTCTTTAAGTCCAGGCTGTTTGCTAATCTAAGCACTTTGATTCTTTGAAGAAACCATCACCCTAAGATTTAAACCCACTACCAATGAACTTAAAGTAAAGATGGTTCTTAAACAGTTTCATAGTGTCTACCTTCTGAGTTTTAACATGTATTAACAAAATATTCCATAGTATACATGATCTTATTAAGACAATAATAATGTGTCTTGTCATGTAAGCAACACCTCAGTCTGCTGTGATCGGTCTGGAGCTTGTGTCCTGCTTAGTCTAATACAACCCTAGACAGCAAGTGTTACTTTCTACTAGTAATTGGCCAAAGGTTTTCCATATATGCAATTTTAAGCCTTCTCATCAGGGTTCACAAAGTGTCTTACAGGACATTGTAGCAGTTATGTTCAGGTCTTAATGTCCTAATTCTTCAAAACCTTGATTTTGCAAGCAACGGAACCAAATCCGTTAAGTAAGCATCTGTGATTGGAATTCAGAATAAAAACAACCATATGCAGGGTGTAACCATTATAACCAAACCCCAATGGCTTCAACCCTAGTTAAAAGTCTAGATGGAGACTGTCTGTCCTCTCTGACACCGATATGTGCTTTGTTGAAAGGAGGAGGAGGTGTCCGAGACCTCGGGGGGGTCTCTGGGGAAGGTGAGGAGTCCCTGGGCAGAGTGAACCACAGCTGTGGTGCAGGACACCAGCCTTGCCTCCAGCAGCTCTCCAGATGGGCCCCATCTCCACCAGTCACCATTTATTGCCTTACCTACCTTCCTAATAGGGTTGGGGGATTTGAATATGAATGAGATCGAAAGGAGCCTTTAATGAGACAATGGCAGGGATTTCTTAAGTAAAACCATAAAGATTCCCTATAGGTTTGTTTTGCGTGGTCGATGCATTTCCTTGGGTTCGTGGCTGTGTTTCTCCCGGTCGTCCCTCGTGGCCCGTGGATCCGGCGTCTGGCTGACTGTGCTGAAGAGGCTGATGCTTCCAGGCCGTGCGCTGCTACTGCCGGCCCGGTCCTCAGACGCGGGCCGTGGTCCGTCTCCTGGGTTACAGGCAGCTGGAGAGAGCGGAGGTGCCTTTGTTGTGCTGCTCTCTGCACATCGATCATCCTGACTCCCCGCTGACAGCCATTAAACCATCAGTGATTAGTACCTCCCGCCAAAGGACTGCGCTCGGGAACTGGGGCCTATGGACTGAAATCCATTAAAGACTTAATGTGCGGTAATCGTGCGGCCATCCTTTCAACCTAGCTTTTATCCTAAAAGGAAGTTAAAGATAAAAGAGAGCTTATGCGATAAGTCATAAGGAAACTGCTCTGCCTGCATGATTTAGCAGATGGACATAGTTGGTAGAAGAAAAGCTGAAAGACAGAATGGGAATCTGCTAATAACTCAGCGTTGAAATCTGTTCTATAACACAAGGTGAAGGGAGGAGCTAATGCAACCAGGCTGCAGGTTAAAAACGTTTCAACACAGCTGGAAGGAGGAGGAGGAGCTAGAAGGAGGAGGAGGAAGAGGAGGAAGAAAGCATGCAAGACTCACTCATCCTCAACAGATTACAAATTTGACAAGAAACAGATCCCTTACACACACACACACACACACACACACACCTCCCTTCATCTTCGTGCTTACATACATCACCTCTGAGGCAGATAGAAATGTTTCTTTGTTTCCAGAAACTTCTAAGGTCGTTCACGGGGCACAACCCATCAACTCAAAACAAGAATGTCTCTAGCAGCAGCACCGTGCTGACCCAAGACCCTGAACCCGGAGGACAGATTGCACACGCTGCCTCACACTCCTGTACGTGCAGCCAGTGGTAAAACCACACGGACACTTGTGTCCCACTGGACCGTGCACCAACTGTAGTGTACAGATGCCCAGCAATCTACAGCACCGAAAAACATGACTGCAGATCATCTCACTACAGCTTACACCTGACATTTGACAGAAGGTAGATGTTTCCAATGTGTTACACATCACCTCTGAAATCACCACACCTGCCAGCCAAAAAGCTTTACTTTAATACTTGACTTTAATACTTGACTTTAATACTTTTCCGTGTTATATAAATATGAAGCAGAGCGAGTAAATGCCAAATAAAAGCCCCACTGGTGTGTTTCGAGGCTGAACCAATGTCAGCACTTCTTCACCCTCCATCACCAGAATCAATATGTTTCCTGTAATAAACATCAGCTCAATGGATTGTTGATGGACTGAAGCAACATGGAGGATTTTCCCACTTTGGGTCATAACTCTTCATCTGAAGGTGCATTATGGTGCATTGTGGTGCAGTCCAGGTGCACGGTGGCCCTGTTCCTGCTAGATCACTTCATACCTTCACCTGACACGCTTCGCTTTCAATGAGAACTGAAACCATGGACCTGTACACAAGTAGCTCTCGAGGAACAGGCTTGGAGATTTCAAAGTCCCCACACGTAGTTCAATCATATTCCAGCATGTACTTGTCATACCAGTATGTAATATCAGTATCATATGTAATATCACCAAACGTGCTGTCATGTACCATTATTGGCACTAGTCCCATAGGGAAGCTAAGCTTGGTTCTCCTACTCCAAAAAATACATAATGTGCAAACCCCAGCTGGTACAAAGGGAGGTTCTTCCTGTCTTGTCTTTTGCGTGTGAAGCTCCGTTTCATGTGCTGGTGCCCAGAAGGCTCAGAGGCACAGCGAGGAACACAGGAACTCTAACCCCTCTTTAACAAGGACATGGTGGAATCACACAGACTACTGGGGGCTTTGATTGGGAGCCTGAGATAACATGCCTGTCGTTTATTTAACTGGGCAGAGATTCGCATCTATTGAGTAGCAATGGTCTGCATTAGGGATGTGGAGATTCATCGATTCACATCGGTGAATCGGTACACATGTCTGCGATGCGACTGCATCGGTAGATTCAACGTGCATCGAGTTTAATTTGCGGGCGAATTCACGATGCATCGCCTTCAGTGAGGCGGTCACGCAATCTGCAAACAATGCCGTGGGGCTAAATACGTTGGTAGCACAACGAACCTGGCGACACGCATGAAAAGACGGCACGGTGTGGACATCTCTGCGGCCGCTACCCCCTCGTAACCCCCCCGCTCAACAACTTGCGTTCGTGAGTGTGTCGCATCGCATCGCATTTGTATCGCATCGCATCGACAAGGGGTTTCAGAGTATCGCAGTTATATCGCATCGTTGGCAGTGTATCGAGATGTGTATCAAATCTAGCTTAGTGGTGACGATATACATCCCTAGTCTGCATGCTTGATAATTGCAGCAATGCTATAAAAATGGCGTATGATAAACAGATTCCATCAGTTTTAATATACACAATTCACCTTTGTTTTTAAAGGATCTCAATTCCTATCTTGCAGACCCCACAGCTTTACCCTGGTCCAATACACAAGCTTGAACCCATCGCCTAAGTAACTCTTTATACTGTAAGTCACAGAACACACATTAATGTGCAGAGCACTGGGCTAGCAGAAGCAGAGCTGTAGCCATGAAGTGTGTATGCAACCGTCACACAGCTGAAGAAACGTTTTTTGCACTTTTCTCTCTCGTTAAGAAGGTAACAATGCTCTTAAGGCATGTCAGATGTCACACTACACAAAAACCATCTCACATGTCAGTCATATGACAGTCAGGCCAGATCACCACACGTCAGCCACAGGGACAGTCAGGCCAGATCACCATGTGAGAGGATGAAGCTCCAGGGGACAGTGTCCTGCCCGCAGGCGTCCACTACATCACTAGTGACCAACGAAAGCAGGAATAAGTACATTTATTGTGTTGTCTGAATTCAGGTTACATGTTTTTGCCTCACTGCTAGTCACATGGCACTCCACACGGCTTATCACGGGGGTGGAAACAGGAAGCTCTATTGTGGTTGTTCACATTCCATCTCACATTTAATAATGTCATATACAGTATTAGTTGTTTTTATGTGTTCAGTTCTACATATTGTACAGCTCACCAGTACATTTTTGACTGGGTGTAGAACACGTTTACTACACACCAGGGTTGCCAACTCTCACGCATTGAGCGTGAGACACACGCATTTGACCGTTTTCACACGCTCTCACGCCACACTTCCGATATCTCACGCCGAAAAAAAATATCCAGTTTATTTACCCCAGATCCACATATATGATTCAATACGTTACTAGTTCGCTAGCTCTGGCGCCATCCACTACGTATCCATTACGTTCGCCACCTTTCGTTCGCCCCCCGCTCAACAAAATACACTCGCCACCGGCTCCAGGTTAAAATCTCACTCCAAGCGAACGTCAAACCCTGACACACCCCTCTCTGTTATGGAGGTTCGCTCTCAGTTTTGGAGGTGCTGCTACAGTGCAACAAGTTTTCCATATTTTGGTACGTTTTAGACTGATAGATAGAAAAAAAAATTCTCATCAATCTCCACACAATACTCCACAATGACAAAGTAAAAATAGGTCCTTGGAATGTTTTGCTAAATTTATTAGAAATAGAAAAAGTGCATTTTGGTGCATTCTGCGTCTATCGGCCACCTTTGACATGCTTCTACAACTTCACTGGAGTCCACCTGTGCCTAATGGGATTCTTTAAGCATCATTAGGAGAGGCACATACCTGTTCATTTAATGGCTCACTTTGATGGTGTATGTTGGAGTGAAAACCGAGTGGTGAGGTTTAGAGAATCGTCCAGAGACCCGTGAGACAGTATTGTGTTAAGGCACAGATGTGGACAAAAGAAGAAAACAGTCTGCAGCATACAAAGTCCCCAAGAGTACAGTAGCCTCCATCTTTCTCCAATGTTTGGAAACACCAATAGCCAGAGGCGGTCTTTGCATAGAGGCGTGGCTAGGCAACTGCCTTGAGCCCCTCCCACTGCAGCCCACTGTAGGGGCCCCCTGACTAGCTAACTTATTTCTCGCATATTAATGTTGATGGGCTCCCTAGCTAATTTCGCCTTGAGCCCCCAAATTGCTAAGTCCGCCACTGCCAATAGCCTTCCTAGACCTGATTCTCCAGTCAGACATTCAGTGGTGAAGGGCTTTGGTCAGACAGGTAACCAAGAGCCCAGACTGTGAGAAGCCAGATTCTCTCAACGTAAAGATTGTACAATTTGGCCACAGTTCCCACTGGTGGATATAGAGGAACCCAGGCACTTAGCATCAGTTCTTTTAATACCAGCCCTTGAGTTAAAAACACTAGTAGCAGCATCTTGCAGTGGCAATGTTTGTTTTCTGTGACAGAGACAGGGAGACTAGTTAGGACAGAGAGAAAGATGGATGCAAATCTTTCCTACAATACCCAAAACGTTGAAGGCTGGGGTGAAGGTTTACATTACAACAGGACTATAAGATGAAGAAGCACACAGACATGAAAACACAAAGATGGCTTTGGGCAAAGCTCTGAGAAAAGTCCTGGGGAGTCTGAGCTAAATTCCCAGCCAGTGCAGCGCCGCGGGTCCATGGACATGGCTGTGCACTGGCGTTCCCCATGCAGCCTGGCTGAGCTGTGCGCCAAGCCCGTAAGATCGTTCCCAAGAAGACTTGAGGCAGTCGTTACAGCCAAAGGCCTTTTATTCAAGTACCAACTGAAGGATCTAAAAACCCTTAGATGTAAAATGTAAAATATTGCACAAAAATTTGCACAATGTACAAAACATTCCAAAAGCCTGTTTTCCATTTGTCACTGTGGAGTTTTGTGTGTAGTCTGAATACGACTTGACCAAGATGAGCCTGAAAGATTGAGGCCCCTTTTCTTTTTACTAGAAGTTTAATACAGCAACAGGGTCCCTGTCTCAGAGCTCATGAGTAGCATGTCAGACACCTAGTATTTTTAGCTACACGGAGCAAAAGGATTTACACTTCAGGATAAAGATTTAAAGTTTAAGGTGTTACTTGACTGTACTGACTACAAAACATTTGATATTGTTGCTACTTTCGGATGGTGTTATTTCTTAGTTCAAAGTTCCAGTTTCTGCAAATCAGAACTCTTATAAAACTCATAATTCTGGCAGAAATGGAATTCACTTTGGTATTCACTTTGATTTGCACTGAGAACAGTGACTGGATCTGATCTCACACTATTCTGTTGCCTTCACTTTCTCCTGCAGGTGATCTGCTGCACAGATGTGTGAGCCAGACCAGCTCTGCTGTGAAACTTGTAAGCATATCTGGCCATATCAATCCCAAACAAACAATGCAGCAATGATGTCAGACAACTGTTTGGTGAGATTTGCCCATGGATATTAAATTTAGGATTAAGAGAAACTGCAAATTGTCCAAGTATTCTGTGGGTGTCATGACACATTGTAGTTCAAGAATTGGTTTGTTTCCACATAAATGTGGGTGATTTTAACACGAAAAGTGTCAATGAAAGTTATGGAAAATCGCATGGAATTCCATTGATTAAGTCTTTTTGCAGCCAAGACTTTGGCTGTATATGTTGGGGTCTAAAAGGGTTTTGGTGAAATGGCTGTCCCAAGAATGGATGAGAGATGTGGGAATGTGTCTGGCCTGAAGCAGGGGAAGAGGAGCTTTCGCAGGGCCCTTTAAAGGCACGTAGCTCTCGTCTCGTCTCGTCTCGTCTCGTCTCAGCTGGTTACGTTCCACCACAGGAGGAGGAAAACTCAGCTGTGCAACGGTTTGTCTGAATTGACATTAAAATGCTGTCCAATGTCCACCATCCTGATCTGTAAATGTATTGGGCCCCATTCAAATGTTTCAAATAATTAAGACATTTGTTTTTTAAAAGTACTGCATGCAAATTGTCCCAGGTTTCAAAATCTATTTTAAGGGGCAATCAGGGACTCTATGCATATAGTGCACAGGGACTATATGTCATCCATCCTGATGGAAACAGAAGCACAATCTCCTCGATTGCAGGTTCTTGCTACCAGGAAGCTATGCAGAGTGAACAGTTGCTTGTGCAGATACTCGATGGTTGGTTTATTTTGCCAGAAACAGAGCCTCTCCCAACCACTGCGCTCGCCATAGTGTATGTCTGTGGATTTACAGAAATTGTAAATCCAGTTCCCCCAAGCATCTTAAGACACTTCTGTCTCACCCCGCTATGCTGCAGACACGACGCCAACAGTGAGCTTATACAGATTTATAATGAGTCCAGTACACCTGCATACACACACACTTACACACTTACACAGACAGAAATGCTCCTCTAAGCTTTCTGAAGATTCATGGGACTTGATATAAAATACAGAAGTCACAGTATGACATGATGTCCAAGTACTGAATAGAAATAGAAACAAGCCAACCATGAGATGTACACCTGTAAGGATTAAGGAATCTCCTGTTGGCCATTAGTGATTCTGCTGTTACTCTGGAATGCTCCTCGTGTCTTCTCCGCATCCTTTTCCAGCTTGTGTTTTGCATTTGCTTTCTTTTGTAACCATGGAGATCTAAACGCTAGATTTGGATAGCGGTGCCTAACTACTCCTGAACTACAATAGTTCTGCTGTAAGTAGCATTGGGTAAATTTAATCTATCGGACACAATTCATTATTTAAAAGTCTTTATAGGATTAAATAATCCTATAAAACAGTATACTGTATATTCCCTACATGCCCTGACCCTCTGCATTAGGAAATTATTTGATTAATATTTTGCAAATGGGGAAAATGTTTTGGTGATCAAAGATTCTAGAATGAGACAGAACACAAATATGTCCTAACAAATATGTCCTGACAATGTGTCCTGGCCACAAATTAAACTCACAAATGACACGGTCACTTGTTCATCTGTAAGATAGGTTTAATCACCAGCTGGAGAACTGCATCTTCGTTATGAAGTTCTAAGTAAACACATTAAATCATCTCCATTGCTGGAGAAAGAAGATGAATTGATTGGAGTACATATACTGCAGATGAGGAATTAAAACCTGATTTATATTTCTGTCTGGTTCGCCTCTGAGTTTACCATTTACTGTGTTTAATACTCAACCAAGCTGTGAAGCAAAATATAGAAAACAGGTCTTCAGTATTTCCTCTATCTCAGTATAATTTTTTCTCCAGCATAATGTAACTCTGTTGAATGCTTGAGGACTTTGAATGTTTGATAGATTCTGACTTATGCACTCATGCAACACTTATCTGTGCTGATGTGTTTGTGTGTGTGTGTTGTGTGTGTGTGTGTTGTGTTGTGTTCCACCTTTTTTGTGAGATGTTCAAACACAGTTTTATTTTTATACCTTTCTCTGCTGTCTTCCATTATGCCTCCACGGGCTGTCTCAGCAGATTCATCCTCTCCAGGGTATATGGAGACAGGATGCACTAAACTGCAGGATGCTTGTGTATCTGGGAACCATCAGTACTTACCTAGTGTGATAAAAAAACAATGCTCAGTGTCACATTATTTATGCCATAGTCCTTTCTGAACCAAGTATATGGGGAAATGTCTGGAGTTTGTTTCATGTGTGTTAGGCTCCTTTCGAGAATCCCATTAAGGTCCTACTGTGCATCACAGAGAAGAAAAGCCACGATGTGTTGCTTTCTGAGGGAGAAATGATTCCCATCGCGATAAGGTTGCAGATGAATGTTTTTTGCTTTCTAATTCAATATGCAGAAGAAGAAAGCTGAACACAGGGGAAGAAAGCTCCCACTGAAGCAGGCTAATCACATTGCTAAGTAACCTTCTGCAAAACAAGGCAAGTGTAATTCAATAAGAAATGACAGACCAACAAGAAAGACTGTATTAATATACTCTGCACAGAAAAGACAAAATATATGTTAAAAGTATATTCATACAGTACATTCCTTGTGTTCATATATATATATATGTGTTCCTTGTGTTCATTCCTTGTGTTCATATATATATATATATATATATATATATATATATATATATATATATATATATTAAAAAAAAATTATCTATGCCCACCCCTAAGATATATATATATATATATATATATATATATATATATATATATATATATATATATATATATATATATATATATATATATATCTTAGGGGTGGGCATAGATAATTTTTTTTTAATCTAGATTAATCTCACTGAAATCTTTAATCTGGCGCTCATTCAGAATATGCGTGCTACCCAAGTAATGACTAGAAGTCAGTGTTTGAGATAGGGTTTCTAACCATGCTTATGGGCCGGCAGCTAGTGACAATCCACTGAGCGAAGAGATTGGTCAACATGTCTGATAGAGCTGCGCTGACCTTGCCTCGGTTGCACTCAGAGTAGTTTGGCGGCGACTCTTCCCCTGGGCTGCATCAGTGCTTGACCCAGCGTCAGCAGCATTAGCAAACTGTGCAATTTGGTTAGGAATACACCCGAGCTAAACTATCAAGGTGAAAGTCATCATAGTTTGCTTACCTATTTTGACCCAGTTCCCAACCCAACTTTAAGAATAGATTAATGGCGATAATTTTTTATATCGCCCGATAAGAGTATCACATTATCGAACGCCGTTAACGCCGATAACGTCACTTAGGGTGACGTCGTTGGAATATGGCGCTAATATATACATACAAATTAATAACATTTTCTCCCACATTTTTAAATTCTTAATAAGACCTCACTAGTCTATTGCTATCTTCAATCGTAGACTGAAGACCCACCTGTTTAGGGTTCTTACCAGAACACTAACTCAGCTAATACCACTTGCCGTTGTTCTTAAATTGTATGTCTGTCTATGGTTATTTGTGCTTTTTGGCAAATGTCTAACTTGCAAAACACTATGTAATGATACTGTCTCCTGTAGTTTAGTAGTAGTCTGACTCAATGGTATCTTGAATTCTGGCCTATCCGTACTATTACCTAGGATGAATTCTGTGATCGGATGCACTTTTGTAAGTCGCTCTGGATAAGAGCGTCCGCTAAATGCCGTAAATGTAAACGTAAACACTACGTCACCCAGAAGACGTCGCGGACGGGCCGAGGCCCGCGCATGCGCGCTGGAGCCCTGCGCAGGACAGGACGGTGATGTCAACTCTCGTTCGGCTGCGTTCAACGCGGAGACGGACCGGCTGAGTCGCTCGCGTCCAGCGGAGAAACGCAGAACTTGAGAGATGATGAGAAGGTAGGCGCAGACATGCCGCCACACACCAGTGTACTGAAGTACGTGCGTTGGTATTATTGTCTCCATACATTGTAAACTGGTCGGTTTTACTCTGTACACATACATAAAGAGAATATACACGATACATGCTCGTACGCTGCTCCACTGGAACAGCCGGTAGTGGTTGTTGATGGTGTTTTCTACATTTATCCCCCCGTTTTCAAACATATTAGAAACTGTATTCATTGACGAACAACGTTAATTTTGAATAAGCAGTGAAACATTAGTAGCCTTCTCATAAGTTGCCAGTGTTGTCCGGCACGTAGTCCAGCAGTGGGCTGCAGTCGCCCCAGGCTCTGTAAGAGTTGTAGGAAGGACAAAGAGTCCGGATCTGTTCACACACCTATCTATCTGTTTTCTCCTAGCAACATAATGCACTGGTGTATCTGTTGTGTTCATTCACAAGCGATGATTAACCGTGCCGGTTACAACGGTGCATAAACGCGAACTAATAACGTACCGAGCAATATTGCCGATAATATTGGACAAGTGTTCGCCACATCAGTTACTTCATCTGTCTGTCAACGTCCCTTGCGTTTGTACAGAACATGAGTCAAGCCCAGTCCTGCTGTTTGATAAGTGGCTGAAGGAAGCGAGCCCACACCGCAAATGTCTCTCTGCTTTTGCACTGGGTCGGTTGCCATAACTCGAGACGCATGCGCTCGTTGCCGCTGGTCCTCGTATCTTTAACCATTTAGAGAGAGCGCGGCAGTTGTGTGAATGGAGGCTTCCGATCTATGGTTAATTTGGGCTGTGTTCGAAATAGTCTACTACATACTACTGGCGTACTGATCGAGCCCCAAATCAGTATGCCGTATGCAGTATGTGACCAAAATGAAAATTTCCAGTACGCGAAACATACCCGGATGACCTACTACTTCCTACTACGAGGACCAGTATGCAGTATCCAGTATATACTGAGTCCAGTATGCAGTATCCAGTATGTAGTAATCTATTTCGAACACAGCCTTGGGCTGAACGCTGTAACGCCCCTCTAGGAGCTGTAACGCCCCTCTAGGAGCTGTAACGCCCCCCTAGGAGCTGTAACGCAGTAGCTGATCCAGTGGGCCCTGTCCCGAACTGCGTTACCTGCGTCCCTCTGCTCCAAACACCACGGAAATGAAATTCGCACCACGGACGACTGGCTTTGTTTTTAACAGGTCATCCTAACCTGAATCGCATGCTGTATATCTCTCCCTCCTCGTGCATTTGAAACGTGACGTTGACATCACGTGGCCACTTTGCCACGCGCTCACTCCCTAATCTCTGCTCTTAAAAAGAATTTGTACATGTGAAGGTGGAATTACATTAAGCGCCAGCGTTCCAGTTCAGTTCCATATCTTATCAGCATTTCTTCACAATCATTTGATTTCTGATGGATAAGCATTGGTCGTAGCTCTTTCTAACAACCATGAAGGTACAACTTGCGTAAATTCTACCTTATCATCCACGCGCCTCACGAAGCACTTAGCCACGCAGACTGTGTGTGCTGGGATGAAACACCGTGGACCTGATCGCTACCATGCAGAGCCTGTGAGGTAGTCCAGTACTCCCACTGCTTTCGTTACTGTGGCGCACTGGTGGGAGGCTGTACCAGTGCCTGGCTTGTGCCAGCATTTAACCCCCCCCAGACATTCCTTCAGGCCAGCAGACCTGATGTCTCTCCTTTCTTCTTCAGCGAAATTCTCCCATTCTTTAATTAGACTGTGATAAGATGTGCCTACGTTGGACAGTGGTACGTTGGAGACACTTGGGAGCATGTTCAGAATATTATACCCTCCCGTGAGGATGCTGTTAACGATAAATATGAGGAGTCCGATTCTTTGACAAAAGAACATGCATGTGTGTATTGAAGGATATGAGACTACCTCGCTGACCCCATTTAACCCCTGCTTGGTGAGTTTTGGTGATCAGAGGTGGGTTGAGTTTGGTGCAGATGCTCTGTTGGGCTGACTGAACAGGTAAACGCTTCAGCGGGAAACGGTGAATTTGGTGAATGGTGAATGTTGCTATGGGTGACCACGTGGATCACTGTGTTTGTTGACACCTCTGAGTGGGACATGAGCAATAAGTTAATACGTTTCTGATGAAGTGTTAAGCTGTGATAACAGGAGCACCATCATCACAATGACACCACACACACACCAGTGTGTGGCCTTGCTTTGTAGCATGAAGTGTATCGTGTACACTGTCCTGCTCCTATTGAATTGACGTGCACTGATGCTTATGCACATGTCTCCGCTTCTGCTGACCTCCGTCTGCTGACCTCCGTCTGCAGACCTGCTGAAACCTGGGGATGACGTGGAGATCCTCTTCTGTACAACAAAGACCAACAACAACATTCAAATTGTAAATACGTGGGCTGCATGGACCGTCTGGGGTGGGGTGGGGGAAGGTTTTGGGTAGTGGGTGGGGGGGGGGGGGTGCTGGTGAGGGATTGTGGGTGGTTTTATTAATCAGGTGTTGTTACACTGACTTGCATTCAGTGTCGTCGCTCCAGTAGTTCGTGTTTGTGAAGGCGGGGGGCAGGGGGGCGGGGCGCTGCTGGGAGTGGTAATTGTTTCCGCTGGAGTGGGCTGGTCTGGGGTCAGCCGGAGCAAGCCCACCCTGGCAGCTGCCATGGTCTACTGCCTCGGTCTACAGCACTAGGGTCAGTGTTGGTGGCATGAGCAGTATGATTCATATACCATATGATCCAAGCACCATGGAGAACTGAAATGTGCTGAAATGTGTACTCCTTTTCTCTTCTACCCTCTCTCTTGGATTCACTCACTCACTCACTCACGTTTTCTCAGCTTCTTTCTCATGTGTATTTCTTTTTTAATGCACATTTCCCTCAGCGGCTTCACCTGCTTGATATGTGCACCTGTTTGAACCTCTGTCATCAAAATGCTCTTTGGCGCATTTCTAAATATGCTCATCAGTGTTTTCTCTCTCTAGTCCTGTCCCTTCATCTCTGAAATGATGAGCCTGGCAGAAAGCCGGGAAGTGTGTGGTGAGCAGGAAGCGCTGATGCTCTCGTGAGTGCCATCTCCTAGTAGAAGACTTCTCGCAGGATCTCACACCTGCAGGTTATGGTCCAATTATGGTCCAGTGCCGTTTTACTGAGTCGCAGTGTTCCTCGGGGGTTAACGCCGCCGTTCTCTGGAAGTGAATGAGGTACAATTGCAGTTTTTGTTTATTTTACAGCAAGACAATGTTTGACTTCTTTGGGATAAGGAGCTCTTTGCTTCAGGGGCTGTGAGGGACCGTGGCAGGGAAATATACTACAGCGGGAGGCAGGGATCTTTTGGGTCCTGCCAGGCCTTGTGTGATCAGGCCCCGCCCTGCCTGCCATGACAATGGGCCTGTGTGACCGATTGAATGTCCTATTCTCTGACTGGTGTGGTTCACTTAGACCAGACAATGGCTTCATTTAGCATCATTTATTTTCAGAAGGCCTGGTTGCCCCCAAACGGGCCCTGTTTTGCCCATACTTGCCCCACGGGAGTGCTGATCCAGCAACCGCCCCACACCTGACATTTACACGTCTGTGATCCGCCTTGTTGCCTGCAGACTTTCGCCCGATCGCGCCTTCCCTGTGTGCACGTTGTTTGCTTGTTTATGTTTTGCTCTGTGCTGTGTCCCTGCAGCGCTAAGACGATTACGTTATGGTCGCGTGACTTCTGATCTCACCTCGCTGGTTTCTCCCCCTCTGCCTTGTTTTCTCTCCTCGCTCTGTTTCTCAGTGGCTAAGAGAAACATGGCAGCTCTTCCCTCGGGCCCCTTGACCTTCCTTATTCCTCCGGGGTCAAGGGGCAGGTCATTCTCTGCTCATGTGTGAATAAGCACAGCTCCCATCATGTATGGAGGCTGTTGAGTTCTTTCTCTTTCTCATGCAGCTTCTGTAAGACGGTTCTTTGGGCTTGTCATTCAGGTCTGCGCCAGGGTTTTGGACAGGGAGGGAATATGCAGATGTACAAGGTGGGGAGGCCATTTTCACAACCCTTTGATTCTTTGGCTTTTACAGAAGTAATAATCAAAAATATCACACCAAACAAAAAATATGAGTGGTCCAGGAGGGCATGGAGCAGGAGTTTCTGATCCTGGACATATAGATTCACTGCTGTGACCACCTGCCTGGGTCCAGACGTCAGCTAATTGCAAAACTCCCCATGCACCCAAACAACTGAATTAGGGCAGAGACATATGAACCTGCGCAGATGATTGGAACTGCAGGATCAGTGTTGAGAACCACTGATGGCCAAGATCCCCAGCAGTTTATGAGCCTGTTTGTGTGGTTTTGGAGGGCGGGTGTCCGCCGTAATCGGAGCCGTGTGATGGAGCCGGTCGATGGTGGATGGGTGGATTCCTCCGGCTGTGGTAGACCCGATCCGATTTTAAGGAGTACAACGGCCAAAGAAAACGGAGGCATCGTCTTCCTCTCATAGCGTGGAGAGACGGCCTATTGTGCCTAGAGGGTTCCAGCACCGCCCGCCGAGGATGGAGGTCATAAAAGGGAGGGGCTGTGAGAGGGGGAGGAGCAAAAGAGCTTGTTTATTTCACAGGTATGTGTCTGGCCCCACCCACAGCCCACCAGCCCTGCAGTGTTGTAAAAAAGCTGATGTACCTTTTTGCTCTGAGAATTGACCACCAAGTGTGTGTCTCATGGGACAGGATGCAGCACGGATTTGAAAGGTAACATTTAACCCAGTTATTTTCCACTGTTATTTTCCAAGGCGTGTGTTGTTGTCTGCGAAGACGTGATTATTTGTTAAGTCACTTCTTTTGAATTTGCCACATCGCTTTAATGACGGGAATGAAGAAAAAAAAATTCCCTGTGCTCCAGATTCTGTTTTTGGCACAAAGACCCAAAGCACCGTGTTATTTTACACGTCATACCTGTCTGTCAGAACTCCTCAAAACACCTTCAATTATGCGTTCCACTGGGGGATGAGTGTGTGCCTGTACGACTGTCAGCATTAGCGATGAGTGAGCGTCTATCCAAAGGTCTGTATCCAGACACGGGGCAGAGGAGAGTCTCTTCTTCATGGGCTCTGCGATAGTGACCTGCTGGTTTTCGTGACTTGCATATTCAGGTGAGGCCTCTGAAAATGTCGGCAGCCTCGGGGACCAAGAGTGCTGAAGCGCTCTGTGGTGAAAGCACACACATGAGGATCGGGGAGGTGGAGGAGGGGGTGGAGGAGGGGGTGGAGGAGGGGTGGTGACTGCAGGGTGGAGCTCTTGCTCTGTCTGACTGGGGCAAAATCATTATTGAAAGCTCTTGCCCAAATTACAAGGGCAGCAGAGAAGTCCTGCAGGTGAAGAAATACTGGGATTCCTAAATGTTTGTGTCACGAACTGTCGTGATGGTGGGCAGGGAGTGCAGAGTGTGGGTACGGTGCAGAGGGAGGGTGTGTTTGGGGGCTCGGGGTTACGGGGTCAGAGAAGCTCTCGTAAATAGTCATTATCTCTTCCATAATGGCGAGGTTTTATTGGACCGAGTTAAAAAAAAAAGTGACCAGTGTGTTAAATCTTAAACGGATCACTCCCACTACCTCACTCTCAAGTTCCCTTTAAACCCTGGACGTGGTTTTAATTATGGGGTCTGCGGTCGTGTCCAATATAGTCTTGGTCTTCAGACAGTAGTATCAGTTGGATGTGATTCACTAAGAATATAGTATTAGTCCTACACCATTAGGGTGGGAAGGTCTGTTGAGTACGAATGACATACTTTAGAAATGACTCCATCTGTTCCAGTATCCATTTTGTCAGATTGTAGCCAAGTTTGACAGTGTGCTGTTTCTGAACCAATTATAGTGCTTGGAACCAATCAGATTGCAATCCAATCAGTTCCACAGTGAAAACGTAGCAGTTCCAGATGTTTCAGTAGAAGTTAGCTTGGGTGGAGTTGAGCCCAAGTTCAGTGACCTCACTTTAGCACGGAGTCCAGAGGGAATCCAGCTATCAGACCAAGCAGAACAAATAAAACAAAATAATACAAGCGAACATGTATGATTAATGCAGATTAGCAAAATATGTTGTACTTACTACATGTGAATTGGACAGAGACACACAGATGTTCATTGTTCATTCATAAAAATACATTTGCATTGGGACGAACATGGCGCAGGTTCCGTCAGTCTTGAAGCTTGCCTTGTCTGTTTGATCTTGTAGGGGCTTTGTTCTTGGAGGTTGGTTTGTCAGCAGACATGACACACCAGTTTGTGTGGATGTCTGCCATGTTATCCGGTCTCATGTGACCCCCTTTTCACCTTCCGAGCTTCGCAGTAAACCCGCAGGTCTGACGTGCAGAGTTCTTTATCCGTCTCCCAGCAGTTAATTTAGCCACAGAACTAGGTTACTTCGAACCTAGAATCTGGGCTGAGAAGAACTTCGCTGATGTGACCTTGAGCATGAGCACGTGAGATTCTATTTCTGTAAGAGGAGAGTGTTGGTTAGGTGCAGTGTGACGTGCAGTAGTGATGTACAGCCCTGCTTTGAAACCAGGCCCTCGCATTACAAAACAAAATTTGTAAGCCAGCCACACTTGCTAATTAAACAAGGACACTCACTGTTGTACTCAGCAGATTTTGTCAGGGTCAGGTGTGTCGTTTAGAGAGTGTACCCTGTTGCATACTGTGGTTATTTATATTACACTTCCACAGCAAACACAGTGTTGTACTTTCTTAATGAAACAGAGCCTTTGATTAGAATTGTGAGTTCTGTCTGTGTGCCAGACCGTCTTGCCCCTCCCTGCTGGTGCTGATGAGGCGTGTCCTGTTTTTCAGTAGTACCACCCCCATTTTTTCTCTTCTCTCCCTCCCAGTCTCTATGGATCCAGATTTACCTGGTAATGAAGCACATGCTCGTGTTGAAGCCGTGTGGTCCGTGAGGACCGCCTCGTGCCTTAAGCCCATCTGGGTCTGTGTTCAGACGTGACCCAAACCAAGTGTGGGTCTTCGTTTGGTTAAACAGGGGAGACGTGGCTTTGAGTGTGTGTGTGTGTGTGTGTCTGTGTGTGTGTGTTTGGGGTTTTGAGGTGATATATGTGTCTGTTAGTTTTGGGCTTTATGCTATTGTCATATTTCAGTGTCTGCTTAAAGGCCGAAAGGGAGATGGCTGGAATTTGTGAAAGAAACCAACAGAGAGGTGAAATCTTGTGATGAGAGATGCTGGACGTGTGCCAGCTCATCGCACGAGAACGCAACGTCCACGTTGTCATCCTAAATCCTGGCGTGAGGGGGCGAAGGGGCGAGGCCATGAGGTGGTGAAGGGGTGAGGTGGTGAGGTGGTGAGGCCATGAGGTGGTGAAGGGGTGAAGGGGCGAGGCCATGAGGGGGTGAAGGGGTGAAGGGGCGAGGCCATGAGGGGGTGAAGGGGTGAAGGGGTGAAGGGGCGAGGCCATGAGGGGGTGAAGGGGTGAAGGGGCGAGGCCATGAGGGGGTGAGGTGGTGAGGTGGTGAGGCCATGAGGGGGTGAAGGGGTGAAGGGGCGAGGCCATGAGGGGGTGAAGGGGCGAGGCCATGAGGTGGTGAAGGGGTGAAGGGGCGAGGCCATGAGGGGGTGAAGGGGTGAAGGGGCGAGGCCATGAGGTGGTGAAGGGGTGAAGGGGCGAGGCCATGAGGTGGTGAAGGGGTGAAGGGGCGAGGCCATGAGGGGGTGAAGGGGTGAAGGGGCGAGGCCATGAGGTGGTGAAGGGGTGAAGGGGCGAGGCCATGAGGTGGTGAAGGGGTGAAGGGGCGAGGCCATGAGGGGGTGAAGGGGTGAAGGGGCGAGGCCATGAGGGGGTGAAGGGGTGAAGGGGCGAGGCCATGAGGGGGTGAAGGGGTGAAGGGGTGAAGGGGCGAGGCCATGAGGGGGTGAAGGGGTGAAGGGGCGAGGCCATGAGGTGGTGAAGGGGTGAAGGGGCGAGGCCATGAGGTGGTGAAGGGGTGAAGGGGCGAGGCCATGAGGGGGTGAAGGGGTGAAGGGGCGAGGCCATGAAGGGGTGAAGGGGTGAAGGGGCGAGGCCATGAGGGGGTGAAGGGGTGAAGGGGCGAGGCCATGAGGGGGTGAAGGGGTGAAGGGGCGAGGCCATGAGGGGGTGAAGGGGTGAGGTGGTGAGGTGGCGAGGCCATGAGGTGGTGAAGGGGTGAGGTGGTGAGGCCATGAGGTGGTGAAGGGGTGAGGTGGTGAGGTGGTGAGGCCATGAGGTGGTGAAGGGGTGAGGTGGTGAGGCCATGAGGTGGTGAAGGGGTGAGGTGGTGAGGTGGTGAGGCCATGAGGTGGTGAAGGGGTGAGGTGGTGAGGTGGTGAGGCCATGAGGTGGTGAAGGGGTGAGGTGGTGAGGTGGTGAGGCCATGAGGTGGTGAAGGGGTGAGGTGGTGAGGTGGTGAGGCCATGAGGTGGTGAAGGGGTGAAGGGGCGAGGCCATGAGGTGGTGAAGGGGTGAAGGGGCGAGGCCATGAGGTGGCCGCCCGGCCTTGGCTCCGATGATCAGGTCAAGAAGGGATTATGGGTGCTACACCACAGCTTCATTTGTAGCCAGTTTAGTGCCTGCCGTGAGGTAAACAACAACGTTGCACAAACAAACAACTCCTGTTGTCCAGACATGCTGAGGCAGTCCAGACTCTCCCATTCTACTTTTGTTCCTGTAGCTAAATTTAGCACCTTAAACGAGCATAAGTGCCTTGGCCTTTGGTAAAGTGGTTCAAATTAAAGCATGAAGCTACATTTACCGTTTTTCTTTTCCTGGTAGTGTCTTTGTCATCAGGTTCAATAGTAAATTACACTTACAAAAAAGCATTAGACATTGTCAGGAGGAAAAAAAAACAATCCTGTTTTGTGAACAGTGATTTATTTGAAGTCATAAAGTCATGTTCAGCCTCACCCAAACGCAGCAGGTGCTTCTGGTCCCTGGCCGAACAACCACTAATTGCCGTACCTTGTGATAAGTGTGATTATTTAACACACTTTATTTTAAAAGTTTTCTATTTTATTTTGCTGAAAATAATTTTCATCATGCCTGCAAAACATCTTTTGAGCCACAGGTCAAAAAGAGCAAAATATGACTGCTTACGAATCTTGAGAGTTTTTGTCAGGCTTACTGGATCAGTTCCAGATTCATGGTCACCAAACAAAAGAAGCTGATGACTGTGTGTGATATGCAACAGCATCTGTTCATGTCACCTGTGTCTGGTTCTGGTTCTGAAGAGGTGCCTGCTACGGGTATGGTTCATGTTTTCTTTGACTTGATGATGTTCGGTCCTACAGGTTTTGAGGTGTGTGAGATGATTACGAGTCTTCTCTGTCTGGGTGAGTCAGCTGGTTTGTCTGGTGAGGCTGACAAGGTGTCACAGAGTGCACAGAGAGGAACTAACCCGCGGGCCTTTGACCATGGATGGCTAAGGAATCAACTTTGATTTTTTTAACTTGAGCTCCCCTAATGACAAATTCAGTTATTTCTGCCACTTGGGTGACCATCTATTGGACCAAAGCCCAGAGAAACTCCTTTACCGTCTTTAGCCTGAATAGTCGCTTGTAGATGATTTGGAAATGGATATGTTTGAACCTTAATGTGGATGAACTAGGGGAAATCCCAGCTGCTTAAACCCATGGATCTTATTCTGTAATCCGATGAGTCTGCGGCTCGTATGCGCGGCCACGGCTCTGAGCTTTTATCAGGTGCGTCAGCCCGCAAGGCGAGGCCAAGACTCTGGCTAAAGTGCCGTGACTGAGCTCCTGACAGGCTGTTCCCAGCAGCAAGAGCCCGTGCGACACGGATTGGCCCTGCCAGGCCTCCGTCATCAAAAAGAAACAGACCAAGCTCAACCAGAACTATTAACTCTAAATCCCACTAATCAGCAACAGTATCTCCAACAGCTGCAGTTTCCTCACGACACACTTTCAGCCTCCGTGTCCGTCACTCTTGTAAGTGGTGTAACCTTTTAGTTTTTAACCACACACCTAAAACTTTATTATCCTAATCGATCTGTTCTAACTTTAGACCTACAATGATCTCATTATTCCAGCTGATGTGAATTCTTAGTCTGCAATGGAATAACTGTCAAGTGTGTAGCTGTTGAGATAATGATGATGGGTTTTCCATAAATAGCAGCTTGGGTCAACATCATGTCTGGTTCTGCACATTGAGAGAAAGGCCCTGCATGTTTGTGCGCTGTAGAGCTGTGTGATTGTGCCTGGAGCAGAAGCACATGACTGTCTATCTTCTCCGCAGAGCTGGGGAAGGTCAGAACGGCTACAGTGGCTTCACGAGCATCCGTGATGTTTAACAGTAGAGACTGACACTCATGGTCTCCACTGACTCAGGGGTCTTTTGTTTCCATGTTGTTTCCCCGAGTTGCTTTGGTCTTATTTGCATCCCCTTATTCCATCATTCCATCGTCCATCTTCTGTTGTTTCATCCTTTTATTTCTCCCCCATAACGGTTTCTCTCTGTTGGTGTATTTGGCCGGTGTTCTAGGAGGCAGATTTTACAGTATTAATTACTGTTTTTATAACTCTGCATTTCTTTCAGCGTGGAAGTTGGAGGTGGAATGCATCGCTTTGTTCTGGATGGAGCTCCAGAGATCACGGTGCTCTAGAAGGGAAATTACAGGGCGGAGAGATGGGAATCCAGATGTGTGTGTGTGTGTGTGTGTGTGTGTGTGTGTGTGTGTGTGTGTGTGTGTGGTGGTTCTCACCGTGCCAGTACGACTCGTAAGCTGAGGTGTGTTAGGGTGAACACCTCTCTTGGTGTTTTGCTGTTTGGTGGACTCCTGCTGTAGTCTCTGTGGATGTCCCATTCTAAAACGAATTGCTCTTGTTTCCAGTAGGCTTAAGCGTGGATGTGTTGTATCCACGTGAGCTGGTAGTTTTAAACATGGGTTTGATTGGCTTTCACAAACAAAGAAGCTATTTGAGTGTTTGGTTATTATCATTGTGCCCTCGAAGCCGCACACATAAGTGCAGTATGTGCTTTGTCAGCAGTGCATGTCAATTCAGTACTGCAAGCACTCAAACGGATTAAGTAACAATGCAGTGCGTGTTTTGCCAGGGGCAGGAAAGGATCGCAGCTGTCCCGCAGTTTATCACTTCATCTTTTTCACAAAGGCTCAGGTGTTTACATTTACTCATCTAGCGTTTTTAGAAGCGTGAGGCCAGGTGCGGTGGCAGCGTGGCCCAGGCGGTGAACGCAGACACGCATCACATGGGACCCAGCCGCCGCACAGATGGGGGGGAGGCCCGTAGAAGCGCGAATAAGCGAACCGTCTGGCTCCGGGCTTCAGCTGTCGTGGAGCTGCTCCGCTGCGGGCATGTGCAGACGCTTTTCATCGGCCGACTCTCGGAGCAAGATAGCGATCTCGGCCTCCCGTTCCGACGGGTGCGTCTCCTCGTTCTGGTTCACGTCTGCCAGTCGCTACAAAAACAGTTGGAGAGTTGGTCACGTGACCGCCGCTACGTGGCGTGTTTTGGCGGCATCGCGCCTCTGGCGAGACCGGTGATGGTGACGATGATGGTGATGATGATGATGACGATGATGGTGATGGTGCTCTATGATCGGAACTTGAGGGTTTGGGAGATTCGTGCAGTTCCGCTGTACGTTCCTTCCTCTTTCGTACGACTGATTTCTTTTCTTTTCATTTTCTAGTACAGAATAGCACATGTGCTTCTGTCTAGTGGAGATAACATCGATCTCACCGTCTTCATTCATTTCCTAGTCACGGGCTGAACTTATCACGGTTTCAAACCAGATTTAATCTTGTTTTTGTGATCTTTTGAAGTTGAACCCGTAGAGCTGCCTTCATTTTCTGCCATTCATTGAGGTGGAGTCTTTACATCTGCGTTACTTCACCGTTTTACAATGGTGGCTGGCTTCAAGAGACATGTAACAACACGGCCATGAACAACCCTGCAAAACAGTTACTGCTGTTGTCAGTGAGATGCTGCATGTCTCGGGACGTACAAGCCCTACTGTGACCTCACCTCTCTGGGTTCTCAATCGCCAGTCACCCAGCTGATATTTACGGGAGTTATGATGATATGGCTGGATTTTTTATCTTGATGACTGTGCCGTCTTCAGCATGAGTCATGGGGGCATCATGCATTCATGTTGTGTGCTGGGGCGGATGTGTGGTCTCCAACGCCCAGGGGTGGGTGCGGATGGTGGGGTTGAGGGCGGGGCCTGCTGCGCCCTGGGTTGGAGGTGAACACTAGTACAGCTGTGCTCTCTTAAGGAGGGTGCATTTAAGCTGCTACGGTGCTAGCAAAGTCAAACACAAATTTATTTATATAGCGCTTTTCACAACACACGTTGTAACAAAGCAGCTTTACAATCGTATGGGTCCAGATCCCTAATGAGCAAGCCAAAGGCGACAATGGCGAGGAAAAACTCCCTAGATGGTGGGGATTGGGAAGAAACCTCGGGAGGACCAAGACTCAAAAGGGAACCCATCCTCCATTGGGCGGCCCGTTAACACAAGTCCGCTGGCAGTGCTTTACCTGGAAGATATGTGGTTTTGCATTTGAATTGATCTGTGCATATGTTGGCCTCCGTGAGACGTCATGTCATACAGCAGCCATTTTTGAGCCTTAGAACCTGTTGACGTCACCGTTTTCCTGTAATTGTGCAATTATGTGTCTGCTTGCCTACAGTGCAGCTATGGACAGGGTGAATACTTGGTTTGCCAGTTGATTGGCAGGTGTAACAGTAAATCTTGACGACTCAACACCCCTGGGGGCCCTATGAGCACGTTGGTGGGAGGGGCCTTCCTGTTCAAGCTGGGAGATGGGGGGGGGGGGGGGGGGGAGTGAAAACAAGTGGTCTGCGACTGCCATGCTGCCGCTGTCTTTTCTCTCTTACTGTGCTGGTGCAGTTGTGAGCAGAGAGGAGCTTCACGCTGCATTACACACCCAGAGCCAGGTGGCCTCTGGCTACGCGCTAACAGCCCGGGGAGCTGGAGTCACTGTGAAGCAGCAGGTCCGCTCGACCTTCTCCCGGCGTGGATCACCGGCAGACAGCACGTCGGCCATGATCCGGCAGGAGAGAGCAGCGCCTGAGTGGGGGAAACTGTGTGCTGCTAAAGGAGAAACAGCAGTTGGGTCAGGTTAAGTGCTCGAGTGTCTGGAAGCACATGAGCTTCGAGCTGCCAAGCTGAGGGACACTTTGGACAAGCTTTGTGCTTGTTTAGACTGCAGCCGGAGGTGCACTGAAAGAGTGGTGACAGACTCTGTCTCTCTCTCTCTCTCTCTCTCCCTCCCACTGAGCTGTGAACACGGCAACAGAACGTATGAGACTGAGAGCAAAAATCAGGGGCAGGGAAGGAGGGGTAGGCAGTGGGAGGCAGCTTCTTTCAGCCTGCGTCCAATCAGGACCCTGGGATCTTGTAAAGGGGCGCGGCCTGTGCAGAGTAACATCTGTGCGCGTGTCCTCGGAGAGAGGGGGCGGGGGCGGGGGCGGGGCGGATGGAAGGGTGTTGGAGGCAGTCCGTGGGCTGGCAGCAGGACGAGGCAGCGTGCCGGTATCCTGAGCAACACTGCGCTTCTCCTCCCGCCGTCGTTCGGGGGCTGCAGCTTGACGCTTCCAGAAACGCTGGGGAGCTGCGTTATTTTTGTGGCTGGAGTGAGCAGCGTTCCGCCGGCGTTTGGTCCGTGCGTGTCGGAGGACGGTGTCGTGTTCTCGCCTGGCTGAGGCGCCGGTCATGTTGACGCTGGAGGGGCGCGCACTGCAGAGGAGAGGGAGGTAAGAGCGGCCAGGGTGAAGGGTGGATCGGCAGCACGGGGGTTCGGCCCTGCGGCTCCCGGTCAACCGACGGCTGCCGTTTGGAATGTGCGACGCCTCCGTGCTGTTTTTATTTTGTGGGGGCAGCTGGGTTTGATTGGCTTTTAACCCGCGAGTGCCTTGGGCGTGTGTTGAGGTGTCTGCAGTAAGGACTTGGTGGTCTATAGGAAGAGCTTGAATTGGCTGATCTGTGCTTTCTTAGTCTCAGTAATGAAAACTGGCAATGTGGACCTGATGAGGTTACAAACACACCCCTCCTCCCCTGATATGAGCTGTGTATTAGCTCCCTAGAGAGGTGTATGTGTGTGTGTGTGTGTGTGTGTGTGTGTGTGTGTGTGTGTGTGGGGGGGGGGGGGGGGGGGACTAGGAGAGATAAGGAGGTCAATAAGGAGAGACCTTGAGACCTTGAAAATGGATTGACCTCTTTATACCACAGGCTATTATCATCTTTCGTCTGTTTTTTCATGTTCTCTCTCTCTCTCTCAGATGGGGTGTCTCACGGTTCTCATCTCACCATTCCTGTCACTCTTCCGTCACACTCCGTTTGTACATCTTCAGTTTCATTTTTTGCTATTTGAGTTGTACATTTTACTTGGGTTAATAATGCCATTCATTACTTTGCCATTCATCGCTTCATTACTTGGATCGGGGCCAATCAATTGGTCAGGTGCGCACATTTACAAAGGCGAAGTCTCCTTTGACGGCTCTTTACCCGTAACCTCAATTTCAGTGTTCACTGTTTTATCGGGTAATTAGCGGTTATGAGAAGAAAGCTCAACAGACCGGTCACACACCCCACAGGCCTCCAGCCGTGTTGCTGCCGTTTGTCAGAGGGCGTGGTGTTTGTCAGAGGGCGTGGTGTTTGTCAGAGGGCGTGGTGTTTGTCAGGGGGTGTGGTGTTTGTTAGAGGGTGTGGTGTTTGTTAGAGGGTGTGGTGTTTGTTAGAGGGTGTGGTGTTTGTCAGGGGTTGTGGTGTTTGTCAGGGGGTGTGGTGTTTGTCAGGGGGTGTGGTGTTTGTCAGGGGGTGGTGTTTGTCAGGGGGTGTGGTGTGGTGTTTGTCAGGGGGTGTGGTGTGGTGTTTGTCAGGGGGTGTGGTGTGGTGTTTGTCAGGGGGTGTGGTGTTTGTCAGGGGGCGTGGCTTCCTTGAAGGTTAAAGGCGATTCTGACTACTGCTCACTGGCAGCTGCAGGCAGTCAGCATGTGTGAAGGAAGGACTCCACTGTAGCTGATGCACAGAAAGGTTGGGCAATTTCATTTTATGGTGATCTGCGGATTAAAGGGGGAGGGGGGAGGGTAAAACACCGGTGGGTGAAGCAAGCAATGGTTGCTATGGCAACTGAGGCAGGGATGGCCGGATTCTTCAGTGCAGCATTCTAAAGGTGGAGTCTCCACGGGCGTGTGCACGCTGCTCTGGTCCTGTGGTAGTTACGCTCACTGCCACGGTGACACTGCGGTGCTAACCGATGAAGGCAGCAGTGATGAGGTGGAGGGCCCTTTTAGTTTGATACTGCTGATTTTCCCAGCGCATATACAGACTCCTGCTTGTCTTTGAGGGACGGAGAAGGTGACCTAAACCCTGTTGTGTTTGCTGTAAGCCGCCCCTGGCCTGTCCGTAGTGTATCGATATCGCAGGCAGTGTAAAATAAGTATGTCAGCGATTGCTCTTTAGAATTGTATTTACACTCAGTCATTGCACATGGATTTCAAAGAAACTTCTTGTGTGTCAAGACCTGTTTGTGTGTTCTAAAAGTTTTCATTCAGCAGCATGATTAAGTGATTTAATTAGCCAACGGTTTTGCCTTTGTCTAGCAGTAATTGTGCTTGTAGCTATTCTGACCTTGCTTTCCTGTGGTGTTGGCGTGTGTGGAAGCTCGGGGGTGTTTGGGCGGGTCGGGGGGAGGATACGCGTGGCTTGCGCAAACGTGGTGTTTGGGGGGGATGGGGTCTCATTGTCTGCAGAACATGTTTGACGAGCCATCTGTGTGGAGGAACCACTCCTCCATCATCCCCCTCCATCACCCCCCCTCCCGTGTTTCCCTCAAACGTAGCGGAGGACTGAAGGGAGTGTGGAATTTGAACTCCCGTGCGGGTTCACTCCAGGCCCGGTTGTGTTTGGACCGGGCAGCGGCCCGTGTTGTGCTGCCTTTGCTGGTCAGCCGCCTGGTCCGTGGGGTTATTCTAACACGACCGGGGCACCCCGTGGCTAGCTCTCAGACCACCTCCGCCCTTGTGATTAATGAAAGGCTTTAATCATAACGGCTCCGTTACTCAACACCTCTTATAAAGCAGAGACTGTATCTCGTTGTGTAGACGCGTCTGCCGGTCCCCATGCTGGGCGGAGCTACTAATGGCTCCCCGGTGGCCCTCCGTGGACTGTTGACTCAGGGACGTTATTTTAGGCCTGCCCAGTGTCAGAAGGCTTTTATCAGTGTGTGAAATGGCGTGTTTGTGAATTAGGGGCTGCGGTACGTGACACTTGGAAGGTGAGCTCTGAGGCCTGCCTGCTCTCACGTCGGTGTCCCTGTAATCAGAGACTTGTCTGAGCTTCTAGAAGCATCTATAGTACGCACCGGCTTTATGACCTAAACTCTTATCTCTGTTATCTCTGCATCCACGTGCATGTGCTTGCACAGGTCCTCAGTGTGCTCATATATGTGTGCGTGTGTGTGCATGACTATGAAGGTTTCTGCATACAGCTGGTGGTCACACCAGATAGTAACATGCTTTCTGCACTGCTGTCTTCTCTGCCAAGGTCTCGGTCACTAAGCAGTCGTGAAATTTAAGCAGTGCAGCAGTGTAATGTAAATTCTTTGCCATGAAGACACTACAGTTTGGAGATACTGTAAATAATAATAGCATTAGTTTTCAGTTCATTCATTTATTTATAGTACTATAGGAAATGAATCTACTGGGTACTTCTAAGAATGATCTGATACATATGAAAATATACATCTGTGTGTCTGCACCTCATCCACTGCTGGTTTTTCATGTTCCTGTGATGAGCCAGCAGACACACATGGTCAGATCCTGAAGTTCTCCAGGTACCCGTGGGACAGGTGAGGGCCTTCAGGTGCCGTGCCTGCTACGGTGGCCCTCGGAGGACATGGGTGTCTGGGTCTTCCCCTCTGTTGACTCACTCCACGCCACACAAATGACTTTTCATCCATTTCCTCACACATCATCTTCAGCTTCTCGCCTTTCTTCGACTGCCATGGGCATCCCGTCCTCATCCTGGACGTTTGACTCGGGTCCAGTCTGACAGCTTTACCTTTTACTGGGGCTTTTATTTTTTTTGCCCAGAGCAAAAAAAAAAGCTGAGTCATGATTAAGTGGTCGAGAGTGCTGTCATGACGGGGGGGGGGGTAATGACGGCACCTGCTGTCATGACAGGACCCGTGACTCATGGATCTACTCACATCCTCTCCTTCCTGTGCACCTTCCTCTGGGGAATCTCTCCTTTCAGCACTGAGTGAATTTCAAGTGTATTCAATTCAGTGCCGTCGGTGGCCGGTGTCTTTCGGGGACGAGCTGTTCAGGAAGGGGAAGCGAACGGGGAAGCTGGGAGTGTAAAGAGTGCTGGAGGTGCAGGATGGAGCGTCCTAGCGAGCCAGAGTCTCTCCGCTGTCGGGGCGGATCATGTCGTGTCTGAGCGTGTCAGCATCGACGCTGGAGACCGCGGTCCGCATCGCTGGTGCGCTGGCTTACGTGTCTTCTGTCTCCTACACGACCCGACGCACCAGGAGGGCAGAGCGACTTTATCTCCAGCTCACACGCTAAGCATCAGCCCGATGGTGTAGCTCCGCCCGTTTAGAATGACATGTCTGATGTTACAACAACAGAAAGATTGAGTTACATCCCATAATGCAATAGGTATGTGGAACACGGTGAAAGTAGAGGTTTGGTTAGATCAATTATTCATTTAAAGGCACATTTTTTTTTTTCTTTTAAATTTTAATCTGCCATGCACATGCAAATCAGGAGTGCATATTTAATGTGGGCTGGGATTCCTCACTGTTGTTGAAAGCTTTGAATATTCAAATGGCGATAAGAGATGGTGCACACGACCCTTAGTGGATATGTACAAGAGAGAGGAAGGTGGTGCGGGGTACACGTTGGGTCTGTAAGTGTACACTCTCAGTCCAAATGGAAACAGAACAATTCACCTTTGTGTCAGCCTAGGCAGATGATGATCAATCTCTAACAGAGAAGTGTAGTGTACACTGACCGTGCTGTAGTAATGGTGTAGTAGGGGTTGAGGGCTCTGTGGTAGAAGCCTGTGCTGTGTGTGTGGAATGTGTTGAAGCACACCCTCGGGGAGGGGGGGGGGGGTGAGCGACGTGCCAGGGGATTGGGGGGGGGGGGGGGGGATTAACAGAGTTACTGTACCAGAATGAAAACCGAGTGATGTTTCACACTGCTCCCCGCAGGAGGCTGAACCCCCCCCCTCCCTCTCGCCCTCTGGTCCTGTGCCCCGCCCCAGTGGGGGAGTGGGGGCAGGGACTGAAATCATCTGAGGGTTTAAAAAAAATATTTTCTACAGGCTTTCAAGTGTACGCACATATCATTAAAGTCACTGAACCTCAGTGAGGA
Source organism: Brachyhypopomus gauderio (assembly GCF_052324685.1). Lineage (NCBI taxonomy): Eukaryota > Metazoa > Chordata > Actinopteri > Gymnotiformes > Hypopomidae > Brachyhypopomus > Brachyhypopomus gauderio. The sequence continues at coordinate 8,564,711 of NC_135219.1, forward strand.
AAATAAGTTATTTATTTTTTACTTATTGATTTTTAAAAATCCAGTGCTGTTAGTCTGTGCTGTGAGCGCGTCTTGATGTGTATTTCCACACTGGCTGGTTGTTTTTGTTTTGGTCTGTGTTGTGTCTGTACACACGTGGGGGAGGGTAGCAGGTAGTGTCTGTAACACTTGTACATTTGAGTAAGAGCAACGTGCCCCCATGTTAGTTTGGTTTGGAGCGTTTCAGTCGAGGGTGTACACCTATCCCATTTAGACGTGCTGGGCGCTTACGTTTTCAGGAGTCAGAAGGTTTCAAATTCTGGTCCTGAGGGACCCAAGCACTGCACAAGAATTTTTTTTTTTGAGTCCTGTTGTTATAACCCTGATTTAACTTGGAAAGTGCTTGGTTATCAGTTACAGGGAGTTTAATCTAGTGCATTCTGTGAGAACTACTGTCGATCTGTATCATACAGAAGTCAGGACTGACATTTTGGGCGTTTGTGTTGTGAATAATCTTTTCGGTGTGGCCTCGCTCTCCTCTGTCATGGCTACGCCACCCACATGTAAGTGTGTGCATGAGCCCTTATTCTACTAGAAGTTTGTTTGAGAGAGTCAAGGATGTGTTAAAATAAACACTGGACGTTAGTGCCTGTGTGAGGGAAGTCACATTTCCAAATGTGGGCACCTTGCATACCGTGAGCTCCCGCTGTAAGCCCTGGTGTTACTGCGTTGCCAAGAGTATTCTCAAGTTAATGTTTTACAAAGCGAGTGTGTGCGGCTGTGGCCCGAGTGCTCTGCACGGTGGTTAACTCCTGCCTCAAGCGGTATTGCTGTACACATCTTAACCTACCTCTGTTCTTCTACCTGATAGCAGTGCGACAGAGCCACCGTTTATTTACTGACACTCACCCAGCGAGATCGCTCACCATTTTAAGTGTTTGCTGAGCTGGACTGAAGAGTTTGTTTGTCGTGGAGTTGGAATGGGCGTGTGGAACACGTCTGACCAGTTCTGCACCTCTCCACGTGCCCCCTGAGAGAGATTAGCTTTTGCATATCGTGTGGCCTTCACGCCGCCGTTTAGCACGCATAGCTCGGCAAATTTTACGTCTTTCCCTCACAGCACCAATATCTGTGCACGTTTTGAGAATTAAAGGTAGTCATACATGTATGTAAATGTGACTCTGCACTACATCCAGAGTGCTCACCGCTCCCTAAACTTGTGCAACTTGATTTATGTTGTGTCTAACCAAACTGTAGTCCGAGCTGCTCTTGTGTGAGGGGCAGGGTCAGGTTATGGGTTTGATGTATGGCGTTTCCTGGTGGAATTTTTGCCTGGCGGCAAACCTGTTACTAAACCTTTATGATGTCGGGTTGATGCCTGTCCTTCTGAGCAGAAAGTTTGTTGTTTCTTTATGAGAATGAGTAAGTTATTATTTAGAAACATTTCACCGACTATAACTGGAAAACATAAGGAAGGGGGGGGGGGGGGGATCAAAGTCAAATTTATTTATATGGTGCTTTTTACAACACATGTCACAAAGCAGCTTTACAATTGTATGGGTCCAGATCCCTAATGAGCAAGTCTGAGGCGATAGTGGCGAGGAATTAAGATGGCAGGAATTAGGAATAAACCTCGGGAGGACCAAGACTCGGAAGGGAACCCATCCTCCATTGGGCAGCCCACTAGCAGGAGTCTGTATTTATAGTGCATAAAATGTCAAGTTGAATACATCAACATTGAAAGCACTGTAGTCTCTTAAATATTATCAGTATACAGGAGGAGTGAAGGGTGTGAGGTTGGTGCAGGAGGAGTGAGGGTGTAAGGTTGGTACAGGAGGAGTGAAGGGTGTGAGGTTGGTGCAGGAGGAGTGAGGGTGTGAGGTTGGTACAGGAGGAGTGAAGGGTGTGAGGTTAGTACAGGAGGAGTGAAGGGTGTGAGGTTGGTACAGGAGGAGTGAGGGTGTGAGGTTGGTGCAGGAGGAGTGAAGGTGTGAGGTTGGTGCAGGAGGAGTGAGGGTGTGAGGTTGGTGCAGGAGGAGTGAAGGGTGTGAGGTTGGTACAGGAGGAGTGAGGGTGTGAGGTTGGTGCAGGAGGAGTGAAGGGTGTGAGGTTGGTACAGGAGGAGTGAAGGGTGTGAGGTTGGTGCAGGAGGAGTGAAGGGTGTGAGGTTGGTGCAGGAGGAGTGAAGGGTGTGAGGTTGGTACAGGAGGAGTGAAGGGTGTGAGGTTGGTGCAGGAGGAGTGAGGGTGTGAGGTTGGTACAGGAGGAGTGAAGGGTGTGAGGTTGGTACAGGAGGAGTGAAGGGTGTGAGGTTGGTGCAGGAGGAGTGAAGGGTGTGAGGTTGGTGCAGGAGGAGTGAAGGGTGTGAGGTTGGTGCAGGAGGAGTGAGGGTGTGAGGTTGGTGCAGGAGGAGTGAAGGGTGAGAGGTTGGTACAGGAGGAGTGAGGGTGTGAGGTTGGTGCAGGAGGAGTGAAGGGTGTGAGGTTGGTACAGGAGGAGTGAGGGTGTGAGGTTGGTGCAGGAGGAGTGAAGGGTGTGAGGTTGGTGCAGGAGGAGTGAAGGGTGTGAGGTTGGTACAGGAGGAGTGAAGGGTGAGAGGTTGGTGCAGGAGGAGTGAAGGGTGTGAGGTTGGTGCAGGAGGAGTGAAGGGTGTGAGGTTGGTGCAGGAGGAGTGAAGGGTGTGAGGTTGGTGCAGGAGGAGTGAAGGGTGTGAGGTTGGTACAGGAGAAGTGAGGGTGTGAGGTTGGTACAGGAGGAGTGAAGGGTGTGAGGTTGGTACAGGAGGAGTGAAGGGTGAGAGGTTGGTGCAGGAGGAGTGAAGGGTGTGAGGTTGGTGCAGGAGGAGTGAAGGGTGTGAGGTTGGTGCAGGAAGAGTGAAGGGTGTGAGGTTAGTACAGGAGGAGTGAAGGGTGTGAGGTTGGTACAGGAGGAGTGAAGGGTGTGAGGTTGGTACAGGAGGAGTGAGGGTGTGAGGTTGGTGCAGGAGGAGTGAAGGGTGTGAGGTTGGTGCAGGAGGAGTGAAGGGTGTGAGGTTGGTGCAGGAGGAGTGAAGGGTGTGAGGTTGGTACAGGAGGAGTGAAGGGTGTGAGGTTGGTGCAGGAGGAGTGAGGGTGTGAGGTTGGTACAGGAGGAGTGAAGGGTGTGAGGTTGGTACAGGAGGAGTGAAGGGTGTGAGGTTGGTGCAGGAGGAGTGAGGGTGTGAGGTTGGTACAGGAGGAGTGAAGGGTGTGAGGTTGGTACAGGAGGAGTGAAGGGTGTGATGTTGGTGCAGGAGGAGTGAAGGGTGTGAGGTTGGTGCAGGAGGAGTGAAGGGTGTGAGGTTGGTGCAGGAGGAGTGAAGGGTGTGATGTCCCCCAAAACTGTTTCTGGTTGTTAACACGGCCTTCACTTTTCTATTGAGAGAACCCTTTACATGTTTGGAACCTGAACATCAGAGCCCATTAATGGGAGTGTGTGTGTGGGGGGAGTGTGTGGGGCGAGGGTGTGTGGGGAGTGTGTGGGGGGAGGGTGTGAGGGGCCTGGCAGATTGCTAGACTGCAGTTCTGCTGACTATCTTTGTTGCAGTGCATATCTGAGGTGTGTGTGCCTGTGTGTGTGTGTGTGTGTGTGTGTGTGTGTGGAGGAGCCAGCTCCGGGAATTGTTGCACTTTGAAATCATTATCCTTCTTGGCCTGACACCAGTTAAAATGTACTGAGGTCTCACTCTCTTGTCCTTCTGGTGTTTCACAATGATGGGAAATAAACTTCTGAGTCTCAAAGGTTCTTTTCCGTAGAGTGTTGTTTGTGATTACACCGAGCGCCACCCCTTACTCCAGCCCTGTGACCACCACATGGGTCCAACCTCCAAACCTGCAGAAAAAATCTGACAGCAGTAGCCAGCCGGGTTGAACAAGTGCAGTCCGCCTTCTGCAGCGCATGTGTGAAGAACCTCCCGAACGCTGCAGGATGTGAAGAACCACCTGAACGCTGCAGGATGTGAAGAACCACCTGAACGCTGCAGGATGTTGGGTTGCGCTCTCAAGGTCCTTGGGCCAGGCGCTGCATGTGCTTCGACCAGAACCTGTGGACACTCCCTTCATGTTCTAACTGGGCAGCAGAGCACACATTTGTCTTTTGTAGTAGTTTGAAAGCTGTGGTCATGATCAGGCAGGAGTAGTCGAATGCGATAGGATTCTCACTTTTAGCCAGAGGTTTGGGAGCCAGGAAACTTTGCCTTGACAGGCCAGACTCGTAAGGGCTCACAGCAGTGGGGGTATTCTGCAGTGTTATGCCGTCTGCCTGTAGTATTGTGCATCTGTATTGTGCGTCTGAGGGCTGGAGTGTGTGCGTGTTTGTGATCTCTTCTGGAGGGGGGGGGGGGGGGTACCCACACAACACCCCCATAGCATTTCTGCTCCTCCATGGAATGTCATTTCATTTTGGCCTCGTGGGATCAGTGCGCCGAAACATGTTTGCCTGGAATCAGTGTTCAAGTCCGTGATTGGAGCAGGCATTTCGGGGAGTGAACTGGCTCCGCCTCTTGGGTGGGGCTGCTCAGGATTCCTTGGTGGCGGCAGACAGGCTGAAGGGGTTAAGGTTCAGCTGTGTTCCAGCTGTGGAGATTATACTGGTAACCAACAGCCGGTGCTGGGACGTCCATACCACCCGCCCTGTTATTAAAAAAAGGGCAAGGAGTTATCCGTGTGCCTTCCACACACATACGTGACCTCCTCCTAGCGTGTGCCTTCCACCCACTTACATGACCTCCTCCTAGCGTGTGCCTTCCACCCACTTACGTGACCTCCTCCTAGCGTGTGCCTTCCACCCACTTACGTGACCTCCTCCTAGCGTGTGCCTTCCACCCACTTACGTGACCTCCTCCTAGCGTGTGCCTTCCACACACATACGTGACCTCCTCCTAGCGTGTGCCTTCCACCCACATACGTGACCTCCTACAAGCGTGTGCCTTCCACACACATACGTGACCTCCTCCAAGCGTGTACCTTCCACCCACATACGTGACCTCCTCCAAGCGTGTGCCTTCCACCCACATACGTGACCTCCTCCAAGCGTGTGCCTTCCACACACATACGTGACCTCCTACAAGCGTGTGCCTTCCACACACATACATGACCTCCTCCAAGCGTGTGCCTTCCACACACATACGTGACCTCCTCCAAGCGTGTGCCTTCCACACACATACGTGACCTCCTCCAAGCGTGTGCCTTCCACACACATACGTGACCTCCTCCAAGCGTGTGCCTTCCACACACATACGTGACCTCCTCCAAGCGTGTGTCCCCTCCTGTCTCACTCTCTGTCGTGCGTGGTCCATGTTTGTCCTCTCCTGTGCCAGTGGATGTCCTGAGGGTCCCAGCTGGGAACTGGGTCTTCGCCGTCAGCCTGTGGTCTGTCCGGTTCCTCTTCGCACGCCGCACAGGTGTGGTGTTTGCTTCCAGCACCTGCCAGTTCAGTGGAGTTTAGTGGACTGTTTGCGCAACGTGGACTCAGCTGCCTGTTTGGTGGGGGACACAGTAATGGCAAAATGACAGGCCAGTGGCAGTAGGTAATATGAAGAGAAATATGGAACTCTGAATCAACTGCTTTGGGTTCGCTTACTTTGTGATCAGAATAAACAGGAAGTTCCACCACCTCCTTCAGCCTTGTGTTTTTAAAGGTGAAAGGTGAAGCTCTGAACTACAACAGCCTCATCTGTGGTCTGAAACATGGGCTGTTTAGGCCACGGGCTGTTTAGACCAGCAACACAAAACATTGGACCGCTGGTTCAGATATACTGCATACTGAAGGCTGACTGTGTATCACCAGCTGTGTATCGAAATGATTTTGAGGTTTTAAACATTTGTTCATTAATTTGTAGTTTTAAAGTTGAACTCCTGTTTTCTCTGTGCTCCGTAGCAGATATATGAGGTTTCTGAAGATCTCTTCAGATGTCCTCAGCAGTTGTAGTGTACAGCCTAATATCGTGTTGACAGCTAACACTGCAAATCCTGCTACATTGGAATGGAATCTGCTATGTGCACATTTGTAATGGGTGACCGGTGTATAAACTTTGCCAATAGCTCATTAACAGGCTTACTAGAGTTAAAACTTTACAACAATTACACTTGAGCTACAACTTTCCTTGACGAGTCATGAAAGCGCTTTCATAGGTCATTGTAGTGAGTTTATGGAGTGAGTTGTTGTGTGCCTATAGGAACACAACATGGACAGCTCATCTCCTTTAAATTTACCACTGTCCTTGTGAGGTTCCGTGCGTGAGATGTAGCTTGAACTCTCCTCTGATACCATCTTCCCAGTCCCAGTGGGGCTTTATGAATGACCACGACGCAGCCAGGGTCAAACAGGACTGGTTCCTCTTCCGGTGTGTTCTGAGCAGGGTGCAGGTAGGGAGCTTGAGGTCAGATTACGAATACAATGGGCTGATTGCAATCGTTACAGTAGTTCTCTGGAGACGGTCCAGGCTAATGGTCTAGGATTCACTTCCTGTGCCTACATTCAGGCATCAATACATGCGGTTACAAACTGTGTTTGGTGCTTACTGCCTCTAGAATGCCAAAAAGGATATGAAACGTTTGTGTGTGAGTAGGCCTTGTAAAGTCCACTGAACTCAGCAGATGTGGCCTTTACAGTGCATCACTATTGGTCCTGATTCAGCATGTTTAGTCATGTTCCCGACAGTTGGGTTTCCACAGTTTCTATTCTTGTTTGGTTGGAAATTAACATGTGTTCATGTGAACTATGTGAACTATGTGTGTTAAACCTGAACCGTTTCTTGACTGATTTATGCTGTATGTCTTTGTACTCTTGAAAACTCCATCCTGACTGATCTGTGTGTGTCTGCGTGTTTGTAGGGCTCTGTGACGGGGGGATCGCGCTGATCGAGCTCAGACGTCCGAGGGAGGAGCACTAGCCCTTCGTCATTCACTCCTCACCTTTGCCCCCTGACCCCGGACCCATCGCAAGCAGCCATGGCACCCCGCAAGCGTGGCGGCGGAGGACGTGGCATGTCCTTCGTCTTCTGCTGCTTCCAGAGCGGGGACCACCCGGAGATCACCTACCGTCTCCGGGAGGACTTTGTCCTTCAGACCATGGAGCCCACGCTGCCCATCCCCAGCTACGACGAGCTGGACGCCATGTTCTCTGAGCTTGTGGTGAGTGTCCGGCTGCGCTCGCGAATGTGCTCGCGTGATGTCGGCCGTTGTCTCGTTTGCGGCAGCTGTGCGCTCGGCTTTTTAATTTCGGCTTTTTTAATTTTTTAATTTGTCCAGCTGGTTTGCAGCTGCTGTGTACATCATCGGGGGATCATGTTTGTGGGTTTATATGCCAGTGTGCATGTTTTATGTCATTTGCAGTCCTGAGTGTTAAGTGTTGAACGTTGTATATGCTTGTGTAATGGCTAGATAGACATATAACGTAAACAAAAAGAACTTTTTCACAATTACAAGAACTAAATCAAAAGTACAAAGGATGCTAGGCAGGTTGTCATTGCAGGTGTATGTCACAACAGCGGCATTTCAACACAGTGAAGTATGGTGGTCACAAGCTGCACTCGCCAGGTGGGAACTGTTGGATGGCAAAACTCATGGACCCTTTACAGAATGGCGGATACACACCGCCGTGTCACGGCCTTAAAAGGAAAAAAAAGACCTCGGGCTCGAGTTTGGTGGCCCAGTCTCAAGGTTTGCAAGGCTGCACTGTGCATGTGAGCAGTTTCAGCGGGACCTGTTGCTGTCGTGCAGAGATGCCTGCCGTGGTCTGCAGGACACTAAAGCAGGACCCCTGGACCCCTGGGCCCCTGGACCATGCCGGCTCTGTTTAGGAGTGCTTTTTCCTTCCATCATGTTGTTTACATTTGAGGAAAGTTAAACGAGGCCTTCCACCCACAACAGCTGTTGCCCTCCAATTAAAGATGAAGAATGTGCTACAAAGCAGAAGAATCCTGTGATGTGAACACAGCGGCCACGATGTTCCCATATTTCAAGATAACACTTGAAACACACAACTAGACAATGAACATCTGTGATGTTCTTAACAGTGGTCCAAACATCACTGAACTTCAACCCTCTTAAACACTGGAAGCCTTTTCCGTCTTAAAGAACTGTCCAGTTTTACAGTACACTTCATGGTGCGATGCAATAATAATCCAATAGGTTGAGGCTATTTTGATAGTAAAGGATGACACCACGTATTGGGTAGTTGATATTAATAGTGTTGTTTTTGTTATCATGTCCACTATGTAGCACACACAGACATCATGAAGTGTGTTCACTCCTCTATTCCGCCCCTAGTCCACTCCCTCACTCATCTGCTGTAATTGTGGTGTAATGACTGATCAAACTAGAGCAGCCTACAAATAATCCTGTAATACATCTCTCTCTCTCTCTCTCTCTCTCTCTCGTGTGTACATTTCTTCCTCACGCCTCTCTCTTGCTCTCTGCCAACCCCTGTGGTCTGTTGGCTCAACTTGTGCTCTGTACGTCGACCGTCTTTGCTGTGCGCATCAGTGGGCCCCATTGAGTGGCCGTGTGCCGCGGCCGCGCTGGAGACGAATTGCTTGTTTTTCTCCTGGCTCTCTTCAGCCTGTCTGTCCCACATGTTGGTCTGAATTGATGTACAACACAAAGCTGCTTCAGTCGCTCTTCCCTTCACTCTGACGGAGATGTTTACACGCTTCAGAGACTCGGCCACGTGGGGCTCTGGACTGAGTCAATGTTCAGGTTGTAAATTACAGTCTTGTAATGGGGCAGCATGTACACATTCTGTCTTGTGAATAGTTCTGTATCTGTTGAAGACCACCTACCTAGGGTCTCTGTTGGTTATTAATAATGTTAATCTTTCACAAATCATTGATATATAATTTTTTATACAATTTTAGTTTATAAAAATGACATTTTATTTTATTTTTTTATATAATTTCCCCTTTTCAAACATTCAATAATGTGATGGAACTGAGAAAACACGTTTTCTTTATTTAGATATCCTAAACTGATATATATTATATATTAGATATATAAACTGTAGCTTCACTCGTACATCCTGATTTGATTTTACTTTGCATACTAAGCCCAAACGATCTAATGTTCTTTAGCTCATGAGTTGATTAAGTTAAACCGAGTCAGGGAATCTGTTTTTTACAGAGTACGGTCCCTCCTGAATGAGCCCTGTCACGAGTGTCTGTGTACTGTGTGCGTGAGAATAATGCATCGTAAAGCTGTTTTGAGGGGCCGCTCCATGTGAATAATACGTGGTGTGGGAACCGAGATTTTCCACGGAAGCTACAAATTTATGATGGAGGGGTTTGGAGAATGCCTGAGAGGTTACTCTTTTGTCTGGGACTCGTGTGTGAGTTTTGTATAGGTAACAGAACTGGGCACAGACGGAAGCTTTAAACATCTTGGTTTAATGTGGAAACCCAGTGACTCAAATCTGCACTCTGTGTATTCCCTTATATAGCTTGGAGATGAAGGCATAAACGGTGAGTAGGGGGACAGAACCATACAAGGATTCAGTGATGTGGACGGTGCCCGACCTTGTGGTAAACGCTGTGGCCATCGTCTTATAAACCTCGTGGCTGGAACAGCCCTTGGTCGCAGTCTTGACTTTAATTACAGTGCAAATACTTTAAATATGAACTGATTAAGATCTGGAAGCTGATATGTTTGACTTTGGGACAGGAACCATGGCATATAATGTGCATTAGTTAAACCAAACTGCTGTCCATATTAGAAATGTGTCTCAGCAGCCACACAGATGGCCCACATGGCCCTGTGATGTTTTATTGAGCTGCGTGCCACTGCTGAGTTCCTGGGCTGGGCTGCAGATGGGCTGTGCTCTCCGGGCCGGTCCTGTAAGCCGCATGCCTGTGTGTGGAGAGCTCTCTGCAGCCCATACGATCACAGCCGTGCCCCTGCAACATGAAACTCTAAGTGCAATATCAAAGAACAACTCCGCTCCTCAACCACACACACACACACACACACACACACACACACACACACACACACACACACGTAGACCTGTCTAGCTCTCTGTAGCTCTCTCTTTACCTGATGTTGCCCATGGTGGAAGCGAGATTATGTTACGAGAGCTTTGATAAGCAGATGAGCCCTCAGCATTATCACTGATGTTCTGTTTGGTGATGAGGACGAAACTAGACCAGACGTGTTGTGAAGAGACTTGATGCGGTGCAGTTATAACGCAGCACGGCTGAATATAGTGATTGTATTACTGCATGATAGCATAGCAGTGTGTGTGTGTGTGTGTGTGTGTGTGTGTGTGTGTGTGTGTGTGTGTGTGTGTGTGTGTGTGTGTGTGTGTGTGTGTGTGTGTGTGTGTGTGTGTGTGTGTGTGAGGAAGAGGGCATTACACATTGCAGGTGAGGGACCTTTTTCTGAAACGTCCTGTTTCTCTGTACCTTGCTGCAGTTTTAACTACCTGTGTGTAGAGGTAGTAAAAATGGCAGTGCTGTGTGTGTGTGTGGGGGGGGGGGGGATGCTTTTTGCCGAATGTGCACTTCATATCCGATGGGATGAGAGATTAGCAGGAAGGGGACTGATGGCAGAGACCCAGGGCAGGAAGGGGGGGCCACAGCTCTTCCTCTGTGCAATGTCCCTCACTGGACGCCACGGACATTACTGTCACCATGACTACCCAGACAGGAAGGACATCAGCTCCGTTTTTTTTTAAGTGGCTGATTAGAAAAACTCCTACACAAGTGACCCGGGTAGGAAGGCATGCAGACATCCCCACTGGGCATTTACCCTTGTGGTGATGGTAATGTCTCCACGTGTATCACCGCCAAAGACACGGTACATGGTACATGAGACTTTTCAAGTGACTTCAGTGTTGCTGGATAGTAGCTACAACTCCAGCATAAAGACGGGGAATTGCGGGCAGGGTCGCTAGAGGCCAGCCTGCTTTAATATGCAGGGAACCTGTGGGGCTTCCGTCTCACGGTCTTTACACCGCAAACGTTTGCTGTTTCAATCTTCCATCTACCAATGTGGTGTTAACATCTACGGATGTCTGTAGTTTGCTGGTATGTGCAGTTGGTTTCCACCGTCCTCTTCATCACGGGTGAGATTCCCACCTCAGGATCGTGGCAGAACGCATGTTTTGGGGGATGAAGCCAGCTGTCATACTTACACTAAGGGCAGCTGATGATGTATACGTGCCAACAGTTGGACCACGCCCTGGAATTACACCATGTGACATCTTGACCATGTGACCCAGCCCAGCAGAACGAAGCGGTTCTGTGAACCCACATCGCCAGTGTCCTGCACCGCCTTAATACGTGGGCCGCTGTGGAATCCACTGGCAGGCTCGCTCTGTTTGGAGTCTGGGAGGATGGTGAAAGGGAATGTACCCCCCCTACCCCACCCTCACCCCACCCCTACCCCACCCTCCGGGCCTCTGGAGGCAGAGGGAGATTAAGAAGGCTGTGCAATTGTGCATGTAAGTACATAGTTTCGCTGCCACAGACACGGAGATACTGCTGGAATTTGTGGGTGTGTGTTTGTATATATCTGGAGAATTAAGATTGTTGCAAGGTCTGCTGGGGGTCAGCTGGGACTGGAAAACAGCTCTTGCGTCCACAACCACAAATTATCTGGAGCTGTCTCAGCCACACCCACCGTGGAGGGCCAGCCACACCCACTGTGGAGGGCCAGCCACACCCACCGTGGAGGGCCAGCCACACCCCCGTGGAGGGCCAGCCACAACACAGCACTTGTTACTGGTGCTATTTCCAGGACCAATTGAAAGGAAATTGCTGGTGGAGAAGCTTGTGGTCGAGATTTCACAGTCAAAAGAATTACAGTGTGTGCACTCACAAAAATGTGTGTGAATGAGTTTGATTAAATCTTTATATTCTCTCCCTCTTTCCCCATGTAACACAGGAAAAAAGGAGATTGCAGTAAACAGGCACACAAAAAAGTTGATGTGGTCGACAAACAGCAGGATGTGGTGCTGTTTAATTAGTTGACTGAACATTGTCTCATCTGGCGTGTTGTGAAGTTTGCAGGTTTGTAATGTCTTAACTCTCTCTGTCTCTCTCTCTCTGTCTCTCTCTCTCTCTCGCTCTCTCTCTGTTTCTCTCTGTCTCTCTATCTCTGTCTCTCTCTCTGTCTCTCTCTCTCTCTCTCTCTCTCTCTCTCTCTCCTCACAGGATGAGCTGGACCTCACAGAGAAGCACAGGGAAGCCATGTTTGCATTGCCTGCTGAAAAGAAATGGCAGATTTACTGTAGCAAGAAAAAGGTGAGAACTGTGTGTGTGTGTGTGTGTGTGTGTGTGTGTGTGTGTGTGTGTGTGTGTGTGTGTGTGTGTGTGTGTGTGTGTGTGTGTGTGTGTGTGTGTGTGTGGGTGTGTGTGTGTGTGGGTGGGCATGTGTGTGGGTGGGCATGTGTGTGTGTGTGCGTGCAGGCATGTGTGTTGTAATTGCTATTCAGCTGGTCCTCGGGACAACGGCGACACTTTTCTGTGGTGTTAGAGACGCCGATCAAAGACCCATCAAAGTGCTGCCACTTAGAACTCTGGTATAAACGGGCTGTTGCTCAACGTCCCTCTTCTGTCCAGAGAAGCTCACTTTCAGCTCAGAGACCGGCTACTTCAGTGGTCAGAAGTGGCCACTTTTCACAGAGAGGTGCATGTAAGTGGAACTCTTTCATCCGAGGGGACAATGTGTTTGTTTAACACAGTCCGTGCCTCTGTCCACTGTGTCGGCTCCTGAATGTTGAGAGAGGAAAGAAAGACCTTTGACCTCTCAGGACAAAACTGCTCCATCTGTCTGAGATCCTGGTCACGAAGGGACAGTCTTGCTGCTTTTCTGCACTCAGTCTTTAAGAGGAACGAAGAGTTCCACGAGTCTGGCCTGAGCACAGGGAATGCTGTCCAGTCACATGACTGCTTAGAATGTTGTGTAATGGTGCTGTGATGGTCCATTCTAGGCCCAGAGGGGTGGGGTCACCTGTCTAAAGGCACCTGGGTGAGCACCGTCACTGTAGGAAGAGAACGGTTTAGCCTTGTGGCTAGCTGACCTTTGACCTTATTCAGTGGCTAAAGACTATGCAACGAATGACTTATGAGTAGATTCCTCAACTGCTGGACCCCCAAACTTTTTTTTTTGCTTATCTGTCTCACGTTTGTTCTGACAGTGCATTCTGTTTGCACCACAAAATCATGGAACGACACTCTAATCCTCTGGAGACGTCTCCTAAACACTCCACACAACTTGAATCAAGAACATAACTGGCCCCGTGTGTTGGAGATGGGTGGCTGAGTCATGTCTGCGACCCCCGTACTGAACTAATCAAGCCCAGACAGCAGCCAGACACCAGGATCAGCGCTCAGCTGCTCAGATCCGCCTCCAAGCAGCGTCGTGGAGAACAGCTCTACACGAGAGTTGCTGTATGTAAGCATGCCAACGCGACATGTTCACCTTGTTAGGGTGGCACAGCTCGTTCCCCTCAAGGACGTGGGAGGGGGGGGGGGGGGTTGGTTAGGTGGGGGCAGGAACAAAAGAAATGAGCTATGTTCACTCTATTGCCTCCCCAGCAAGGTCAGGCTGGGAGAGGGAGAGGCTGATTTACTCACGAGTAATCCCAATCCCAGCAGGGGCTGACTCATTTATGCCTGCACTCATTTAACTCTGCTAGGTGTTTTTTATATATATATATATATATACACACATAAGCCACTGTGGTTGTCTTGAGAACTCGCCCCAGAGACGAAGGTTGATGTGCTCGCTCCATTCCACAACCCCTGGAGATGCATAAAAAAAACCACACGATTTTCCTTTGATCACTAGTGTTGAAAATTGCTTGGTGGCCCTGATGCAAATTAAATAAACAGTTTGCATAAGATGATGTCGGCTCTCTTCACATGTAACGAATCCTATTTGGGTGGGGGGGGGGATTTAGGAGATCTTGGCATTTACTTCTTGTCCAACCACACATGCAGTGTCCCAATTACGGGCCTAATTTGTAATTGTCCTGGGACAGGGAGACTAAAAAGGGCACAATTATGCGTGAAATAGGGCACCAACTTTCTTACAGTTTCTCTCTTGCCTTCTGGTGTTTGCAAAGGAGATGCGCTTCACTGTCTGACTGCCATTCTGTGTGTGTGTGTGTGTGTGTGTGTGCCCCTCAGATCTACCTTCCAGTGGTGTTCTACCTCTTACCTAAGCAGCACTAGGACATTCTGATTTTGGGGCTTTTTGACGCAGTTCATTTGGGCATCTTCCCCAGGAGAGGGCAAAAGTGCAAAGAATGGACAGATTTAGGGAGTTGAGGTGCACGGTTGTCGGGAGATGAATTCTGGCAGTGTAGCAACAGTACCGCTGAGTCAGCAGAACTCCTGGCCCGGTTCCCACAGCCTCAGACAGGTGGGGGTGTTTTGTAAGGAAAAGGTTGTTGAGTCCAAAGCAAACAGGAAGCTCTCCCAGTGCAGGTGCAGCTGTTGTTTCTAATGGGTATAGGGGTCCAGTGCAGGTGCAGCTGTTGTTTCTAATGGGTATAGGGGTCCAGTGCAGGTGCAGCTGTTGTTTCTAATGGGTATAGGGGTCCAGTGCAGGTGCAGCTGTTGTTTCTAATGGGTATAGGGGTCCAGTGCAGGTGCAGCTGTTGTTTCTAATGGGTATAGGGGTCCAGTGCAGGTGCAGCTGCTGTTTCTAATGGGTATAGGGGTCCAGTGCAGGTGCAGCTGTTGTTTCTAATGGGTATAGGGGTCCAGTGCAGGTGCAGCTGTTGTTTCTAATGGGTATAGGGGTCCAGTGCAGGTGCAGCTGCTGTTTCTAATGGGTATAGGGGTCCAGTGCAGGTGCAGCTGTTGTTTCTAATGGGTAGAGGGGTCCAGTGCAGGTGCAGCTGTTGTTTCTAATGGGTATAGGGGTCCAGTGCAGGTGCAGCTGTTGTTTCTAATGGGTATAGGGGTCCAGTGCAGGTGCAGCTGTTGTTTCTAATGGGTATAGGGGTCCAGTGCAGGTGCAGCTGTTGTTTCTAATGGGTATAGGGGTCCAGTGCAGGTGCAGCTGTTGTTTCTAATGGGTATAGGGGTCCATTGCCGGGCTGGCAAGCTCGCTACAAGGAGCTCCTCCCCGTCCACGCTCTCCTGCACCTCGGTGCT
This sequence comes from Brachyhypopomus gauderio, assembly GCF_052324685.1. Taxonomy (NCBI): domain Eukaryota; kingdom Metazoa; phylum Chordata; class Actinopteri; order Gymnotiformes; family Hypopomidae; genus Brachyhypopomus; species Brachyhypopomus gauderio. The sequence goes on from NC_135219.1 coordinate 8,579,811, forward strand.
GTGCCACACTTTCAGGAGCAGGTCCGCCCGGAGCAGCTTGGCACCGCGTCCCCCCCCCGATAACCACAGAGACCCGCGGCGCTTCCGCTCGGCTAATGACACGGCACCCGCGCCAGCTCCGACGGGCCCGGGTGTTTGCGTTGGAACCGGACCCTGAGCACAGCGCCGTGCCCGTCACCGCCGCATCCCTCTCTCCGTCCCGCAGCGCCACCAGTCCAGGCCTGTCTCCACAGTTCAGTACCCCCCCTGAGGCAGACGGAGCTTTAACCACCAGGGCTGCGAAGGCGGCGTGATTGATTTGTAGGGCTGATGAGACCTCGGGGCAAATGGGGTTTATTTTTTTGGGGTGTGTAACGACATGCAACTCGTGCCTTAAGCATTTAGTCACAATTGTCATACTTCTGGATTTCACGTGCCCTGCATCTCAGCCATTCAGGGTTATTTTCTATTAAGACAGAACTGTTCTATTTGTGACTTTCGTAAGGTTTCAGTGGAAGGTTTTTGTGTTGTCCACCTTCCTTTTGAACTTACCTGCAGCCTCAGGCCTGAGTCATAAAGAGATGTCTTCAGTTCACCTCCATCAGGGTGAGGGTGAGGGCCATTTCTCAAAGGAAACCACCATGCATAGAGGTCCTCCAACCCTGTGAGGGACGGAGTCCTATTTTAAGTCCCGCACCACGACTCATTCTGCAGACATCTGTCCTTGTCCCGGACACGCTGTGCTGCGAGGGCCACAGACAGCTCCTGGTGTTGAGCCAGGACTGAAGGTCTCCTGGCTCTTCTGCTCCTGCATGAGGGGGGAAGAAGCATCAGTGTGTGTATCAGCCCTCCTCCTCCTCCTCCTCCTCCTCCTCATCTGTTTTGCTGTGAAGGTCTGAAATTGGAGCACGCAAATCCCTTTCAGAAGAAGTGATTGATGCTTTGATAATCTCACGTTATGCTTATGCTGAGGTTTGAGGAGGTTCTTAAGCTCAGACCTAAACACCGCAGACTGATTAGGAGAGATTTAAAACTCTGGGAGATAGCAGAGTTGAACAGGTGTGTTTGGGCATTGAGTTAGCTTGCTCAGACATGTTCAGAGAATCTTGTTTGGAATTTTTCATCTAATGAACTTGTTTAGTTAAAAATGTGTCTTGGCTTCAGTGTCTTTTCTGCAGAGATGCAGATCAAAGGTCAGGATCAGAAACTGACAGCCCCACGCGCACTTGTTTAGGCCAAGTTTCTTGGGCAGAGAGCCAAGCACATTAGTGCCTGGAAAGTGATCATTTCACTGTAATCTTCCCGACAGACCAGACGGTGAAGAGCTGGAGGCCGTTGGACTTATTCTTACTTGAAGTATTATTCAAGTGTATGTTTGAAATACTACATCAGGGTTTTATGATTTGGGACTATAGCTGTGTTTTAAAACAGAACAGACAGCTGTAAACAGTGTGTGTGTGTGTGTGTGTGTGTGTGTGTGTGTGTTTTGTGTGTGGATTCATGCTTCTTATTTTTTCTCATTGTGCAGTTTTATGGATTTATATCACTGGAGAAGAACTGTTGACACCCTTCCTGATCCATTTTTGAATTGTTTCTTCTCTTGTGTTGACTGAACATCTATCATTGTAATTCTTGAGGTGGGGGAGGTCTGGTAATGTGGATGGTCTGTGTGTAGACCCGCCCTCATTACGTTCCAGTGCCTGGTGTGGAATGGACGGGTGCAGAAGGAGGTGTGAGCTGCTCTGGGGCTTCATGTCTTCTGCCTCCCACGGCCAGCTGGCATGGTCCCCAGGAGACCTGGTAGAGGCCTGGCATGAAATGGCTGGGTTGTCCCACATTGTAGCCACTGGGGACAGAGCCATGACAGGGCTTTCTCCTCCAGCCTGCTCAGTGTCCGTGGCAACAATTAAAAACTGCCCAGCTAAGAAGCACACACACACACACACACACACACACACACACACACACACACACACACACACACACACACACACACACACTGGAATTAATCGTCTCCCTTTTGGAAGAAGAAGCATTCCTCACACTTTAACTGGCCTGCTGCTCTTTGATTATGTGCTTCCCATGAGTGTTTCAGGCTCCATCTTGGCTCTAAGGCTTTGTGTCTTTGCATTGCAGTGAGGGCACTTAATGAAAACAGCAAAGCCCATTTTGGTTTGGCAAACTCAAGCGCCTCATCCAGTCTGCCTCCCTAAAGCAGCCAGAACGCAGCACAAGACCTTATGAGCAGTAATCCTTTTACACACACACTCACCATCCACTCTATTAGAAGCATGTAGTTATTAGAAACACCTGTAGGTATGCAGAAGAGAATAAACCTCAGGCATGTTCAACTCTACTACAGTGTAGAGCTTCATGCCTGATACAACTAATCAGGTAATTATTGGCTTTACAAGGTGTGTTGGAGCAGGGGAAACCATTAACCCGTGGCTGGACCCTCTAGGACTTGAGCACATGTGCCCATTGTTTGCTAAACACACTTGGTGGCGGCCCTCCTCCAACTCGACATCACTGGTTTTTGACCACAAGATTTCTATTGGTTGGATATTCTCAACTCGGCGCTGACATGTAAGAAAACACCTGCAGCTGTTCTGTACCGGACACACTTGCATCGAAGCAGTTGACTAATTGACTCATATTAGTTCTGAATTGTGGACGTCAGCAGGTTTTCAGCAGTGAAGGGAATGGCCAGCAGACAGCAGGCTTGGTGATCGTCCTACTAAACAAACCTGCACCTGCTAGATTACCGGTGTGTCGGATGTAGTGGGATTGAGAGTAGTGGTGTATCTGGGCCTGTGTAGTCTTACTCAGGTGTCCTGTTAGCTGTATTTCACAGGTCTCAGAACAGCTCTGCTGGAGAACTGGGCCTGCTAGCTATGCTGCCCTACTTCTTAAATCTGTTTTATTTTTGCTGCAAGCGTTCTCCAGTGTATTGGCTCTACTTCTGTACTTGGTGTGTGCAAAATAAAACATGTATGCAAACATGGGGAATTTTTTCTTTATGCACATTTGTCAGTAAAATTCTGCTATAAACGTCCCTCTCTGTCTGGAGCAGCATCAGGTAAACACGTATTATGTCTCGTTGAAAAAGGGAAAATTGCTTAATTGTTCATCTGTTCTTGCGCCAGTGATGAATACAGCATGTTGCTTCACACGTCCAGCCCTCCTGACATTGTGTTCATCTCCACATTGGTTTGAATTTATTTTTCACTCTTCCAAAGTTCTACCAATTGTCCAGCTCCCACGTTGTGTCCAAATTATGCTACATCAGTCCCAATGACGTTGGCAAGGTGACACATGCTAGCTCATTCACACTAGGTCACTGCCCAGGTCACGAGCACTGGGCACTTCTGCTGATATCATGATTGCCTCGTTTCCCAGGGCAACACTGGGTCAACACAGATTGATGCACTGACTCCTATAAAATAGAAGTCATATACAATGTGGGTCTAAGATTTTATGAATTTACACTTTTCAAGAAGCGGCCAGGTATTCGGCTCACTTTAGGATGAACGTCTTGTTGCTCGTTCCAGTACATGATTCTGATTCCTTTTTTTATAGGAACAAGAAGAGAATAAAGGTGCTACCAGCTGGCCAGAATACTACATCGACCAGCTGAACTCAATGGCAGCTGTAAGTATACTCGCTTATCTTGCAGCAAATATTTAACTTCAGACTTTTATCTGTGGTTAATAATTGCAATAGTTGCTCTTCTATGTCAAGTAAAGAAAAAGAGAATATAGTTGAATAACAGGATGAAAGGTTACTGCCATAGAACATCTGCACATAAACCCTGCACAAGTTCTTTATGAATTTTCTTGCCAAATCCAAAGATGTCTGCCTTCTCAAAATGTCAAGAGATTATGTGAGATTGGAAATCGGGAGTTGAGGCAAAATAAAAACCCCAATGAGAAGAAAAAAATGATTTAATTGCTAATCCTCTTGTTTATTGTCAGTCATAGTACAGTGGTCTCTAATTGAGAAGCTTGGTGTTTTTGGGTTATGTCATATGTCATATCATGTTTTATGGGTTATATCACTGCGATTTGTTTTGGCAGAGACAACTTGCCCTACTACACTTTTTTTTTTTTTTTTTTTTTTGCAAAAGTCCTCACAAGATTCAGTGTTCATGGCGTTGTTTTGAACCTGTACATAGGACGTCATCTTTTTGTTATGTTCTTACATTTGTGTTTACGCTTAGTCTGCTGAAGAAACTCATATATTTAAAATTTTTATTACATTTTGCGTGTTGGTGTACCGGGGTACCAGTGTTTGATCCCATCTCTCTGCTGAGGCAGACTGTGCTTTGGTACAGTGTCCTTATGTGTCTTTCCTCCACAGAGGAAGACTCTGCTGGCTCTGGAGAAAGAGGATGAAGAGGAGCGCAACAAGACCATAGAAAGCCTCAAGACTGCCCTGCGGACTCAGCCAATGAGGTCTGCCCACATTAGCATATCAAACAAATGCAAACGTGGTGATCGTTTTACATGAGTACGTCTGAAATCTGAAAGGCCTGGTTTCTGACAGTTATTGCCTGACTTTGTTCGCATTGATGACCATGGTTCTGTTTTTGATATGAGAAGTGCTGTATTTGTGCACACAGTCCTGAGCTTTGCTGGCATTTATGCAAAAGTTCCAAACCGTCAGGCCTATGGCTGCATCTGCTTCACGTCCACTCGTGTTAACGTATTGATGATGTAATGTGTCATTAAGTTTTCCATCTATCGATGAGCATGAGACCGCGTTGGCCTCTCGTTACGTCCGCCTTCGCTTTGTTCGGCTCTGTGCTGACTGTTTGTCATTAACAAGTGTGGGAAAATAAGGAGTCGCACATGTTTGTCGGCGGGTTCCTGTCTCGGCCTTTTGCCAAGCTGGAATCCCGACACTCCGCTCTGCTCCGTCCCTAACGACGTTTGTCTGTGCCATAAGTTGTTTGTGCTCATATCCACTGTGTGTTGGCCAGTAGTAAGTGTCCACATGGCCACTGAAGGGGATTCCTACCTCTTGTGCCGCAGGTTCGTCACTCGGTTCATCGACCTGGATGGCCTAACGTGCATCCTGAACTTCCTGAAGAGCATGGACTACGAGACGACGGAGTCCCAGATCCACACGTCGCTCATTGGCTGCATCAAGGCGCTGATGAACAACTCGCAAGGGCGCGCCCACGTGCTCTCGCACTCTGAGAGCATCAACATCATCGCTCAGAGCCTGGCCACCGACAACATCAAGACCAAGGTGGCCGTGCTGGAGATCCTGGGAGCTGTGTGCCTGGTGCCCGGGGGTCATAAGAAGGTCCTGGAGGCCATGCTGCACTACCAGAAGTTCGCCAGTGAGCGCACACGATTTCAGGTGGGGACCAAACAGCAGACTCAGTAATGTTTCTCGGCCCATCTGCACCAGCTGTAGGGTAGACGTGGCAGGATGTTTTGTTAAGTTTGTATTCAGCTACAACTGTCCTCTGTGCAGATGCTTCTGAATGATCTGGACCGAAGCACAGGCCGGTACAGGGATGAGGTTAGCTTGAAGACGGCCGTCATGTCCTTCATTAACGCCGTTCTCAGCCAAGGTGCTGGCGAGGTAAGCAACAGTTCTGTTATAGTTCGTCTCTCTGCACTTTGCCTCATGTAGATTCCACAGCGGTACGTCCTCATTAAGATGGTTTTTTCTTTCTTCCTCACCTCATTAAAGTGTTTATATGGCACTCGCACTTCTGCATATGTGGAAAAGTTACATGCTACACATTAAACCTTTTGCTTATGTCTGAATGTGATTTCACTCATAGGCCAGTCTTGAGTTCAGAGTACATTTGAGATACGAGTTCCTCATGTTGGGGATCCAGCCCATCATCGATAAACTCAGGTCGCATGATAACTCCACTCTGGACCGGTAAGTCAGACGTGGGAACAGGGAAACTCTCGATGACGGGGCTTCCGGTTGATGACCAACGTGTAAATGTAAATGTGCCATATTTCTACGTGCTATCTCTTCTTTCCTCAGACATCTGGACTACTTTGAAATGCTGAGAAACGATGACGAGCTAACTCTCTCCAGACGCTTCGACAGTGTGAGTGGACACAGAGGTCGGCCGCTCTTGACTTGAGAAGCCGGTCGACTTCAGATAAATGAACTCTACTGTCTCTCCTCCGTTCAGGTGCATATAGACACTAAAAGTGCAAGTCAGGTGTTTGAGCTCATACGCAAGAAGATGACCCACACGGACGCGTACCCCCACTTCATGTCCATACTGCACCACTGCCTGCTCATGCCTTGTGAGTTGTCTTCTTTCATTTTCTGCCTTCTGACTTCCTCTCCCAAGATTCAAGATTCAAGAGATTTATTGTCATGTGCCCAGCAGAAACAGGCAGTTACACTGTGCAATGAAATTCTTACTTTGGTGTTCCTCCATTCACCATTAAAATATTAAAATCTTTAAACAATAAAGATTCCCCTCCCTTCTTGAATTTGTGAATTATAAACTGGTGATACCACTGCCTTCTGATTTAAAGTTAACATCAAATTATTGAGTGATCATAAAATTCCGTAATTTTATATTCCATCATAACTTGTATATTGGTATAACTATCTGTCCCAGAGGACATTTAACGACGGTTATGAAATTTAAAGGACGGTTGTTCACATACATTATATATATATATAAAAAATATTCGTAATTAACATATTTCATATCTGCTCTCTCAGATAAAAGGAGTGGGAACACTGTGCAGTACTGGCTGCTTCTTGATCGCATTGTCCAACAGATGGTCTTGCAAAATGACAAAGGTCACGACCCTGATGTCACCCCTTTAGAGAACTTTAATGTCAAAAATGTGGTTCGAATGTGAGTTTCATTTTGTTCTTTTCCATGTTTTTTCCTCTTTCCCTGTTAACAATTATGCATTATGCAGGATTCACACAGCAAACTTGTGTGTATTTAGATTTACCAATGAACACCAGAAATCTTTCTCTCCAGGCTCGTCAATGAAAATGAGGTCAAACAGTGGAAGGAGCAAGCAGAGAAGATGCGTAAAGGTCTGTAGGTTCTCCTCAGAAGTGCCCGTTTCAACTTTTTCTACCTGACTAAAGACAGAACACGTTTCCAGTAAAAAACACGATCAGAACCTGTTGACCGGTTGATTGTCGTCCACCACAGACCACCATGAGCTCCAGCAGAAGCTGGAGAAGAAAGACCGGGAGTGCGATGCCAAGACGCAGGAGAAGGAGGAGATGATGCAGACGCTCAACAAGATGAAGGAGAAACTAGAGAAGGAGACGGGAGAACACAGAGCGGTCAAGCAGCAAGTCTCTGAGCTTTCTGCACGCCTGCATGAGCTCAGCACGGTACGGCTGCCCACAAACCTGCCTCTTATGCCCCGGAGCCAGATTTACCCCCTTCTCTGGGGCAATTACCCGTTCTTCCGCAATACACCAGTAATCATACTACAGTAACATTGTTCTGCAGTGTAATTTCTGTTGCTAAATCAAATGTGTCCCTCTGTTCTTCAGCTAAATTTGGATTCATTGTAATGTTTCCAGAGGCAGGTAGCCGTCGTACCTGGTGGTCCTCCCCTCATTCCTGGACCACCAGGTGGGCCGTTCACTCTCCCACCTCCTCCCCCACCTCCAGGGGGCATGATGCCTCCTCCCCCACCCCCTCCACCCTGTGGTGCTATGATGCCTCCTCCTCCACCCCCTCCACCCGGTGGCCCCCCACCTCTTCCCGGCCGCCCTCCTCTGTGCGGGCCACCCCCTCCTCCTGGGGCACCTGTGGGTCCAGCTCTGAAGAAGAAGAACATTCCCCAGCCGTCTAATCCTCTCAAGTCCTTCAACTGGGCCAAGCTGTCCGAGGTGAGGCTACCTTCTACTATGAAAGAAGGCCAGACAAATTCTCACATTTTAATTGATGCATTTCACGTACTCCTGTTACTAGATGGCTAAGCAGTGTAGTGATACATTTGTGTATCAGTGTAGTGACTCTTTTTCCAACTTGATAATGATTACATTATTAGACTTTACACACCAGTTCGATTTGCTGTAGTTTCGGTAGCTTTAGATGCACCTCTGTATACGTTTTCCCTTCTACGCAGAACAAGCTTGAGGGAACAGTGTGGACTGAGGTTGACGACAGCAAGGTTTTCAAGATCTTGGACCTGGTGGACATTGAGAAGACCTTTTCAGCATACCAGCGACAACAGGTCATTAAAACAGAGAACGATCACATTCCTGCCTCTCTTGACCTCTCGCTTGACTGACGAAGCATTCGCAGCTACTCGTGCATGGTGTTTGTGATATTGATGGCTGGGCCGTAGTTTCCAATAGTAATAATCCTTAACAAAGCAATGCAGCCATAACGATGTTGCCAGAGTTCTTGATGGGGAAAACTGACTGTGGCCAAATTCAACTCTGTTCACTTAAACAAATCTTAGTAGTGTTATCTGGCAAAATGTTTACGTACCAAATCAAAAGAGCCTTTCTGTTATGGAGAAAGAAGGAATGTCTTCATCGTGTTGGATCTGTTGTGCTTCCATAATCACCAGAAGAACTGTAATGCACATTAGTCATTACCGACGCAACACTAGCATGCTAGCATGCCTAATGAAGCCACATTAGTGTTAAGCCAGGTAGCTGCTACACAGCTGCGCTTTAATCACGATGCCCATCACTTTCACTTCTATTTATTTGCGTTGATCAATTAAGTAATTACATTGTAACGTTAATGCTATAAACAGGTGCCCCATGATTTTTGAATAATACTTGGCGATGTTATTTTACTGAAGACACCCATGTTGGCGATGCATAACTGAAATGTTGAATATTTAAGTGCAATAATTAGACATGCATGTTGCAGCCAGCGGGGGGGCAGTGTCTCGCACCGCCAGGCCACGCCCCTTCCCCCATGCATTACCATTCACCTCATCTTGTGCACTAGCCTGTTGTTTTGGCTGAATTCACCAACCACGCTCTCTCTAACATGTGCTGAATCTTCCATGCTTCTTGCCTGCGTTGTAGGACTTCTTTATGGTCAATAACAGCAAACAGGTAAGTGTCACTGTAGAATCCTAAACTTTTTATTTTATTTGCCTGCTGCCTTACTAATAGTATGAATTTGGAAAGAGTTTTTTGCTCAGTTTGATATTCAAACTAATAGCTATACATGCCTATTAATTAACTGAAGAGGCATTTAAACTCAAATTCAGAACGATTGTATTGAATGTCTTCTGACACTCACTGCAGAAAGAGGCAGAGGACGACACTCTGAGCTCGAAAAAAGTCAAAGAGCTGTCTGTTATCGACGGCCGGCGTGCCCAGAACTGCAACATCCTGCTCTCACGGTGAGTGATGCTTTTATCCTGGAACCTTCTGGCTTCCAGACGTGAGGTCATATCCTGCGTGTAAAGACTGAACGTGTGCTTGATTTAATCGTGTCTCTTCTGGGGTTCCATGGAAATACTTCGTTTCAGTTGTTATTTCCAGTCAGATAAACGCTCTCGGTTGGCAGTGCGTTCGTTAGCGTGATGCGGTTTCCCAGAATTCTTTGCGGCACAATGTGCAGTGGGTCCCGCAGATGAAAGGACCTTACCTCACCATCCAGAAATTCCTTGTTTATGTTTTCCTCATCTTGTTCAAGCAGAGAAATCATTTTTCAGACTTGATAACATGCTGGCTTCTGCCAAGAATGATATTTGAGTGTTTGAGGTCTCATTTTGGTCCAGCTCCACTCACTCCGGGGTGTCTGATTGTCTTCTTGGTGCCCTCACGGCGATTGTAAACACAGCGACAGTCTCGCATAACTGCAAGTCAGCAAACCGGATGCATTTTGAATAATTTCTGTAAACATTTCATTTACACACATTGGAACTGCTGAAGTGTGTGATTTTCCCAAATAAGATTTGACTTCATTCATTGCTTTCTCAAATTTTTCTTTAAAACTACAAAGTGAAGACATTTATTCTCTCACTAAACATTCTAAGTATATCTTGGCAATCTTTACAAATTACCTGAGCAAAAGCAAACCTGATTAAACCTCTTTTTGCTCATCATCATTGACATATTTAATATGCTGTGACCTTTTTATTCTTTTATATGGCCATCAATTTTTGAATGTGGTGTGAGAAGCTGAGCCCATGAAAGTGGAACAGCTAGTCACAGCTGGTCAGCCAGGCTGGCCTCAGACACATGTGGGCGCACTAACTGATTGTGGCTTGGCTTCATCTGCAAGCGGATCTGTCCTCAAGAGTGTTTAAATGAGTCAAACAAACCAAAATGGCAAGCCAGAGTATTTCCCTGGGTTTCTTTGGTTATGGGGGAGGGTGATGAAGGGCTTTTCTGGTCTGGAATAATTATTCCACATGAAGGAGGGATTTTGGAGATGTTGGAAGGACAGGTCACTGGCAGAAAGTGTTCAGCTGGTCAGTTGCGTGTGTGCATATGTGTTTTTAAACATTTCTTCTTGCATATTACCAGAGTTAGTTGATGTACAGGGATGTGTGGTGTACGGCAGTGGTATGTAGTATTTTTATAAACGGTGCAGATGTACTGAATGAGTTTGATGGGTAATGGGCCTGGCCACATTTTCACAGGCGATTTCCTTGGTGAGCTATTTCATTAGCTTATATACTGTCGACATTCAGGGATCAACGTTTGCCCCCAGCACCCATAATTCTAGTTATGTTCTTCTTTCTCAGTGCTGGTGGATGTGTTTCTGGCGAGTGATTAGCCAGCTTGTCCGTTCTCCATAGAAGCACTAACCAGACAGGTTGATTCTAGCAGCGAAGTCTCACAGCCCCATGGCAGTCGAAGCAGCACCGGGTCTGTCGGATCAGAAACACCTACGGCCGAGTGTGGCATGTCCGTCTCGGGTTTCAAAGAACCGGGACCTGCGTCTTGCTGCAGGTCTGCCGATCATGGCTCTGCTCTTTGCTCTCCACTAACGGTCTATATAGAGTGGTGAAAGCCGTATGGAGAGGGTCTGGTTCATCATAGCTCAACCACAGCACTGACCACCCATTCAGACCAGTATGAATGGGGATTTCCCTGTATTGTGTGTGAGTGCTATTAGGAAAGAGGTCCAGCGCCTTCTGATCCATTTTTGTATTTTTTTTTCTTCTTCAGTGCCTCATAAAAAAACAAAAACAAATTGGAAGTGTAAAGGAAGCTATAAAAATGTATCCGGTAATGACGATTGTTTTGGGCCATGGAGATTTATCTGTGATTGCAGTTTGACCATTTTGGCAGGGTTTTATAAAAAAATAGTTTTTTATAACGATCTAGGGGATGCTTTTAGGAACCATTAATACTACCTTCCTCTTATGAGCTCAGCGATCATCAAACACGGAGATGTTTAGGATCATAAAGCTGCTTTGCAGGTGAACGTGAAGGTCAACATGATGCATGTGAGAAAAGAAAAAAAAAATCCTTCAGCCTTTTCTGTTTAGTAAAATGAATTTTACACCGGTGAGTGCTCTTCAGGATTGAAGCCCCATCTGGCTAGAGCGTGAAGAGCAGAGCTCACCTCCTGTCTGAGGGTTTCAGCTCCTCCTCCCTCAAATACCCCCCCCCCCCCCCCCCCATCCCTGGCAGACGAACTGAGGGAGCCGTCCAGTCCCAGTGTGTCGGGCTTAGTACGACTTCCTGCAGAACCAGCAGTGCTCCTCATGTTCACCATCAACAAACGTCCATTCTCAAGATGCCCCGCCTCCCACTCCCACAATGCTCTGCTTCCCTGTCTCCTCCAGTCCTGCTGTCTCCCACCTTGCATTAATCCTTCACCAAGTGTAAAGCTGAAATAATTGGAACACACATTTTAACCTTTCGCTATTTACCCGGTTCACCCAGGGTTTAAACAAGGAGCTCTTCCCAGCCCGTATGTATTACTGGCACATTTAGACGGGCGAGTCTGAATTCAAAACCAAAAATGCAAAGCCATAATTATGAATAATCACACATTATTTGTAACCCAAACTCGCCTGAAGGTAATGAGATATGTTTGTTGACGACTTCAGAGCATGACATGTGATTTGATCTGGAAATTGTAGTTGTGGTTGGAACAAATATGCTGGAGCAAGATTGACACACCTGATAGAGAGTGTGTATCATATCACTGCTGCGCAGTGGTGGCAGGGACAGTGTTGGTGTTGGGCCACAACAGAGCTGGGTTTCCTCAGATCAGAGTGTGTCGAGGGGGGGGGGGGGGGGGGGGGGTGGTGTGATGTAATATCAGCTCAACAGTGATTGTGAAAATGCTGCGGTTGTAAAGTAACGGGTTTAATTTGCATCAGTTATCTGGACTTTATCTCGTTTTCTGCTCCAGACTGAAGCTTTCCAACGTGGAAATAAAGAGGGCCATCTTGACTATGGATGAACATGAAGACCTTCCTAAGGATATGCTGGAGCAGGTATGTAGCCAGGAAAGGTGTGAATGTAAAATAACATTAGAAACACAATTTCCTGTACACGTATCACTGCAAAATGTGAGAATTAAGCCATTCCTCAGTGCAGAGCCGTACACAGTGAGGGAAATGTGAGTAATGGTGTGGCCAGTGGAGCGTTTGTGGTAGTGGAGCTGTTTGCTCAATGTGGAGATCTCCTGTGCTCCAGATGTTGAAGTTTGTCCCAGAGAAGAGTGACGTGGATCTGCTGGAGGAACACAAACATGAACTGGACCGCATGGCCAAAGCTGATCGCTTCCTCTACGAGATGAGCAGGTAGGCTTTTAAAAGGTCGTCTTCCTGTCTGGAACACCCACCTCTGTACTGTTGCCTGCACTGCACTGCTGCAGTGACGATGATAACTGATGAACTGATCTATTGAGCAGCATAAGATCAACATAAATGACAGAACCAAAGGTAGCTTCAGTGCAGTCCATCAGTTCTTCATGAGGGATTGAATCTTCCAACTGGAGAAGCTTCCGTAGAAGATTTGCGTTGGTCTCTGGTGGCCTTAAAACATGAAAACGTACCATAACAAAATGATATGGATACATTTTGGTTTGCTCCAACCTGGCTTCATCAAACAGAAGCAGAAGAGAGTGGGCTGCTCCCTGAAGACCAATCGTATTCTTCATCTGGGGAGCTCACACTTCGACTCCTCTCTGATTTAGACACTAGTTTAGTTTATGTTGGTGTCCTGCTGTTCAGCTCAAACTGCCGTGTAACGGGATTTGGTGACTCGGGCTCGGTGTCCTGCAGTAGGTGAACCCAGACACTGGAGAGGTCACCCATGAATTTACGGCCACCTTTATTAATCTGAGAGTCTCTATCTGGACCGTGCACATGGATCGTCTTGTCTCGTCTGCAAATTCTATTTCCTGTAGCAATGACGGGAAGGTCTCGGCGGAGCTGATCCAGTACGGCTGAGCAGACAGTTCTGCACCAATGTTTGCTGTAACTAACCAAACACAGTCTCCTTGTGCATGCAACAGCCTCTTCTGTTCTGGCATGATGAACTGAGGGCAAACACACCTTGGACAGGTGTCCCCAGCCCCATCCATAGTGTAGCTTATTTGCTCTTCACACCGTTGTGGGGCTGTTGGGGTGTGTTGGGAGGGCAGGTGTGACCGCCGTCCAGGAGCGTCCGGCACCTCCCCTCCAGAGCTCAGCAGTGTTGTGTTTGCAGAGGTTACGGCCCTTTTCCTCAACACGGACAAGCCAAATTTGACGGCTCTGCGTTACGTTCACATCTCATGGTTGTGATCTGTTTGTTTTCTTTTCCTTGGATAATCAATCTTTCCTCTTCCATTTAAAATGCACAGCCAGTGTGTGTGTGTTGGGAGCCTGTGTTGGGAGTCTTGCCCCCTCCTCTACCGAGACCCTGAGTTCTTCTCACTTTGCCGAGCTGCACTCTCAACTCTAGTGTGTTCTGTCCCACTCCTCCATCTCCTCTCTGCCTCTAACAGAATAAACCACTACCAGCAGAGGTTACAGTCGCTGTACTTCAAGAAGAAGTTTGCGGAGAGGATTGCAGAGATAAAGCCCAAAGTTGAAGGTGTGTGTCTGTGTCTCTGTGTGTTCCTAAGCCAACTGCCCTTTAAAACACACTGCTGATCTCTCGCTCTTGGTTAATGTCTTACCAAAATGAAATATATCTACTATACATATTAGAATTGACTCAAAACCTTCTTAACCTGAAACATGACAGTTGCCATCAAAGTTACCGACTGCATTTATTGTAGTCATTAATTGCAATTTGTGTGGTTGACTGCACATCAGTCCACTGACCTGAATGTGATTGTGTGGTTTGTTCGGCAGCGCTGACCAAGGCCTCCAGAGAGGTTCTCCACAGCCATAACCTTCAGCAGCTGCTTGAGGTGGTGTTGGCCTTCGGCAACTACATGAACAAAGGCCAGAGGGGCAACGCTTATGGCTTCAAGGTGTCCTCGCTCAACAAGATCGCCGACACCAAGTCCAGCATCGACAAGTAAGGGAGCGCTGAGATGTTCGGCTCATCTGAGGTTTGAGATGTTTAATGCAGCTCTGTGTTGGCCTGCGTCTGACTTACTGAGGTGTCCATCATGCTCTCGTCTCTGCGTTAATTTTAAGTTCTAACAGTTTGTCTCCATTGTCTGCAGGAATATCACTCTTTTGCACTACTTGATCACCATCTTGGAGAAGAAATACCCCAAAGTCATGCTGTTCCCCGACGACCTACAGAACGTCCCGGAAGCTGCTAAAGTCAAGTAGGTCTGGCCATCTTGCGCTGCTGTCACACTGGGCAGATGTTTATAAGTCCTTTAGGTCTACTTGCACTAAATGGATTTCGGAAATGGTTTTTTTCTTTTGTTTTTTTTTTTTGTGGTCTCGCTGCCTTCCGTGGATCAAGTCTATGCGGTGGGCTGTAGTATTCTGTATTGCTCACATGTGCCCAGTGAGACCCTAATTCATGCCGTGAGGTACGGGGAGCCCAGGTCTGGCGCTTGCTGAGGTGCTGAAACGTAGAAGCACTCCCCAGAGGGTCTGAGTGTTCTAGCAGCAAAATCTCACGACCACCGTGGCAGTCAGAGCAGCACCGGGGCTGTCCAATCAGTAACACGTACGGCCGAGTGTGGCATGTCCGTCTCGGGTTTCAAAGACCCGGGACCCGCGTCTTACGTTTAGATGTACAAAGATTAACTGGGATTGTGGCCAAATGGGATTGAGGAGTTCCTAAACTCTTTAGCGTCACGCGTCGAGATCCAGATCAGAACACACGGAGACTGTGGACAGTGGGAGTGCCAGAGGGGGCAGGGTGACTAGTGCGATAACACACACCCCGCCTGTGACGCCGGTCACAAGACCGAGCCCTCGCCTGATCTCAGACCAGCGCACTCAGACCAGACCGACTCTGTTCACCCCAGGCACAAGAGTCTTGTTCATACAGAGTGATGACACCATTTACAGTCCTGTGTCACTGCGTCTCCAAGTTGCTTTTGTTGCCTCATTAAAATATGTAGATGCTTAGAGCTCCGAAACACCAGCCAATAATTAAAAGTGCACAAACTGGATCAGACACTGGATCAGTGTCTGGTTTTGCTGGGCCGTGCACATGGCCCGCTTGTGGATAAGCTAAAATAGGTGCGTCACAGAGAGAAGGTAGACCAGAGATCATTCCTCTGAGCTTGATTTCGCAGCGCTGCTCTAAAGAGAGCCACTCTTCCTATCGCGCGCTCGGCATTTGATTAGAATGGCTTTGCCATGGTGCGGATAGTAGGTTGTGTTTGTTTTGTTCATCGTTGTGTGCTGTATGGTGTAACTCTTGATCTTGGGAACATCACAGATCTTCTCTCTTCTCAACACAGCATGACTGAACTGGAGAAGGAGATCGGCGCCCTGCGTAGTGGTCTGAAGAGCGTGGAGAGCGTAAGAGCTTCACGGCGGGTTCTACGTGTTTCCCGTCACCTGCCCAAACAGACCCACAATGCCTTGCATGCGTCTGTCTCCGTTCGCAACCCTCTGCCTGTGCTTTAAGTTCCTGATGATTTGTCGCATACAGGAACTGGACTTTCAGAAGAAGCATCCTCAAGAGGTGGGGGACAAGTTTGTGTCTGTCGTCAGCCAGTTCGTCACACTTGCTAGTTTTAGCTTCTCTGATGTGGAAGACTCCCTCAGCGAAGCCAAGGAACTGGTGAGTGTGTGTGTGTGTGTGTGTGTGTGTGTGTGTGTGCGTGTGTGGTGTGTGTTGGGTGAGAGGAGCACTTTTCTGCTTGCAGAGAGCAGGGGCTGACCTTTGACCTCTTGCTGTGAGCACTTCCTACGTAGTGACCCTGGCACTCTCCCTATCCCCAGGGGACTTTGCAGGACATAGAAGCGGGAGAGGACACATGGCTGACGTTGCTTTCAGGGTTACATTCACACTGAAGGAAGTCATACACACACACACACACACCAGTCCAGGCACACAAGACAATAGCTGTGCTCCAGTATGCTGATGTTAATATGTGGAGGCCATTGTATTAGTATTTTTGAGGTTGTACTGAGTATTTTGTTTTGTTGTTTTGGCTCTTGGAAACTTTATAATGAAGGACTTGACTAAGTCTTTGGATGTTTCCAGTAACTCGGGCTCGTATGTGGAAGCGTTTCCCCAGCCGCCTGCATCCCATTCTGGCAAAATTGACATAGAAAGAGCAGGAGAGCAAGAAGAACAGATTGAAAGAGAGGTAGAAGGAGGGAGAAGACCATAACGTGAAGCCCTGCTGCTGTGCACACCGCCGTAGAGGTGCTCGGGCCCATATGGCAGCCATAAAGGCACATCAAAGGAATTGTGGGAAGGCCTGTTTTCGTCCCCCCACAGAGAGGCAGCACAGGGGCTGTGTCGGTGCCACGGGTTCCTCCCTCGCCCCACGCTCTCCCCGGTTCAGGCTGTAATCAGCTGCCAGTAAAATCGAACTTAACGAGAGAAGTCTGAGCTGAGCTACCGGCAGGAGGATGGCAGCAGTGCATGATGGTTAATTTACCTCAGCTTCATTAGACCGTTCCTACGTCGCCTCGTCTTTACTTTGTTTTTCTTCGTTTTTATGTGTCGAGGCAGAGAGGCCTTGTCTGGTGGTTCGATTTGATGGGTGAGGCCAGGAAGGTTGTTCTAGTGTTTCATTTGTGTTCTAGCGCTCGCTATCGGTCCACGTTTGCGTCGTGCCAGTTTAGAAGTGAGGGCAGAGATCCCAGACGCGTCCGCGGGTCACGTGAAGGCCCTCACGTGCTCTCCCGTGTTCCGCAGTTCGTGAAGGTGGTCAGGCACTTTGGTGAAGACAGCGGGAAGATGCAGCCAGACGAGTTCTTCGGCATCTTCGACCAGTTCCTGCAGGCCTTCAGCGAGGCGCGGCAGGAGAACGAGAACCTGCGGCGCCGCAAGGAGGAAGAGGAGCGGCGGGCACGCATGGAGACGCAGGTACACGCACACGCGCGGAGACGCAGGCACACGCGCGGAGACGCAGGCACACGCGCGGGAGACGCAGGTACACGCTGTGTTAGAAATTCTGAAACCCTTAAATGGTGAGCACAAATAACAAGTCAGAAGCAGTTGGGTTAGATAATAAAGTACAATGATTTATTTCAACAAAGCATGGATTAACCCCTGAGATCTCCGTTACAAACACGCCAGGTGTCTGTCACAGAGAGAGCTAATTCCCCATTCCGAACTCTCATCTTTTATACGTTTAATCATCAATACACACGGTGTCCACGAGGTGATCAACCAAATGTGATTGGACAATACATGAAATAATTAACGTTGATTTGACAGATGCATATGATGCATGCCCCCTCCGCGCTCAGCATCCTCGTGATGTCACGACAGACTGAGTGTCGCCGTAGTCCCTTCCAAGTAGAGATTAGGCGTCTCCAGCGAGGTCAGTTTAGGAACACCAGAGGAACATCAGATTAGGCCTCAGCCGAGGCCACAGAACACACGCACAGACATCTGAGGCCTACTGAAGTCATGAGAATGGCTTCAGTGCCATGATTAACACACTTATATGTAAAAAGATCTCCAACACCTATCCCTAATGTGTTTATTGTATACTAAGAAAGCCTGACATAAATGGAAATCACCAAATTTCCACCACAACGCACACGCGTGGGAGACGCAGGTACACGCACACGCGCGGGAGACGCAGGCACACGCGCATACACAGACATGCAGACGCACGCACATTGTACAAATTGATAAATAATGCAGTGTTTCACATCTGGGACTGATCTGATTATTTTATGTGTGGAAATGGAGAAACATTTACATTTAAAATTGGGTAGTTGTATTATTGTATGAAGTTTCTGTTAATTGCACACTTTATAAAATAATACACTCCTTAAAATATGACTTATAATGAGCTGAATCCACTGAAGGTAGTAACTGAAAAGTACATGGACAGCACTCATTAACATGCAAAAATTAATTGTATTCAGGACGTGATGTTCTAGTACCTACAGCATATTTTTGTGTTTAATAAGACTGCTGTCTGTTCACACTTCACCCAATACCATGTAACTATGACAGCGATGTGTTTGTTTACTGTTGGTGTTCAATGCAAATCTTCCCATGACTGATCAATGTCTGGATACCAAGGATATAATGGCTGTTTCCATATCATTTCTGTTCAGCTGGCACTGATTATCCTCTCACCTGCTGCATAGCACATGAAAACCCGAGTGTGCTCTGAGCTACTGCAGCTGTCGTGTGCCTAAAGAGCACAAACTGGCCTAATACCTCAGACAAGTTGACCGTTAACTCTTAAAACGTTAATTAGCCTGTTAATTAGCTTGAGGAAGTCTTCTGCTCTGGCCAGCCTCTGCGTAACGCTGTTTCTCTGCCCATCCTGCAGTTGAAGGAGCAGAGAGAGAGGGAGAGAAAGGCCCGGAAGGCTAAGGAGAACGGGGAGGACACGGGCGGCGAGTTCGACGACCTGGTGTCGGCACTGCGCTCCGGAGAGGTGTTCGACAAGGACCTGTCCAAGATGAAGCGAAACCGCAAACGCATCAACAGCCAAACCACAGACACGGGCAGGGAGCGGCCCGTCACCAAACTCAACTTCTGAGACCCCGACCCGGATCGGCTTGGTTCCGAAAGCTTCCATTACTGAGCCACTCCGCTTTGGAACAGCCCCTCTCCACCCAGGGCCCACGACCTCAGCAACAGTCCCCAGAACCCATTCCCTTCCTTGGCAGGACGATGGCACCTGGTGGTGGAACAGATACAGAGTACTCACTCCTTTCCACTCATAAGTGTACTGTATAGTGGACGGTGTCTACGGGACGGTGTTTGGGGGGGACAGGACACAGAACCAGTCCCGGGAGGGACGGTCTGCTCCACCACTGACTTTGGCAGACAGTAAAAACAAAGAGAAGAGAAGAGACTGGAGTTTGAGTCTATGGCTGCCAAATAACCTCATTTATTTGTTAGTTTCTTTAAGTGGATTAGATGTTACCTTGGTGCTGGTGTACCAGGATTACCGACTCGAAACAAGAAGTGAAAACTAGTCAAATCTGGATTTGACCTGATAATGCAGAGCTGAGGTTCACTGTTTTTCTCTCCCATCTTTACAAACACAACGAAGTAACGAACACCAAAGCACAATTTACTCATTAGCCTGTTCTCATGGCATGCAGAATTCCAAAGTGTACGGATTTACAGTATTCCATCCTGAGGATCTGTGCCCCCCAGTGCAATTCCACCTGAGCTTCCCCTCTGGGGCAGGATTAACTTTAGCCCCAGCTAGAAACGCAGCTAGCAACATTCTAATCTGGTTCAGAATAAAACTGGCCCTATAAAATTCACTTGTGAAGCAGCTACACAAACCTTTTTTTCACTTTTAAGGACCATTTTTATATAGAGTGCTTTTATTGAGTATTAATAACAGTAACCAGGGTTATAGGTTGCTTATTACAGCTTTATACGCAATTGCATTGGATGTCCAGCACAGGCTGGCCGACTAAACGAAGCTACGTTTTGGGCGTAGGTGTGCGTGGAGTGAAGCTACGTTTTGGGCGTAGGTGTGCGTGGAGTGAAGCTACGTTTTAGGGCGTAGGTGTGCGTGGAGTGAAGCTACGTTTTAGGGCGTAGGTGTGCGTGGAGTGAAGCTACGTTTTGGGGCGCAGGCGTAGGTGTGCGTGGAGTGAAGCACTGTGGGTGGTCAGCTGTGCAGACTCATTGCATTCATGTTGCTGGGATGTTTTGTCAGGGTTGTCCTGTTACGTGTAGACTTATTTAAAAAAGAATAACCGAACCAATGCAATACTTTCTCACGCAGCTTCTCCCTCGTTGTCGTTCTGATCTTTTTATCCACCGTCTAGTTTTATGTTGTGACAAAGTTTCCTTTTACAATGTGAGATGCCTCCATTGTTTGTTTTTTTTTTTTTTGTAATTTAAAAATGCCTTCCATTGTAAGATGGATCTAAAGGTGAATAAATTGGAGAAAATGTATTTTCTGTTGTGGTTTTTAATGCCACAAGGCCTAGTGGTGATTTAAAGTGTAACTGTAAATGGCGTGACTAATGTCCCATAATTAAAATGGACTGCTAAGCAGTAAATGTGACAATGGAATGAAAATGTGGGATGCAATTTAATTATGAGTGTACAGTGCACCCTAGCGGTCGATTTGTGTAATTATCAAAAACAAACAAGCTAATTATGAGTGTACAGTGCACCCTAGCGGTCGATTTGTGTAATTATCAAAAACAAACAAGCTAATTATGAGTGTACAGTGCACCCTAGCGGTCGATTTGTGTAATTATCAAAAACAAACAAGCTAATTATGAGTGTACAGTGCACCCTAGCGGTCAATTTGTGTAATTGTCAAAAACAAACGGGCTGCTTACCAAATATTGTAACATACAGGAAAAAAATCTCTTGACTACTGAAGACCACTACATTCTGAATTCACACGGTTATGAAATGAAACTTTGTTGTTTGTAGATTTAACCTACCTTGCTCAAACTGGCTTAAAATTCTCTTCTTAACTGATCAAGAGGTCTTACACCAACATATACTGGAACTGATGTTCATGCTAAAAATAATCAAAGCTACAGCAACTCTTAGGAGATGCAAACTATTTGTTAAAGGTACAAGAACAAATGTACTTGCATGTGTAATTACTTACAGGTAATTTATTTAAATGTTATGACCGTCTTCAAACTCGTTTTCTACTGACCAGAAGTGCTGTATGACCCCCATTAGTTGTGATGAAACTGTAAACACACAGATTTTCCTGGAAGCCCCTCCTGCCATGAGGCTCATCGGAGGAGGAAGCCACTCCGAAGAGGGTCCTGGTCCTCCTGGGTGAAGCAGGCCGCTCCACTGTAGTAGGCATGACCTGCCACCTCCACCACCACCGCCTTGAAGTCCCCACACACGGTCTCCTTCAAACACAGGTGGAGCCGCTCTGATGAGTTGGCATACACTCTATGGATGAATCTAACTATTCTCATACACCCAGGTAGACATTATTTAAAGTTGTGCTGGACAAATAAATTGGGCAAAAACGTATTGAGGTGGAGTTTCTAAGTTGTGACTGAGTGTGTTTGTGTTGGGGTGAGGGGCACCTGAACCGAGTGTGTTGGGGTGGGGGGCACCTGAACGGAGTGTGTTGGGGTGGGGGGCACCTGAACCGAGTGTGTTGGGGTGGGGGGCACCTGAACGGAGTGTGTTGGGGTGGGGGGCACCTGAACCGAGTGTGTTGGGGTGGGGGGCACCTGAACGGAGTGTGTTGGGGTGGGGGGCACCTGAACGGAGTGTGTTGGGGTGTGGTGGGGGGCACCTGAACCGAGTGTGTTGGGGTGGGGGGCACCTGAACCGAGTGTGTTGGGGTGGGGGGCACCTGAACCGAGTGTGTTGGGGTGGGGGGCACCTGAACCGAGTGTGTTGGGGTGTGGTGGGGGGCACCTGAACCGAGTGTGTTGGGGTGGGGGGCACCTGAACCGAGTGTGTTGGGGTGCGGTGGGGGGCACCTGAACGCAGTGTGTTGGGGGGCACCTGAACGGAGTGTGTTGGGGTGTGTTGGGGGGCACCTGAACGGAGTGTGTTGGGGTGTGGTGGGGGGCACCTGAACGGAGTGTGTTGGGGGGCACCTGAACGGAGTGTGTTGGGGTGTGGTGGGGGGCACCTGAACAGAGTGTGTTGGGGTGGGGGGCACCTGAACGGAGTGTGTTGGGGTGTGGTGGGGGGCACCTGAATTGCTTTGCCTGTAAACACAGCCTCAGTGGTTCCGCTGCAGAAGCTCCTTGTCTGGTGTAGTTGGATCAGACCTTTGTGATACTGCAGTGCAATGCGTGCGGTCACTCCCGACCCAGTGGGGCTCCTGTCCACCTGGGACACACACACACACAACAAATTTCTAGAGATTGATCACACCTGAGGACTCTATAAAGATTTATCAAGGTTCAAAGGTTTATTACAAGTAAAGGTGTTGATCAGAAGGAAAACAACTTTTTTGTGCACAGGAAAGAACTCACTCAAAGAGTTTCTAACACACACAACTTTATACGCTCACTCACTCACACAAACATCTTTACACACACACTACACACACACACACACACACACCTTCATACCCCTCCTTTGCCCTCTGTGGATGTTTATGGCGTATCTGTACAAGGCCTGATTTGGCAAAAACTCATCCGGTTACCTAGGTAACTTTCCACCTAGGACTGAGACACTAAACTACACCTTACTGTACAGACACATAAAATCATGAATTAGAACACGGATCCATCACCAAATAAACAAAATGTCCAACTGGACAGATTAGAAACCCTGAAATGGGATTTAGGATGGAATGTTCCAAATGTGCTGGGATTTTTGCTTGCTTGTTGTTTTTAAACAGAAGGTAATATTGAGACTGACAGTGCAAGTCTCACCTGAGCATCAGCAAACACACACACATTCGCCGTGGGTTCCTCAGTGAACGTGTCCCTGCCGTCAGTGAGGATGGTGCCATAAAGGAATGCCAGATCTTCACTAACAGGGTGGTGCAGCTTTACCTGCCAGAACCACAACAGGCTTACTGGATTTTGAAGATATTCACCAGACACAAGTGATGGCTTGTGGATCCAGATGACTAAGACCTGTGGTTGGGCCGGTTCTGTACCTGAGATTTAACTGCCTTAGTCACTGCAGTAGCCACGTCCACCAGATCTCTGCTTCTGGACTTGGTGACATCCATCCCAAACCGCTCAGCACTCACTAAAGCATACAGAGCTCCACCGTAGCTTATGTCCACTATGACTTCACCATATCCAGGCACGGACACTTTCACATCTATAAAGATCACAGAGAATAACATCCCCCTTTAAACTCATTAAGGCTGTGACTACCAGAATAGCCTAAACAGAAATTGATTAAAAAAAAGGGTTAAAATGAGTCACTTGGTAGGCTAATTTGTCTTTCTCTTGATGATAAAAACAATATTAATGTAAAATACACTCCCTTGTCTATCTGTAAAGAGGTTAGAGGTCGTTTCACCTGTTGCAAAAGCAAAGGCAGGGACACTGTGGAATCTGACCGCTCCTGTTTTGCCGTTGCAGTACTGCACAAACGCGCTGACCAAGCCGCACGGACAGTGCACGTTTACGCGCGTCTCTGGAGAGGTCGGGGTCACCAGCCCGTAGTCCACGGCGAGGCGCCCGAGCGCGATCACCGCGTGGCCGCACATGGTGCTGTAGCCCTCGGTGTGCATGAACAGAACCCCGAGGTCCGCTTCCTCCAGCTCGCTCGGCACCAGCAGGGCCCCGTACATGTCGCGGTGGCCGCGGGGCTCCAGCATGAGGACCCGGCGGAGGTGGTCGAGGTGCCGTCGTGCGTAACGCCGCTTGGCGAGGACGGTGTCCCCGCTGATGTCCGGGTAGCCCGTGAGCACGACGCGCAGCGGCTCTCCGGCGGTGTGCATGTCCACCACCGACAGGACGGGTCCGTCGTGAGGCGGCAGCTTCGGAAACGCCATGGACCCCGCGCGGTCAGCGAGGACGAGCGCGGTCACGAATGCGCGTTCACGCTCCCCGTCCACACGCACCGAACTTGGTCAAAAACACGACATTATGGTGTACAAACGGTTTTAAACTGGAGAAAGATGGCCTACCGTTAGACGTGTAAGCATGCAGGGTATATAAACTTGGAGAAACCTGAAGCTTGAACGGTACAAATATGTTAAAAGTTAAGATTCCAGCTTCTTACTGAAAGTCTGGACTTGAGAACTTGAACAACTCGTTACTGCCCCCTACTGTCCCGGATGTAAAATGATCGACGCATAACGTTTAACCTCCATTGCCCTCTAGTGGACATTTTATTATCTGTACGTCCCTGTCATCTCTCCATTAGTACAGTAATTGATCATGTCAAAATACTATCAGATACAGATCAATATTTTATGTATCTGTTACTGTAATTAGCATTTATTTGTTCTCTTTAAGCAATACGCTTTTCCTAGTTAAGCATGTGCAAAGCTTCCTGGATATAGATAGCAAAGTTAAGAAAACATTCACTTTTTAAACTCGAGATTTAATCCTCTATTTCCTAAACGTGTGTGCTGACTGAGGACGCCCATTGCTCATTACACACACACACACACACACACACACACACACACACACACACACACACACACACACGGAGGGTGGAGTGTGAAGCGCAGTCACTACCTCCGCGCTGCAGGCATCGCTGTCAGCGCAACGTTCAGCTCGTTTGAGTCACTGGCGGCTGTGAAGGAACACGAACATAACTTTACTCGACCGTTCCTCAACAACAACATTGTATGTAAGTAGACTGTGCGAAAGTTAATTAATTTCTGTTTATGCGCTTGTCACTTGTTTCTAAAAAGCAAGTTCTGATCACGTCCAAAGTTAAGAGAGTTTTTGGGCATGTTACGAACCGCCCGAGGTTTACAGACCTTCCTAGTCCAAACTCTGATTTTAATTCATTCATAACTTCAACAGAAATGTTTAGTTTGTTTGTAAAGCTGTGCTGGACTGCTACACACATCTCCTCTGGCAGGTGTACACTATTGTTTCTTCACGTTTGTCTGCTGCGCAGTTTGGAGTGACATTCTATACGTTAGTGTTTATTACATGTATCAGTTTATGTCCAAACCAACGCAACCAGTGCGGACACTTTCTACTTCTGCGTAATACGGACGCATCTACGGGATTTAACCAAATCCTGATTCAGTTCAGTCTAGTTTTCATGTGAACGCGTTAGAACCTACAAGCACAGGTTCCTCACATGTTCTGGTAGAACTTTGCGTGAGCGTGTCTGTGTGCTTTTGTGGGTTTTTGGTTCTTGTGTGGTGTTCTCAGAGCCCAAGAGTTCCGAGTATGAACAAGATGAGCAAGCCATTGGCTAGTTAAGTATTCCATGGCATGTTTCAACAATATTCTTTAAGTCCTTAAAAAACATTGACAAATAAAGGTATCCAGAGGCTGAAATGATTGTGCAATCTATTGAATCTGTGTCTGCCTCTACAGGTTTAATGAGTATATGAAATAGGCTCATGCTACTAGCTTGAATGATAAATGTATTTATTTTGGAGTATGAGAATAAGCCCTTGCAAAACTGTGTCTAATCTTGCTTGGGCAGAGACAGTCTCTTACTGGAATTCCATATACTATTATAGTCATGTTATAGAGCGTGATAAATGTACAGGCCACAAAAGACGATGCACTACAAGTGTGTCCATGTGTGGAGGCCATGGAGCCCAAAACACTGCTTGTAGACACCTGGTAGGTTTCAGACAGGTGCTTGAAAAAAAACCATCTTTGAATCAGAAAGTGCAAAACAGAGGAACCTGTGTCCTTCAAACAATAACTCAATCTCCACATGTCGTCACTGAGAAATGTGTGATACACACTCAGAGGGAGAATGAGTGATGAGATCATTTTAAGATGCGTTACCATGTTTCCATTGTGTTGACACTGTTGTCCTAATACACTGCTGGGGTGCTGATTAGACACTGAGGTTAAGCTCACTGCTGACTGGGCCTCTGAGCCTCACCAACTGTATTGTACATGTTACTGATACATTAATGACCTCTGCTCGCACAGCAGGGACCTCAACTTGACCTCAAACTTGGTTGTGCTACAGAATCAATTGATATGATGTTCCACCTCTGCAGATATTGGCAACTCTGTACGACCTCTTAAAACACAATCTTAAAATGTTGCATTAGAGCGCATGTATTTTCATTTTGCCATTTGTGCAGTGTACACTGGTAAAGGTGATCCGAATTCTTGACAGAATACACACACACATACAGATACACACACACACACACACACACACACACACACACACACACACACATACAGATACACACACACACACACACACACACACACACACACACACATACCCTATTTTCAGACCCCACAGATTCTTTTCAGGTCGGTCCCCCCCCCTACCCTTTGCGCGCATGGCCTGTAGGTTATGGGGACTCAGTGTGTCCTAAAACATTTTTTCCCCTCTGAAGTCACAGTGCTGGCACTGCTGCAGGTCTGGTGAACCTGAAGCCATCACTAGACCTTTCCATCATGGTTTGGCACTGCTTGGCTTTTTAAATCTCAGCCCACAGCAGGTGTGTGTGTGTGTGTGTGTGTGTGTGTGTGTGTGTGTGTGTGTGTGTGTGTATTAGTATAACTTTAGTATAACTAGTATAACGTCTAAGTGAAATTAGCTATTGATGCTGCAGGTTTCAGCATAGACTTGTCTAATCTACTGTAAATTCTGTGTTTACTGAGTTTCTGCATTCTCTGGAAACATATAGTAGACAGAAGTTCTTCTACAGGATCTGGGTTGTGCTAATCCTAGAATCTTGTGCTAATCTACTTATATAGAATAAGTACTTTCATAGAATATTGTATGTATAGTACTTTCATAGAATATTGTTTTATATAGAGTACAGTACTTTCATAGGACATTGTACTTATATAGAGTATAGTACTTTCATAGAATATCGTACTATACAGAGTACAGTACTTTCATAGAACATCCTAAGCCTGCCTGCAGTTTGGCATCGAGCCCACACTGGCATCAAATCTTCACACACAATCAGAACTCTAATACACTAAATGCTCTTATTTCAAAAAACAACCTTTCTCTGTAATCCAGCAATTACAACTATAGACCTACTAAATTACAGAAATTCGTATCAGGCAGACAATGGTTTTTGTGTTCTGTTTCAAAAGCATAATGTAGACTGGGAACATTTTTAGCCACAGTTATAATCTTTAACGAAGCGACCTTCAAGCGACCTGAGTCTGAACTTTTCTTTCTGTTTAGGTCTGAATAATGGCTAAATGTAAAATTGCTTGGTTTTCAGTCATTTGCAACAATTGATTGTTAACAAAGGCGTCTCATGTGCACCAGGGAATAAACACCAAACAGCTGAATCACATATTTGGTATTAGCCTCTCCTTGAGATCAGGGTCCGTTTTTACATTGGCTGTTTATTAATGTCAGTTTAAACATGCTGCCTCTTCGGGGACTTTCCTAATTCAGTGAGCAAAGGTAATTATTAAAAGAGCAGGAAGAAAGGATAAAACACACAGACGTTTTTCTTCTGCCATTTGTTCTTCAGCGGTATCTGGTGTAGGATGCAGCAGGGGCTCCAGGGCTGAGTGTCCCCTCTGTGTGGAGTGATGGCGTCAGGGGGAGACCCCCACGCCCCCCCTGTGGACCAGGAGGTCCCCTCGCTGGACATTGACGACGTCCACATGCTTCTGCAAGGTGAGGGCCTGCCTCAACCAGCCAGGATCAGGGAGCCTGCATGTTTGTGCCCAAGAGCAAACGTTTGGGCAGAAGATGATCCAGTGATGAAGCGAGATGGTCAAGGAGCTCACCTAACCTCACCTAACCTCACCTTACCTCACCTCACCTAGTCTAACCTCACCTAACCTAACCTCACCTAGTCTAACCTTACGTCACCTCACCTAGTCTAACCTCACCTAGCCTAACCTCACCTAACCTAACCTCACCTAGTCTAACTTTACCTCACCTCACCTAGTCTAACCTCACCTAGCCTAACCTCACCTAACCTCACCTAACCTAACCTCACCTAGTCTAACCTTACCTAACCTAACCTCACCTCACCTTACCTCACCTCACCTAGTCTAACCTTACCTCACCTAACCTCACCTAGCCTAACCTCACCTAACCTAACCTCACCTAGTCTAATCTTACCTCACCTCACCTAGTCTAACCTCACCTAGCCTAACCTCACCTAACCTAACCTCACCTAGTCTAACCTTACCTCACCTCATCTAGTCTAACCTCACCTAGCCTAACCTCACCTAACCTTACCTCACCTCACCTAGTCTAACCTTACCTCACCTCACCTAGTCTAACCTCACCTAGCCTAACCTAAACTTACCTCACCTCACCTAGTCTAACCTCACCCAGCCTAATCTAACTTCACCTCACCTCACCTAGTCTAACCTAGTCTAACCTAACCTCACGTAACCTCACCTAGCCTAACCTAACCTCACCTAACCTCACCTCACCTAGTCTAACCTAGTCTAACCTAACCTCACCTAGTCTAACCTAGTCTAACCTAACCTCACGTAACCTCACCTAGCCTAACCTAACCTCACCTAACCTCACCTCACCTAGTCTAACCTCACCCAGCCTAACCTAACCTCACCTCACCTAGTCTAACCTAGTCTAACCTAACTTCACGTAACCTCACCTAGCCTAACCTCACCTCACCTTCTGCCATGGTGTGCGGGCTCAGAGGGGAAGGCTCTGACTCACAGCCATGCAACAAAAGCAGTGTGAGGGTGTGAGGGTGTGGTCTGTGTGTGCTGCGTTTATAAAGTTGTCCTTGTATAGTTTGATTTTACTTGGCAACAATCTTGTCATTTCATCTCATTTTGACTGGTCCTGTTAGAAATAAAATAGTGTTATTGTTGGCACATATTTAACACTGTTGCTTACGTAGCCTTACAGCACTGTAAAGTGTAACTTTAATCTTCATTTTTCCAGACTGTAACATCAAGCATGGAGATATCGGCTTGGCGCCTTTAATTCAACTGAAAAAGTGTCTCACGTCTGTTTGGTCTTTGTCTGTATTTCTCACTCTTTCTCGAACTCTCTCCCTCTTGATTTCTCTCTCTCTCCCACTCCCTCTCTCACTCTCTCTTCCTCTCTCTCTCTCTAATCTCTGTCTGCGAGACACTCCCCCCCCCCCCCCCCCCCCCATACTATTTTTAGCTAAGGATCAGTTTAGGTGTCACAGGGAAAGGGAACTGCGGACCAAGTTAAAAGTGTGTGTACGACCCCAGTCATGACTGGGGAAAATGAATGAATGTAGGTCATGTGCCTGGAGTGGATTAGGCCACTTCCCAGTACAGTAAAGAACATTCTTCATGTCATTGCATGAACAAGTCTCCACTCTTTAAAACCTCCAACTACACAAACTGCAGGGGTCTGACTCGCACAAGTCCACATAGGCACCAGTTTTGATTTTTCATTGCCTGTGACCTTGATTACATCGGGGTCGTTTCTGTGCATGACGCCCGTGCGTCTGTTCTCGTGTGTCCCCGTGTCCCGGGCTGTTTGAGCTGTCTGTGTGCAGGGGCCAGGCTCACAGACGTGCTCACTGCAGCGTGGTGGCTGGACTGGGTTTGCTATGACTACAGCAGTAGCTATGGGAGGAGACTCGTCCTGAGTCACTGTTGTAGCTGCACTGGCATCTTAAGTGATTATGTCTATTACATCATGCAGTGTTTGTTTTTTCTTTAGCTTTTATTGACGTTCGCAAAGTGCTAGCTCAAAGACATGGAAATGGAAGATTGACTTTTTAATTTCGTTTTAGTTTTACTTAGTTTATTCACAGTTTATCATCCGTCAGAATTTAAAGAAGTGCTCTAGTATGATTCTTGCTGTCTTCTTCTAAACACTGCTGGTATTGTGTAGTCTTGAATTAGCACAGAGCACTGTTTAAAAGAGGAATCCCATACACAAAAGAGAACTATGTTTTAAAATAACCTGTACATTTGCAATAGTTTATATTTGTGCCAGGACACTCCCATGCTGATAACCTGTAATACAGGTGGCAGTATGTTGTGTACAACACCGTGTTGTCTTATGGCATTGCTTTCTTGACATTCTGCTTGTTGCTGTTTGCTCCTCCGAGAGCTCTTGAACAGACAGCCTGAATGTTTTGAGCGATTATGTTTAGGAAAATGGAAAGTTCACATGCATTTTTCACATGCCTGTTTTTTAAAACTTCTAACAAATTCGGGATTGATATGCCCCACCAAAGATTTTGGCATGTTGTCTTTTTTTGTAAGTGAAGTTGGTATGGATGAGTCAGGTCACTACTGTACCACTGGAGCCCACCGTGGCCTTGAAGATGAGTCACCCCTTTACTGTCGGTTAGCGTTAGCATCGCCTCAGGAACCAAGAATCCAGGGAATAACTCAAAGATGAGGATGTTTGCCGCTCGGCGGTGAGGTGAAGTTAACTGGGGCTAAAGCAGTGTTGGTGGAGATGCAGCAGATTGACTGCATGCAGTTGTGAAAGCCCAACATACGAGTGTGTGTGTTGCTCACACGCTGTTAATGGCGCCAGGTTTCCACAGCCTTTTCTGTTCAGAGCTTAAATAGTCCCCCTATGAGCAAAGTGTTGAGGGCTTTGAACTGAGAAACCACAAAGCTCTGCTTTGGCGAGATATCTACATATTTCTGCATAGATGTATTTTTATCCTTGATGCCAGAGTACAGCTTTCCTTGATTTAGTGAAACTATACAGAAAAAAAATCCAGTTCTCTTTTCCGTGTTCACACCAATGGCCACCAGCCTTGTGGATTTCCCATGAATGTGTCGGCAGGTTTAGTCCTCACCACGTCTACCTTGGTTTCTCCTTCACAGTGGAACAGGAGCAAGTTCAGAAAAGGACGTTCACTAACTGGATGAATGCTCAGCTTTCCAAGGTAAACCTGGAAAACCTCCAAGCCCACATAAAGTTGTTCTCATAAAGTCAAACTAGAAACAACCCTAGTGACACAGACTTGCCAGTACACTGGTGAACTGGTGGACACTGGTTTTGAAGACTTGCATATTGTTTTGAAGATTAGCATATTGTTTTGAAGATTAGCATATTGTTTTGAAGATTAGCATATTGTTTTGAAGATTTGCATAGGTTCTGTAACCAGAGATCATTTATTACAAAGCACCCGCACAGTCAATATACTTTATATGCTTAATTTATTCTCTTATACATAGATTAGTATTTGTTTCACCACGTGAGTAAAGGATCAACAGTATGAAACAACAGTGATCCAGGCTGAAATGCTGACTCACAGCCTGGTTGTCATGTCGGCAGGTAAATGGCGGGGGCTGGATTATTTATAGAGCCCACCAGCAGCCACTTTAATGGGCAGCAACCTGAGCCGCCTGCCTCCTCCACGACGCCCAAGTTCAGCTGACATGATGTGCAGTAGTGACACTAATTCGGTTTTGATCATCTAAGCAATGGAACATTCTGTCCCTGTGACAGATGTTGTACTGTTTTTAGCATAGAAAGGGATTTTTAAAGTTCATTAATCTTGCAACTTATCTTGCAGCAGAAAGTCATAAAACCTAAAACCTGATCCAACATTATGAGAGAATTTCAAAGCGGTGAAAATCTGTGAATATAAAGGATAAACTATGTAATAAATCCCTCTTATTGCTGTCATGGAATCCTCGGTGTCCCGAGTCCTGTGACCTCTAACCCCTAATGGACAACTAATCACCCAACTGTGTTTTCCAGAGGAGCTCTCCCTGCTTAGTGCGGGATCTGTTTACGGATCTCCGTGATGGAGCTCGATTGTTGGACCTGCTGGAAGTCATGAGCGGCCAGATCATGGTTAGTGTCTGAACCCTCCAGAGTCTGCTAGATATGATCATGCTGAATGTTTCTGAAGGTTCTGCGCTCTGCTCTGAGTTCAGCATGTTGGTCTCCTTACAGAAACGTGAAAAGGGACATGGAGTTTTCCAGCAGCGGGGAAATATTGAAAGAGCCTTGAACTTTTTAAAAAATAAATCGGTGAGGCCTTAGTGTTTTATCTGTTGAGTCACGCTACAGTATTCTGAAGCCTATTGTGTGATTTACGTGATCTAAGGCGGCATGCTTCAGAAGTCCTGTTGTTATATCATGACAAAATCATCTTGTTATTATATTTTATAACTATGATATCTTACATGGTTTCTTCATAGATCAAACTGGTAAACATCAACATACCTGACATTATAGAGGGGAAGCCATCGATTATCTTGGGTTTGATATGGACCATTATTCTTCGATGTCACGTAAGGATCACATCAAAGACGGACACTGTATGCATTAGAATACCACACAGGCCGGAGCTGGCTAAATGTGACCCGTTCTCATCTAATTCTACCTTAGGGCACTTTCGAGTTTCCTTCTGATACATTCAACCTCAGATTTCAAACACCTTTTCAGTAGGGGAGGTGTCATGTCTGCCAATGATGTGCGGAACTCCCTGTTTGAAATTGATAATTTCGCCATTTCAAAGGGCTTATTGTGATCGATCCTTTGAGTGAACCCTCAGTAGTCTGGGTCAGGTGGGTAGGTGAGGTTAGGTGAGCTGAAATGCTGGCGTTCACCTCCCCACAGATTTGCTTTAATCCAAGCCGAAGCTTTGTAATGGACACAAAATATTTGCGCTACCACATTTGCATAATAAGGATCGCACTGTTCTTCCTCTAAATCAGTTCAATAACATCTGAGCAGATTTGCTTGTGTTGTATAACATTCCATCCGTGTTCCTGTGGTGACATTCAGAAGCATCATGTGACATGTGAAGCTGTGTGCGTTCCTGCAGATCGAGGAGCTCGCCAGCACACTCTCGTTTGGGTCCCGCTCTTCGTCCCTGGAGTCCCTCTCCAGCCAGGACTCGTCCCCGGGGACACCCGTCCAGGGCAGCCCTGTCCCATGCCGGGCGTCACCCCTCCACAAACGCTTCCGTCTCTCTGCCAAGAAGGCCCTACTGCTGTGGGTGCGAGACCAGTGCAGAAAGTGGGTTTTAGATGCCTGTTGTTCTCAGAATCAAAAAGCTGCAGCATGTTTAGTGACCGTTTGATATCAGTGGTTTGTAACGTCTCTTTAGCAACCTGCATTAGCCATTTGTCCTCCACCTTTGTCCTGATGTCCGTTTGTCCTTAAACGACCTCGTTTCTCTTCCCCGGGACAGAGTGGGTTGTTCACTCAGGGTGAAAGATTTCAAGACGAGCTGGAGGAGTGGTGTGGCGTTTCAGGCCATCCTCTGCTCCCTGAGGCCAGACCTGGTGGACCTCTCCTTAACCGAGAGTCGGAGTAACCTCCAGAACCTGGAGGAGGCCTTCCACTTAGCCCAGCAGGAGCTGGGCATCACCCGGCTGCTAGAACCTGAGGGTGGGCAGCCCATGTCAAACCATCCACCCAGTTCTCATTGTCATTTAATAAAACTGACGTTACAGTCTTTTTTCTGCGCGTCCGTTCCCAGACGTTGACGTATGTGAGCCAGATGAGAAGTCCATCATGACCTACGTGGCCCAGTTCCTCCAGTACTCCAACGATCAGCTCCCAGTGGAGGACGAGCTTGAGGTGAGAGCCCAGATCTAGCCAGCGTCCAGGCTTAACTGTGTCTGTTAAACTACAGGTCTGTTTTAACATACGGTATATCACCTCGATTTTGTCCTTCACCACTAAGATGGTGTATTTACTCTGCCCCTCTCACCTCTATGAAGCTTGAATTTTACCAAACAGATGATTTACTCTCTCTCACTTCCTTCCTCTTACGTGACCTCCTTGTTCGTGGCCTCGGTCCCTGGCTTTCATGTCTATTTCTGGTTCTTCGGGGCTCACCCGTCCTGTTGTGTGCTGGGCGTAGCTGCAATCTCTGCTCTCTCCCACGTGCCTCTCTCCTGTCAACATTCCCACCCACTTCACACCTGCTGTGCTGGCTTCCCCACTGCACGAGGTACAGAAGCAACGCTGGCCTGCAAATTGTACCCAACCCTTTTGTCATTTCGTAACAGTGGCCTTCCGTTCTCTTTCGATGTGCTCTTAGGCGTCACCCAGCCAGAAGGTCAGAGAGATGACCTGCTGGCTCAACCGAGCCCACAAGGAGCTGCTAGACATCTGGACGTCCACGGAGGAGGAGGGATACGCAGCCAGGTATCAGGTAAGCCAGGCGCTGGGCCTCACTGGCCATTTCGCCGCTGTGCGACTGCCTTTACGAGTCCGTCACGTCTCCACGCCTGACGGGACTCTGGCCGGTGGGCGGAGGGGATGTGCTGCAGGCGTTCCAGGCCTTCGCGGCGTCGTTCGGAGAGCAGCGGAGGCCCGTGCTGCCCCTGCTGAGTGCGATGAAGCGTTGTGCCCAGCTGAGCCAGGACCAGCTTGATCTCAGGAAGGCGTGGGACACTATGGAGGAAAGGGTGAGTGTTTCTGTGCTCAAGTTTCTGTGTGCTCCTATGTATCTGGTGCTCTTGTACGCACGTGCAAATGCCCCGTTTGCCCCTGCAGCTGCGGCAGTGCAGGGCTGATCTGGACACGGTCCTGCCCGCCCCTCTGACCACGCTGGCCGAGTGGCTCCAGCGCATCGAGGCGGTGCTGTGTGAGGAGCACGGCGACGCCGGAGACCACGCCAGTGCGGCCAGAGACGCCCAACGCAAGCAGGAGCAGCTCAAGGTTGGCAGGGCCGCCCCTTTCAGACACCCTCGAGGCCTCGGCACGTCGATACAGTTCGGTAATACGTTCTTCCTCCAGGTCTTGCTGGTGGACATGGGCAGCCACTTGGACACGCTTCATCTGTTCCGCAACACGGCAGAGGACGGCTCCTCCCAGGTGCCTGTGGAGAAGCTCGAGGAGATCAAGAGACGGTGGGCATGGGATTTCTGCCTCTCAATCACCTCCTTGTGGCTACAATTGTCTTTCCTTCACATGCTCAAATGAACTACAATTCCCATAGTTTCACCAGTGCCAGAGTGACTGCAAAGTACTACGGAATTAAGCTGGAGTACCGGGAACAGTGGCACCGTGTCTGTGAGCTCCTGGAACGTCTGAAGAGCAAGCTGGGCTCCTGGAGAAGACCCTACGGCTCACGGGAGTCCATCCTGGCCCTGCTGCAGGATTGGGACGTGCGTTGCAGTGCTACATATGTCATGTTCTGTGCTTTATGAGATTGTGATGAAGGCTTTGATTAATTTTTTTTTACTTGAGAAAACGAGACATATATGAGACCACTTAATGTAGGACTGAGTGTGATTTGGGGAATTGGTGTTTCACTTGTATTTCTGAACTTTTTTGTGTGTTCATCCCTCATTAGGACACGGTCGACAAGCAAGGCCTGGTGTCCATGCTGAAAGAGGCCCTCCATGAACTGAAACAGACTGCCAACACTTACACCGGCAAAGCAGCACTGGGTCAGGGATTCACTACAACTGTTAGGTAGCAGCTCATCCCTGCAATTCCTCCCTTTTAAGTCATCCTGACGTCTCTCTGTCCTTGGCAGCGGAGGACGTCCGGGCGGTGAGCCGGCAGGTGAAGGAGGTGGATGGCGAGGTGGGCGTGGCCACAGAGGCGGCCATCGCCACGCGGGACAGTATGGGCCGTGTGCTGGCCGCCTGGGAGTCCTACAGGAACTTCTCCCACTCGCTGGAGCTCATCCTGGCCCAGGAGTTCCAGTCAGCAGAGGTACGACCCGGGGACTCGGCCTCAACCGTCCAGTGTGTTTAGCTTGAGTGTATAGTGTATGCAGGCAGTAGTGGTGGCAGTCTGACTGGCAGTCTACAAGTGACCATTACTGTACTAAAGAAGTCATACATCATATGACTTATAACATTTATATGACATAAAAAAGTTTGTGGAAAAAAATTGCAAGCAGGGATTTCCTTGGTGGTTGGAATTTGTTACTTTTTACTTTTTTGGAGTTATTTGTCTGCTTTAAACATTTCTCACAACTCTTAGATGTTTACCATATTGATATCTCCTCTTTGGAACAATTCCTATTGGGGTCTGACCTCAGAACGTTCATCCTGCCTGTGTGTCTCACAGCAGGCCTCCTGCAGTGTGTTTGAATGGAGCACCCGCCACACCCAGCTGAATGAAACCGGAAGCTTCCTGATTGAGATGACAGACAGCTCCACCAGCCAATCCCTGACAGACGAGCTCAGTAAACTCAACATGAAGTGGGCCGAGTTCATCAAGAAGACCAATTTTGTGAGTGTGCACAGTGCTGTCCTGGTGTCTCCTGTCTGCCTGTAGGCTCTGTTTCTGGAGCGTTCACGGGCCTCTGTGTGCAGGTGGTGA
The DNA here is from genome assembly GCF_052324685.1 of Brachyhypopomus gauderio. Classification (NCBI taxonomy): domain Eukaryota; kingdom Metazoa; phylum Chordata; class Actinopteri; order Gymnotiformes; family Hypopomidae; genus Brachyhypopomus; species Brachyhypopomus gauderio. The sequence continues at coordinate 8,616,051 of NC_135219.1, forward strand.
CCCCTCTGCAGCCCATCACAAGGACACCTCAGGCTCCTGTTCCCCACAGCCTGCTGCAGGAGGCCGGCTGTGTACTGAGGGAGCCCGTGGAGGTCTCCTCCCCAGCTCTTCGCTCGTACCGGGAGAGACTGCAGGTACCCCGCACCACGGCCTCCCCTAGACACAGCCTGAGTTCAGCAGGACATGAGCTTTTGTCTGGAGTGCATCTCCTGTGTGTTGTGTCTCCTTATGTCTTTTGTCTTACAAGACTGCTTTATAATTTTTATAATTAGAGTTTTTTTCTCCATAGTCACTGTTCTTCTCTGACCGTTTATCTAGGACATGGAGAAGAAGTTATCAGAACTGGATTTGCACTGTTTGTCTGCATCACCAGGGTTCAGTGAGGAGGCTTTGCAGAATCTCAAACGCACACTTCCACAGGTGATAACACCTGCACATGTCCTCATCTTCAGAGACTCGTGTTTTTATGAGTGGTGTCTGAGGTGTGTGTGTGTGTGTGTGTGTGTGTGTGTGTGTGTGTGAATGGGAGCAGATGAGACAGGCTCTGAGCACAGCAGACCGGCTGTGTGAGGGTCTACAGAAGGGCGTGTCCCAGCTGGAGGACAGACTTACTGAGCTGACTAACTGGAGCAGCAGGGCCCTGGATATCTACAAACACACGGGCCCCCAGGGGCCGATCCCCACCGTCAAGGTGAGTCTAACATTTCAGCCCCTTTCAGTGAATCCATTTCTGAAATCCAATCATATTTCAGAGCAGATGCATTTCTGCTCTCCAGACGCTGCTCTCCAAAGGCCTGCAGCTGGAGGGACAGGTGATGGCGGAGAGACAGGATCTGCAGGTTCTGCTGGCAGACGTGCAGAAGGGGTCCACCCTGCCCTGCCTCAGTGTCTCCGCCCTACAGGACAGAGTAAAGGACACCCTGCTGCACTCTCAGGTAACTGTGGAGCACAGCTGCTGAGTGGGCCTATACTGCCTTTTTATTTTCAGATTATTCATCTATTGTTTTCAGAGTTCATTTTATTGTATTTCGGGGTCTACTAGAATAGGTTTATATGCTTCGTTATTCCAAATACACATAATTGTTCTTGTACTGTACAACCCTTTTCACATTCTGTCTGTAGCGCTCTGTTACAGATCATGTGTCTGAGCCCCCCCTCCTGATGTACTCAGTCCGCTCTGATTGGTCAGCTGCCAGAGTAGCTCCACCCCTACACATCCCGGCCCTGTTTTGTAGTCGCAGACAGACCCTTCTCTCCTGAGCAGTGTGTTTTAAATATTTTAGAAATCATTAGTGTCTGGTGGTTTCTGGTCCTGTAAATGGACATTCAGTTCCCTGCAGGCAGTAAAAATACCAGAAGCATGAGAAACGTGCTAGCCGGTTAGTGGAAGTCTACAGTGGATTGTGACTGTAACAGCTTGTATTCATAAATCCATCTCCACATAAATTTCCATCTCTGTGGAAAAAAAAATCTCCATATTTCCACACAATTTTAGGTAAACATAGGACTGCAGCTGATTAGCAAAAACCATTATAACACAATAACATTAGTCGTCGAGTTAGTCTGGTTAGCCAAGAAGCCTGGCCCTGAGCATTAGCTTAGCTTAGCTACTGACAACATCACACAACATGACCCATAGCTTTACAAATAGCTACTTTTTTTTTGCTTTGAACATCATAAATCCACCAATGATAATGAAGAAACCTTAGTTATGAACCTGAATTTTTCATCCGGCTACATAAATTGGAAGTGCCCTATGCTTCAGGAGTAAGACATACAAAGCTCCAGGTTTGAACTGCACGTGCTTTTTGAAGCAGCCCTCCATGAAGAGCCAGGAACAGTAAAATAACTGGAACTGGGCGGGGAACAGTGGTACCACAGTTACTTCGACCACTAACTTCTTTGTGGTTCCAACTTTGGTGTAGCATAAATAGGAGTTCTCCCCCCATAGCCCAGAACACAGTCTCCTTGGCATGTCTCCAACAGTGGACCAACACCTGCTAGCCTCCAGTTCTTGCTACTGTGCTGTGAGGGAGTGCCAAGCTTGCCATTAGGCTGGCAGTGTGGAAAGTGTTACAAGATTATGTCATCTTGGAACAAAGAAAATTACAAATTTCAACAAGACATTTCAGGCAGCTGAAAAAACTGGTTTGGGGGAGGTGGTTACTGACTCTGGCATGTACTTTGGTTTTTCTAACTCTGCAGACTGTTTGCATTGAAAAAAACCCATATAACAGTTAAATAAGGGGAAACCAGAAAACCAGTAAAACAGTGCAGGGTTCCCGCGGGGTCTTAAAAAGTCTTAAAATGTCTGAAATTCAAAACTTTAAATTTAAGGCCTTAAAAGACTTAAAAAACAGCCAGATTTTCATCCAAGGTCTTAAATTTAATTTAGTCAGGTCTTAAAATTTTACCTTAGTTAATTTTAGAAAAGTGTAGTTTAATCGAAACGTCCGGAAGTCAGTTCTGTGTTGTCTGTGTTTGTGCGGGGCTACAGGTGTTGATACGTGTTAATTAATTAAACTACAAAACCCATAATAACCGCAGGCAGGAAACGGCCCTTGTCACGAAAAGCCTTCACGCAATTTTGTGCCTCATCCCCGCCGTCTTCGCTATCGTCAGTGCCGGGTCCCGCCGGACTCCACCGCAGTATCACTAGTGCTTCGGCTAATGATATTCGGGCTACATTAGGATAGAGTGACGGCAATGTTCCCTGGTTCGAATATCGCGAAAAAGTTTTCGTGTGGACTAAACAAATCGCATATATAGCTAGATTTGGCTTGGCAGACTTCATCAAGAGAGAGTTGATACGCTCTTACCGGGCCGTATGTGTTAATGTTCGATGAAAGCTTTAATTCAACCACAAAATCCAAACAGCTGGATATTCATGTTCGGTTCTGGAGCAATGGATATGTGCAATCGAGGTACATGGGCTCTCATTTCATGGGCCATCATTTCATGGGCCATGAAACAGCGCAGGATCTACCAAAACGTATCAAAGTAAGTGATCCTTACTTATGCTCCACAGTCTTCTTTTCAATGTGTTAACCATTTTATACAATTAGGCTACAATACAAAAACATCTCAGAACCATGTACTGTCCATGGCATTGAGTTAGAGAAATGTTTCAATGCATGCTAAATCCCAGCTAGAGGAAATAAAAATATATTTACTGTGTTAAATCATGTAAAATGTAAAAAAAAAAAAAAACAACTATGCCCTGTAGATGGGTTATGTCATGTTTTGAAACATGTTCCACTGTCCCATGCTCTGTTTCATGGATTGCACATGGTTTTATTTACATTGTACTGATGTATTGCCTTTTAGTGGGCATATATACATAGGGTAAAAACAGGTAGTGTGTCCCAACGTTTTCAATGTTAACATTCAAATTCATATTCAGCATGGCTAGACAAAGTAAGTTGGTTTCATCGGGATAATAAATAGAAAAGAAGGTAGGGGGTTAAAAAAGTTTTGTGTGTTTTAAGATACAGATGGCCTGGGGAAAGAAAATTCTGAGCCTTTATTTAATTAGTTAATTTTATAATTTCATTTATTTCAGTAATTTAACCAAAATGTAACATTTTAATAAATTTTATCAGCTGCAGGGTGTGAGGATTTTGGTCAAACCATGCCTTAGACATATTGGAAGATAGGCTGAGTCTACATGTTGTTAAATGTATAATGTGTGTATGATTATTTAATTTGATGGTGTACGTCTATCTTTTTATTTCTTATTTTCCAACAAGGAGGTGGAGGCAGAAAACATGCAAGAGGACACAATTGTCACACACAGACTCATATGTGACTGTCACAATGCATGGAGGTGTCACAGGTTCCCCTCACCAAGGAACTCTTAGCATCTGTGGGTGCAGCACGGTCAAAATACTGACTCTTTCTGGATCAGGAACGAATCAGGAAAGAAAAGGAATCCCAGAGCCAGAAAAGAAAGCTGACTAAGCATTCTTTAGAGGACTTTAAGAAAAGGAAGAAAAGCTTGGAAGACGTGTCCACCTGTCTTGCTAGAGTGGCAGATTCTCTTGCAGAAGAAGCTGAGGGCAAGGCTGGATCCAAGATGGCTCAGCTCCTTTCCAAGTCAAATGCCTTGAGAAGGGCATACACAGAAAAGCTTGGCCAAGTCAAAATCCTTGAAACTGAGATTGGTACTGAAAAGGAAGAACTCAGAGATATGTAGGGTGAGGTTGTATGTAGATATGCTAGTGTTGTGTTGGTAAGGTTGCTTGGGTTGAGAATGTTACTATTTTGATTATCTGTTTTAATATTGAATTAATGTAATCCTGTAACTAAATTAATCAAAATAAAATGTTTTAAGAGTTTCTGGGATCATTGGATTGTTTGTGGTAATATGTTGTGTTGGTCTTAAATTTCACTGAGAATGGTCTTAAAAGGTCTTAAAAAAGTCTTAAATTTAACTCACTGAAACCTGCAAGAACCCTGCAGTGGGTTCCCCTTTAAACCTCTGGAACTCAAAACTACCTTGTTTCAGTGTTCATGAAATTTGTTTTCTTTTTCATCTGTCTTTTAGGAGATAAGAGGGATGCTTAGCTGCATGGATGTGAATCGTGAGAGAGAGGCAGAAAGTGGTCAACCCCCCCCAAAGGTCATTGTTCGTGCATTCACCACTCCAGAGCCTCAAACAGGAACATTCCAGAAATATGAGGCTCAGATCTTCACCAAAGTTAAGAAGCCCTCACAGGATAGTCCAACACAGTTTGAGATCCAGCAGACTCATGGATATTCTCTGGTAGAAAAACAAATGAAAGCCAAATCTGCCACCAAACCCCAAGTGCCCCCTGTGGGTGGTTCCCAGCTCCAACGCAGATCTTATCGTGATGTGCTGGTTGCAAAGGGGGTACAGCCCCAACAGAGCCCAGTTCTGCTTTCTAGAAAAGAGGCCCATATGGAAGTTCATGATGAGGATCAGGGAGGCCAGAGTCAGTCACAGACCTGTGCCCCAGTGGAGAAACCTCAGAATCAGTCACAGACCTGTGCCCCAGTGGAGAAACCTCAGAGTCAGTCACAGACCTGTGCCCCAGTGGAGAAACCTCAGAGTCAATCACAGACCTGTGCCCCAGTGGAGAAACCTCAGAGTCAGACGGAGACTTGTGCCCCTCTGGAGAAATCACAGAGTCAGACGGAAACTTGTGCCCCAGTGGAGAAACCACAGAGTCAGACGGAGACTGGTGTCCCAGTGGAGAAACCACAGAGTCAGACGGAGACTTGTGCCCCAGTGGAGAAACCTCAGAGTCAGACAGAGACTTGTGCCCCAGTGGAGAAACCACAGAGTCAGGCGGAGACTTGTGCCCCAGTGGAGAAACCTCAGCAGTCTCCAGGCTCATCGGTCTCCAGCTCCATCTCTCAAAACACACGCACTACAGTCGTTCACTCAGTGACCTCACACCAGCAAACCGATACTCAACCCAGAACCAAACCTCCTACCACAGCGCCTAGCCCACACCAGCATCACAGGCACGTGGCCAGGGATCGTTTTTCCCTTGAGTCCTCCCTACCACTCGGCAAGACTCAGGCCAAGGTGCACCAGACCCAGATCCAGCCAAAGCCTCTCAGCCCAGGCACACCCCTGAGGCAGCGGGACATGGGCAAGACTTCCAGCACACCCCACAGTCCCGCGCAGAGCGAAATGTATTCCAGAGCACAGGCCATGGCTAGGAGCAGGATGGACAAGGCCCATCGCCGTCTGCTTGAGCACATAGATGAGGTCATAACCGCCTTCAGCAGCAGGGACGTGTCCGAAGAAGTTAAGAAGAAGCAGGTGAATCTGCTTTCACTGATGTTCTTTTTGCTTTTGACCTTCTTGTAGTTCCAAGAACTAAGTCCTTGTCCTTAGTCATTTAATGCTTATATCTGTAATTAGATTGTTTGAGTTAATATTAAATAGCTTTTGTCTTGAGAGTAGCTGAGCTGAAAGTCGACCAACAAGATGGGATCTTACTTCTTGCCATGCATCATTCCTTCTCCCTATAGGGGGCGCTGAAAGACCTTACGCCTGCAATGCTGGAGGAGTTCCTGGGAGCTGTGGAGGGAGCAGGAACATTCTGCTCCAAGGCCCAGCTGAGAGACATGGAGCATCTCTCTCTGTCCGTCAGGGCCCAGTGGGAGGTACGCCACAAAACCTGCCTCAGTTATCCGCATGTTAGTGACATTGATTCTGACCTGTCAGTTGCTAAGGTGCTTGAACTAATTTGGTTTAGAAAGATCTGTTAAAATTGTTTTAGAGCTTGTTAAGACTTGTGTAGAGTCATGAAAATCATGAAAATCACCCTGGTCACTCGTGGAGAGGGAAAGGAACCAGGAGTTCCCCAGTGCAGATCATTCAGTATGATGATACTGTGAGCACAGATGCCGGCATGTTGCACATAGAACTACAGAACTTCTATTATCCTTGGTTGCCACCACCATCATTTATCCCTCTAAGCTGAATGCTGGGACGACTCAATTGCATGTTACTGCATTAGCTGTGCGTTCAGCAGTTGAGTGCCATCTGGCCGATATGAGACAGAATGTTGAGTGAAAGGAGTCAAATAGCTTGAGGTGTTCAGTGGAGGCTGAACCAGCCCTCACTCAAGAGCAGGTGTGCCGGCGACAGGTACCTTAAAGCCACACCTCCTCACCTGTCCTTGCATGAGCACACTGTAGCCGAGAGTAAGCCTGCCACACCTCCTTCTGCCCACTCATTGGGTCTGTCCCAAACCTAGTGAGCTGTCTCCATAGACAGCGTTTTACATCATAGTGCATGTGCCCCCGACGTACCGGTCTTCCCAGTTCTAGTTACCTTAAAAATGCTGCTTACTAAGAACCCTTAAACATGCTGCCTACTGAGAACCCTTCAACCCTTTATTTAACTTTATTCAAATCTCATGCGCTAATAGAAACATAATATGCAGAATTATGCAGTCTATGAAAAGGGTTGTAAGGGATACGTGTCAAAAATATTTAGCAATGCCCTGGAAAAATTAAAATATGCTTTGTGATTCTTCTGGAACGCCACCCTTGTATAACCACTGATTTGAACCAGAGCCCAGAGATTCCCATTGTGTTGAATCATGAAGTCTTTCAGATGAATGCATTTATCACTGAAGGCTGTTGGACATGTTTGGGCAGGACGTAAGGGGTAAACACCTCTTCTGCATTAGTATGGAACTAGTGGTACAAGTCTAATCACTTACCAGGGTACTGTTTTCAAGCCTCATTACACGTAAGGAGATCTTCACCTCCTAGCCCTAGCCACTGAACAGGAGTATTCTGCACAGAGCCCGGGACTGATAACCTTTCACATGTTAGTGTCAAGCTTCCTGTTCACATAATATGATTTACTTTGCCTAAAAAAAAAACCATTGTATTCAACACACTAATTTACACTGAACATGAACCTGCACTGACTAACTCTGCCTTTTAAAAAAATACATGTCCTGAACATCTCCTGTATGTGGGCGGGGCCGCAGCCCGAGCGTCTCCTGCTTGTGGGCGGGGCCGCAGCCCGAGTGTGCCCTGCTTGTGGGTGGGGCCGCAGCCCGAGTGTGCCCTGCTTGTTTGCGGGCCGCGGGCCGCAGCCCGAGCGTCTCCTGTTTGTGGGCAGGGCCGCACCCTGAGCGTCTCCTGCTTGTGGGCGGGGCCGCAGCCAGAGTGTGTCCTGTTTGTGGGCAGGGCCGCAGCCAGAGTGTGTCCTGTTTGTGGGCGGGGCCGCAGCCAGAGTGTGTCCTGCTTGTAGGCGGGGCCTCAACTTTGACACATGCTGCACTCTTCCTCTCCCCCAGGTGTGTTCCTCTGCCATGCGACCAGAGGAGCACCTGCTGGCCCTACAGGGGCTCCGTGAGGCGCTGCGGCCCCTGAGTGGCCCCCACCCACCACCCAGCCCAGCGGGGGAGGCCGTCCAGGTCAGCCCGGCCGCAAGCCCCACGGTATTCCCAAGGCTGCACCGGTAAGACAGGGTTACAACACTAGAGCCCGGAGCCCTGCTCAGCATATATATACACACACATACATATATACACACACAGAGAGAGAGAGGGATTTGAATGCTACTGTAAGCTATCATATATCACCATGCCAGTTGGCAGGGCTCCCATACTCCAGATCTTATGACCTGAGTGAACCTGCTCCTTGATGTGTGTGTGGGTTTACACACATGTGTCTGTTCCTAGCAGCAGGGAGCAAGCAAAGGTCAACACCCAGCTCAGAGAGGCCGGACTACCTGCAAACCAGTCACTCAGCCAGGTGCACGTCCAGGTACATGTGTGCACGTGTGTGTATGTGTGTTTGCGTAAAGCTGAGTGTATGCGTTTATATATTTGTTTATCTCTGTGTCTACACTGTAGGAATACATTAATTCTAGAACAGGAAGGGTGTTGAGTAAGTGTCTATAAAAAATCCAGTGCAAATTTAACAGAATCACTGATTGGCTGAGTGTGACCCTTCTTAAGCTCATTAGTAGCTTAGTGAAGTTAATCCACTACAGGAGGACGTGGACATGCTCACCAGCACAGAGCCACCTCATAATCCAGCCTCCTCCCACCTTTCTTCTGCAGGGCATCGTACAGGTCAGGAGCCTGGAGACCAGACACAGCGCTGAGAGGACTGTTGTTGACACTGTCCATGCACAGGAAGAGGAGACCTCCCAACAGGAAGAGGAGACCTCCCAAAAGGAAGAGAAGACCTCCCAACAGGAAGAGGAGACCTCCCAACAGAAAGCCCAGGGCAGGTAATTCACTCTTGCGATTACTTATTGTTCACCTCATATGAAACACACGAACCTAAGCTCTGACACACCCATATGACGGCAGAAAGCATTTTGGACGCTTCCTATTTTGTGTGCACGTTAGCGGGGCAGAGACCCGAGCATCTGGCTGAGCCACAGGGTTGTGTGTCTGTTTCTTCCACAGCTACGAGAGAGCACGCTCGGCTTTCCAGCAGCAGTTGCAGGTGAACGGTCAGGGTCTGCGTGCTGGGCCGCCCACGGGCTCCTGCCCCTCAGCAGACAGCCTAACTGCCCATCTGCACCAGCTCCAGGTCAGTCTCACTCTTCACACATGACATGTTAACTGTATAGTCACAACACACCTTCACTGTCCGTTCTGAAATCAGAACTTTTTCTTCCCTGGTAACTGTAGCTGTGTGCTGTTGCAGGCTGGCAAATGGACTTTTAAAAAGACTTTTAAGGAGACGGTTGTGTTTTAAACAGGCCATGTGGCAGCAGACAGAGGCCCTGTGGTTTGAGTTTGAGCTTCAGAGCTCCCGACATATGGAGGAGGGCAGCAGTGTTGAGCCAGAGAGAAACCAGCTCCTTCATCAGTGGAGAGGACAGAGACTCAGCCTTCAGACCAGGTCACACACACACACACACATGCACACACACACACACACACACACACACACACACACACACACACACACACACCCTACCTGTGCCAGATTAAAGCATCATTGTCACACATTGTCACACATCTTTTGATCTAGGATGAAGCCACTGGAGATTGCACTGGAGCTATTACAACCAGTTGATAGTCATATCAAACTGATCTCTGATCAGCTAAACCAGATTGTTAAAAAACCTGTCGACATCACTGGTTTTTACACTTGCTGACCCCAGAACTCTATACGAAGACATAAAGGTACAAACTCTTTTGAAAAGTGTTATACAAACACGATTTATACAATGATATAACACCAAACATCACATCAAGCCCTATGTTTTCATGATCTTCTCCCCAGAACCTGGAGGAGCGTGTTCAGAGGGACCTGCAGCTGCTGGAGTCTCAGAGGCAGCAGTCTGACCCGGCCGGCATCCCGGAGGCTGAGGTCCAGGTGGAACGCTTCCTGCAGCAGGTCTTCCAGAGCTGCGTGGCGGGCCTGGACCAGCTGAGCCTCCGGCTGGGGGAGGGTGCGCCGTGTTCTGGAGGCCCTGGAGCAGCACCTGCCCGGCCTACAGCAGCTAGACAGGGAGGTGTCCTCATCCAGCGCCACCCCTCCAGCAGGGGGGGGCCCACGCAGCCGTCGGCGCTCGGCTGACGCTGGGCCGGCTCGCGGAGGAGGCAGTGCGGTTGGACCAGCTGCTCGCGGACGCGGCGATGACCCTCAGTATGGACTCCGGGCCGGCCAGCTGCCAGGACCTGGTGTCGGCACTGAGCAAGTGCGTGGCAGGGGCGGAGCGTGCGGGGAGGGGTGGAGCACAGGGAGGAGCTCTAGGGGCAGAGGGGGAGGGGCAAACGGAGCGGATGCTGAAGCGAAGGAGCAGAGCTCTGCAGACCACGCTGAGGGAGGTTCAGGGAGCGCTGGAGAAGCAGAACCTGAAGGAGGCCACTCTGCCCGCCCTGCAGACCAGGTGAGACGGGACATTTGATATTTCTCACTTATTCATCCACGGTTTGGGGGCCTTTTGTACATTCTGTTCATGGGTTCTGATACCGCTGGGTCCTTTTTCTGATCCATTTGTTCTTTCTCTCCTTCTCTTCTAGACTGCGCTGCTTGGCAGACGTGGCCAGCAAGCTGACCGCTCTGCGCTCGGACATCCAGAGCCTGCGAGACGCCTCCACCCGGACCGGCTGGACGGAGGCCGTGGAGCTGGAGGAGCAGTGGGAGGAGGCCCGGCGAGCGGCCGCTGAGAGGTGAGAGCGTCGCGGCTGGAGCAGCCGTCGGTGTTGTAGGGGGGGCGAGACGGCAGCCGGCGGCCCGCGGCCCGGGTGAACACCTGCCCTGTTGGGTCTCTTGCAGCCGTGAGCAGTTCCAGGACCTGGCGGAGCTCCTGAGGAGGTTTCAGAGCTGCCGCAACCAGCTGGGCAGCACCCTGCAGCGGGCCGAGCAGACCATCGGCGAGAGGGCCTCTTACATGGGCAAGGAGAACCTTCAGTCCCTGTGCAGCAGGGTAGGGCATGGTCCACATACACTGTAAACACAGCTCACGGCCAGCAGAGGGCAGCATTCACCTCTTTATCTCTCCAACATGAGATTCAAGATTCAAAGAGTTCATTGTCATTAGTACAGTAGGAAACAGGTTTCCAAGTATAATGACATTTTTACTTTGCACCTTGCCAAGTATACCAGATAGAAAATAAAAGAAAAATACAATAAACAAGAATAATAGATTAAATAAAGTAGAGAGGTACACATACAAAGTGTACAATAATTACAGCAATGAATGATGTTATATACATGGAGAAACACGACTATAGATGTGCAATAGTGCAGTTGTAAACGTCGGCTGCAGTAGTGAACATGTGCTACAGTGAGGTCAGTGGCATGTACTCGTGGGTAAAACGCCTTATTTCTGCGGTAGATTCAAGAGTCTGGTAGCAGTGGGGGAGAAGAGTTCTTTAATCTAGTGGTTCTGCATTTCACACTTCTATATGTCCAGTCTGAGGGCAGACGCTTCCGTGCTGAGGGTGGTGGGGTGTTTTACACTGCAGGCAGACTGCAACTCTTCATTGTACATTAATTCATGCTGGTCATTAAAAAAGGACACAGCTTGTTAGATATTTCGTCATGTTCAATCACTGTTTGCCCTTCTTTCTGTCTCTCAAGTTAATGCTTTGGTAACTTTAATTAAAGTTTGGATCAAGGAAAAATTTATCCAAAGAATTACCATGTTATGCGTGTCTATAAGTGTGTGTTCTGTGTATGCGTATGTGTGTTTGTGTGTGTGTGTGTGTGTGTGTTCGTGTGTGTGTTCGTGTGTGTGTGTATGTGTGTGTGTGCGTGTGTGTGTGTGTATGCGTGTGTGTGTGTGTGTATGTGTGTGTGTGTGTGTGTGTGTGTGTGTATGCGCGTGTGTGTATGCGTGTGTGTGTGTGTGTGTGTGTGTGTGTGTGTGTGTCTGTCTGTCTGTGTGTGTGTGTGTATGTGTTTGTCTGTCTGTCTGTTTGTCTGTCTGTGTGTGTGTGTGTGTGTGTGTGTGTGTGTGTGTGTCTGTCTGTCTGTGTATGTGTTTGTCTGTCTGTCTGTTTGTCTGTGTGTGTGTGTGTGTGTGTGTGTGCGTGTGTGTGTACATCTGCTCTCATGTCCAGGTGAACAGTATGAAGGTGGAGCTGGCGTCTCTCGGGGACGTAATGGAGGAGTTCAGGACCATGTGCAGACAGCTGCAGTGTCAGATCAGGAAGCTCCCAGACTGCCCAGATTCTCCGTTTGAGAGCGAAGCTGATGAATTCATGGACCGCTGGCTGGATGTATGCCAAACACACCCCCCCCCCCCCCCCCACATACACACACACACACACACACACACACACACACACACACACACACACACACACACACACACACACACACACACACACACACACACACACACACACACACACACACACACACACACACCTCATATCAACACCCCTACATTCTGCTCCTTGGAGAGATCCACAACTTCTCCAACACTACCTACATTACGCTGTTTACTGCATGTGAGATGTTTCCTCACACTCCTACCTCAGGTGAGCGAGAAGACAGACAGTTGTCTAGACGGCCTGCAGGTTGGGCTGTTGGTGTGGGATCAGCTGCTGTTCCTGGCTAGCGAGGTGGAGTCCTGGAGCTCTGTCAAGATGGTGATGTTCGCCCAGTCGTGCCCCTTTCAGACCGAACAGGACGTCGCCGCTATGGAGGTAAATCTGAGGGGCTTCTCAGCCATTGGCGGGTCCATGCGCAGGACGCTTAGGTCTGCGTGGTGTCATGTTTACAGGGTTATTGCTTAGGCTTAAACCCTAACCCTAACCCTAACCCTAACCCTAACCCTAACCCTATTGCTTAGGGGAGGAGGAGAGGGGAGGGGAGGGGAGGGGAGGGGAGGGGAGGAGAGGGGAGAGGAGGAGAGGGGAGGGGAGGAGAGGGGAGAGGAGGAGAGGGGAGGGGAGGAGAGGGGAGGGGAGGAGAGGGGAGAGGAGGAGAGGGGAGAGGAGGAGAGGGGAGAGGAGGAGAGGGGAGGGGAGGAGAGGGGAGGGGAGGAGAGGGGAGAGGAGGAGAGGGGAGGGGAGGAGAGGGGAGAGGAGGAGAGGGGAGGGGAGGAGAGGGGAGGGGAGGAGAGGGGAGAGGAGGAGAGGGGAGGGGAGGAGAGGGGAGGGGAGGAGAGGGGAGAGGAGGAGAGGGGAGGGGAGGAGAGGGGAAGAGAGGGGAGGGGAGGGGAGGTCAGTGTGAGGTCATCTGCGGGCAGCTGGTGGGGGAGGGTCTGTAAGTTTGAATGCTGAAATTTTAATGTGCCAGTGGCCGGTCAGTTACCTGGAATATTGTGCTCAGCTTGAGTTCAGTGTGGTCAGGGTCAGATGTCACCCTAACGGTTGCAGCTGTCACTGTCCTGGTCCTGCCTCACCTTACATCATTCCTACAGGAGGAGCTGAGGAGTCAGGAGGACAAGGTGGAGCGATTTCACGGCAGGTCTGCTGAGATCCCGCAGCTTCTGCAGATCACGGAGCCCCCACTGGAACTGCAGGTGAGCCTGCTGGGACTGGGGATGAGGAACTGGAGGGCTGGGGTCAGGGCTGGGGTCAGGGCTCAGCAAATGTGGGGAAAACACACAAGATCCATACACACGCAAGAGGCACATTTTCGTCTTTTTTGTGGCAACATCCGCATGTGCACATTTTCCAGGTGATCGAGAGCCAGCTAAGGAAGAGGATGGGGGAGGTGAAGGAACTCTTCTCGGAAGCAAGCGATGTCTTCAGGGAGCTGGAGGCTGCCAAGGCCCAGGTGGCAGCACGGATGTCAGAGTGCCTGTCCTCCATACACACAATAACAGATGCCCTGAACACACCGAGTGCCCTCGAGGGCCCAGAACTCATCCAGCATATTCAGGTGAATAGACAATATTCATAATAATAAACTAAAAAGAAAGTGATGCCATATACTCTGAATTCTTATCATTAACAACGTCCCAGTGTCACTTAACTTAGCATTGTGTGTGATGTCATGGCATCCACACATGGAGGCATGAGTTCATGTTCTTGAGGGCTACTGGGTTGCTTTCTCCTTTAGCGTTTATCCGAGCGGCTGCAGGCAGAAAGCACGCGTGTGGACGCACTGCTGCAGCAAGTGGCCCTGCTGGCCAACGTGGCCACTCCGGAGAGCCTGCTGGCCCTGGCCGAGGATGGAGCCCAGCTTCAGGACAGCGTCCGCGCTGCCAAGAAGCTGACGGTGCTGAAAAGGGATCAGGCAGATGACCCGTGTAAGCCACACCAAGCCAAAAGTGATCGAGTCAGAGGTGAACAAGTCCTAGAGGCAGAAGATCACCCTTCACAGGACACAGTTCACAGTCAAGATCCTGCACCCAAAACACCCGAATCCAGGAAGGATCACCACCAGCAGAGGGAACCATCACACCAGGACACCCCAGACCACCGTGACCCGTTTGAGGAGCTGCAGGGCTTCTGTAGCCTGGCTGCAGGCACTGGGGCTTGGGTCAGCGCACTGCAGCGGCAGGTCAGCGCTCTGGACCCTGGCACTCAGACAAGCCCGGATAACGCTGCAGAGACATTGGAAGGACTGCAGGTGAGAGAAACATCTAAGATATGCTTCACATACCCAGGGTTTATGCCACAAGTCAAAACTAGGAACAAAAAGAAACTGAAGAAAAGTTTTAAACTGCTGAAAATATCTTCAAGACATATTGGATTTTTTTCCTCAGAAATAGGCCAAAATGGCCAATTTAACAAAAAAGATGAAATTGGACTGCAAAGGTTGAACATGTGCCAAGCTTGGGATTAGTCTATAAATGGCATCTTAGCCTTTATACGTTTAGTTTTCTGTGTTACATTACTGTTCTGAATTTTGAATTTATCACCTAGTATATCTGCAGCCGTCTGCAACTCTGTCATCGTATTGTGCTGAGCTTTTCACCATTATCACCGGCACATTCAAGTCAAAATTGAATTTTAAGATTGTTTGAGAATTGTTTCAGCTCTTAAGTTCTCTGTCAGTCACCTAAATTAAGATCTGTGTGAAAAACATTTGGTCAGGTGGTGTTGAATCAGAAGGATGAGGGGGACAGAAGGTTGGAGGAACTCAAGGTCAAAGGTCAGGAGCTTCTCCACAGACGCAGCCTCAAGGAGAAAGACAGAACGTGCATCCTTCACACACTTAAGGATGCAGAGGAGCAGTGGGCTTGTGTGTTGCAGTCGGCACTCGAGCAGCACAGGTACCGTGTACAGTATGGCGCATGAACGTGACTCTAACACGACCTAAACCACACAGTCAACACCTAAACCACACAGTCAACACCTAAACCACACGGTCAACACCTAAACCACACGGTCAACACCTAAACCACACGGTCAACACCTAAACCACACGGTCAACACCTAAACCACACGGTCAACACCTAAACCACACGGTCAACACCTAAACCACACAGTCAACACTAGACGAGGTGAAAAAAGATTTATCACCCGGTCAGATTTGAACTTTATAGTGCCAAATTTTGCAGCAAACCCTAGTCCCACATTTTAACTAAGGTTACTGATGCGTTCTGGCAAACCCCAGACATGCTTAGACCTGTTTTATCTCAGGAACGGCTTCTGTCTCACCTGCCTTACAGGCCTGATGTGTTCGTGGCTCTTCACATTGTTAACTAGTGCATCTTCCTTCCCGTCGCCACCACTGAACACTGTAGTTTCTTCACAGTGGTCACTGACCTCTGATCAGTGGTATTTGAATTATGGAAGTCTTTTATACAGAAAAATTCTTGAATGATTCATAGGTAGGAATAAGGCCAATTTGAAGCCAAGCGTGTCCTCGTTAGGGCAGTAACTTGCATCTGTGGAAACGCCCGCAGCACAAGGGGTTAAATATGCAGACAAACAGCATTTTCCATTTAGTCATTTTCATCACAGAATATTAAAGGATCATTTGTAATTCAACTGAATTTCAAAGGGCCATTTAAGGGGGCTGAATACTTGTACAATACCTTAACTAATCTATAAATTGTATTACACTTTTGACCTGCTCAAAAGTTCAGACTCCATGTATGGATCCTGTCCCCTCCGCGTGTCAGAACCCTGCAGGGTGTCATGGAGTGTTCCCCGTCCTGTCCCAGCCCGAGGCAGCGGGTGGAGAACAGGCTCCACCAGCTGCAGGAGCAGACAGCACGTCTGCCGCTGCTCTTCCCCTGGCCGGGTCTGGCTGAGAGGCGGGACGCCCTCCAGCAGGCCCGGGCCATCCTGGAGACGGCTAAGACCCTGGACGGTGAGGTGGCAGCACTGCGAGCCCAGATGAGGGAGCGTGCCGATGTCATACACGACCCGAGCTGCACCGAACAGTCCTGGGGCACTGTGGAGAACAGAACCACCTGCCTGCTCAAACAAATTACTGTGAGCTCTTCTGCGTGGACATTACTGCCAGTGCATAACATTTTTTAATTTCTTACATCTGTTTTTTAAACAGAGCACAATCTGTTTAAGAGCCGAATCATGAAATTCGTTTAATTTAAGATCACACGGGCATTTTTTCCCATGCGTGTGCAGGATGTGTGTGTGGCACTGGAGCAGAGCACTGGGACAGAAGAGACCTGCCATCTCATGCTACAGCAGTGCGGGGAGACGCTGACCAGTCTGCAGATGTCAGCACAGCACGAACCCTCTGGTGCCCCTCCTGCAGAAAAAGTGAGGAGTGTGCGTGCTGTAATCCAGCAGGCCCTAGACATGTGGTAGAACAAAGCACACGCACAGATCCTGAGCTAGTTGCGCACACATATTCGTGCATGCGCGATGATAAGTCTTTTGCAACACATCTTTAATCTGCTGTTTTTTCTGCAGAGTTTGGATCAGGAGGTCAGGGACCTACAGGAGGTTGAGGCGTTGGCTTCCACATTGCTGCCGAGCTGCACTCCAAAGGGCCAGACGGCCTTGTCCCAGGTCATCCAAACTCTCCTCAGAAAGAAGACAGTGCTAAGGGAGTCTCTACACGAACAAGATGGCCGCTTCAAACAGCAGAGGACTGGAGAAGGCGGAGCTGAGGTAAACAGCTTCAGTTAGGAGCTGCTGTATCATCCTCCTGTAAAAATACCCTCAAGCTAGAAATGTAGCTGAGTGGAAATCTGGAGGATGTGTGGACATAGTACAGATTAAAACAGTATAAACAGTATAAGACAGACTCTCTCTAACTCAAACGCTGGGTGTGGCCAGGACATCACACAACATGCCCTTTTGTGTCATGTCATTTAATGTGAATAAAAACACAACAGCCATAGCATTTTAGTCACCTGATTTCCTCATTTCACTGAGGAAAATCAGTTCCAAATCCACTCAATTACCAGATCTTTTAGTAACCAGATCTTTTTGTTTACATTTCATTTTACAAACATCCAATGTTTTTACATTTGGTCAGTCCAAATGTAAACTGAGGTTAGGATCTGGCACTTTAACGTACAGCTTTATAAGTAGCCGTATTTGTTTTTAGGTTTTTAAAGCCTTATTTGTGCTTTTAATTTTGTCTGTCAGTTGGCTCAGCAGTCACAGAGTTCATATGCTGTCCTCACCTCACATATGCTAATGATGGTCACTGGCAATGAGTCTGTTACCATGGTAATCTGAGAAGCATGAAATAAATGTCAGTCTATTGCAGTTAGTCTGCACGATGAACTTAGATCCCACATCTCCAGGTTGAGGTGAGGGTGCTGAGACTGCTCGTTCTGATAACACGCCGCCAGAGTTCTACGCAGCTCTGCACACCTCATTTAAAGTGTAAGCTACTTAAATGTTCCCAGCACATAGGAACTCGCGTGACATTCGATTTGTGCTAACAATCTTACGCAGATGGCCGATAGAAACGTGGACATCTGCAAGAACGTTGGAGATAGCCAAATCACCCCTAAACCAGAGAGAGAAGGTGAAGCTGCTGAGATGCCTTCACCCCTCTGTGCTCCTCGGCCCACATCTGGAGGGACAGATTGGACAAAACATGAGGTTACAGGTACAGTGAAGACCAGAGGTCCTCATCCTGCTCCCTGTGATGATCTGCACAGTGACGTTTCCAAGCCCGACCTCACTGTTGTACTGGATCCTGGTCCTTCCACAGCCAATCAGGGGCCAGTGCTGGACACCTCAGATTTTGTCTCTCTGCAGCAATTATCAAAATGTCCTTTGCCGACTTTACAGCGTAAACAGACTTTTGACAAAGAAGAGGGACTTCTCAAAGCCAAAGAGTCCACAGACAGTGCTGATGTTACAGCAGGCCAGCACAGGGCTAAGAGCTCTGATCATCAGAGCGAGAAGGTGGTCACCATCGTTTTAGACACTGATCTAAAGTTGAGCCTTGGGCATGAAAATACTGGGGGAGAAAGTGAAGAGTCACAGGCTTCAGTACCAGATGTTGTTGAAGCCTGTAAGTCAGAAGTGGATTTTTATACACCGAGACCAGATTCAGATTTGCCCGGCGACTCCAGCACGTCATACTCAACGAATGACAACCAAAGTAGATCTGAACCTGCAAAGGTTTATACCATCATTCTAGATGTTGATCCAGTTCCACTGAAACCTGACAGCGGTCAGTCAGATGAGTCTTCTGATCCTGGGAATGATAAGGAATCAGTTTTTCATACTGACAGTACAGAATCAATGGACTCTAAATCAGAGAGACCTGAATCTGAGGGGACGGGGAATCTGGAACTGTTATCACACGGTCTAGACAGAATGCAGTCAAACTCACTTACAGATTCACTCCAAACCGGACAGCCTATAAATGCTCATTCATGTCAAAGTCAAACGCCTGTTGGTGTGGAGAGTTACGGCCCAAGCACAGATGTGCTTTCGTCTGGTCAGCAGCTCCCAGACAGCCCTCGAGCTACTACAATTTCAGGCGGGAGCGTTTCAGACGAGGATATGCCTCAAAATCAACAAGCTAGTAAAACAGCATGTCAACAAGACGCCATAATTGTAGGGTCACGAGAGCCGACGGCCCAAAACGAGCCGCGCACGGACGTGAATAAGTGCGCATCGCCTCCTGCTTCTGGAACGACCAGTGAGGAAGACGAGATGACAGAGACGTCTACCTTCAAACATACGAGTGCGTCCAGCCCTCTCCATCAGCAGTCTGCTAGTGGAAGGCGTCCATGCACCGTAGACACAGAATGGGCATCCATAAAGAGCAGCCAGAAGGAACCCGAGGGTTCCCTGACTGCAGGGAGCGTGCAGAGGGAGGCCGTGGGCACCGTACTCGCAGAAACGCCCCTACAAGCGGAGAGCGCGAATAATGAGCCCAGAGCGGCGAGCACTAACCCCACGACTGCTAGCCAGTCCAGTTTCACCAGCAACTGTCCTCTCGATATGAAATCACAAGATGTCAAGTGCACAGTTCCAGAGAAAGTCTCTGGTTCCGGAGCAGAGGGAATTTCACAGCAAGTAAGAGCAGAAACACAGAAGGCCACCGCAGGGTCATCACAGCCGGACCTCAGGACCCACGCAGAGGGCACGGAGGAGCTGAGTGGTGGGTTCCACGGCACCACCTGCGTACAGGTATTTGACTTGTGTTCGCTCATGACGTCTTCATGGAAATACGATAAGCTGCAAACGTAGTCCTCATTTCTATTACTCTCTTCTGTGATTCAATGTGAAAGCTGGTTGTCCTAGTTACAAGTGACAGCTAAGGTTTGAGTTGAATCCCAATTTGAGTCAAACGTTTCAATTTGCTTAAGTTCTTAATTGTTATTGGATTATATTTTTAAACAGCATTCAATGACTGAAGCCTTAGGCTACGTGATTTTAAAATGTATTGCAGTTAACAAGTGTCATCTTACTTGTTTGGTGTTCAGATGTCTTCTTTCCAAAATATGGTTTGGAATCTATTGCTTTCAACAGCTCGCTGAAAAGGCCACAGTTAACAAAAAGCACATGTGGAAAAGACTGGCCATGCACGATGGTGTTAAGGTGGTCCCAAAGACTTCATTAAAAAGGACTCCATTCTCAAAAACAC
Organism: Brachyhypopomus gauderio; assembly: GCF_052324685.1. Taxonomy (NCBI): domain Eukaryota; kingdom Metazoa; phylum Chordata; class Actinopteri; order Gymnotiformes; family Hypopomidae; genus Brachyhypopomus; species Brachyhypopomus gauderio. Next base: position 8,635,971 of record NC_135219.1, read on the forward strand.
TTTGGCTTTTCAGACAGTTGTTTGGCTTTATTCTGCATCACTGCTTGACTTTGGCAGGGCCAATTGTAAACATTTTGAATGACTTGGTTATTTCTAATGAGAGTATGAGTCACTTCTCTTTCCACAAACAATATATTTTTATAATGTTTACATTTGTGATGCAATACAGAAGCGATCTTAAATCTTAAATTTTGAAAATGATCAGTTTCTAGGATGATATTGTTCCACACTGTAACACATGCTTGGGAATTTGGAGTGCTTCCAAGTATGCAGCCTGGGCCACTACTGATGTTGCCGTGGTTCCCATTGCCTGAGGATCTTGAAATATCTGCAAGTGTCAGCAAGATACCAGAAAGCAAACCCCACTCATATAGTCCACATCTGTGCAGTTCGGCTGCGTAAGGTCCTAGTGTCTGCAGGGTTTCTGCTCCTCTGCAGACCTGGTTGACCGCTACCCAGAGGTGGGCATTCCAGGTTCAGAACGTAAAAGTCCTCACCAAGATTTTGCACTAATTAGAAAATCCAGCAAGCTTGAGTAAAATCCTGGGAAGGAGTTTTACTTTCTGAACCTGGAATATCCACATGCTGCTACCCCTTTCACTAATAACCGTTACCCAAGGATCATAATGTGTCAAATCAGGTGCTTCTCTGTAGAAGTGACCCACATGTAGAACAGCCCCACTCTATGGCCTCAGTTGCAGCTGCTCAGGGCCAGAAGGCATACCACACCCCCCAGAAGGCACACCACGCCCCCCAGAAGGCTCACCACGCCCCCCAGAAGGACGGGCCAGCGTTCAGTGTGCCTGCATTCCTGCTTCAGCTGTCCTGGGGACTTAATCATGCTCACTTACAAAGATGGAGCTGAGACATCATTTTCCTCAGTATAACAGTGTTAAGATTTCATGCAACCATTTCTGCATCTGTTCCTAATATAGATTTGTTTTTTTTTTTTGGGACCATAATCCTGTAGCCAGAAGAAATGTCCAAAGCCAAGTTGGATGTGTCTAGGGTTGGCAAAGCCCAGACTGGGAGCTCCAAAGACAGGGTCAAGGAACTGAGGAGAGCATCAGAGGAACCTGACAGAACATCAGGGTGGGCCACCTTATTGGACATCAGCGCTAATGTTCAGCCACTAATGGATACCAGCAGTGTGAAAGAGGTACATAGCTGTTCATCTCTGTTTACTCTCACTCAGACGTAACTGCAGTAGCTCTACTGTAATAGCTGATGTTCAGAATAAATATTAGAAACGTCTGTGACTTTTGTTGTTTTTCATGTTTGCGTGTAAGCTTTGTAATGCTGTTAGAGAGAGAGTCATGGGTCTACTCCTCACTCTTGCCAGCAGACATTGGCATTTCCTGTGCTGATCTGGGACTCCAAGTTAACTCAAGATATCATGTCAGGCCTCAAGCAGCTGTCTGTAATGGATTGTATTTTCTTTTTTTTTTACAGACTAGAGAAGCTACCTGGTTCTTGGAGCCATTTTTCACAGATTCAGAGAACCAACTGGCACAAACTGTTCTCAGGATTTTTAGATGTCAATACCAACCAGTGCAACTGAGCACAGAACTTATGATGGAGCAGCTTCAGGAAGCTGAGGTATGCTTGTGTATCAGCGTGTCAATGTTTGTAAGCCATGTGCCTGATAAGCAGAAGACCATGGGGAATATTATGAAGCAGTCTTCCTTACTGAAACGTATGCTTAGGTACAAGAAGGGATAGCTTAACAAATTTTATGAATTGCATTCTATATTTGACCTTTTATAACAAAGAAATGATCCATTATCTTATATAAAATATCAACTATTAAACCTGATAAAAGTTAAAAGTCAGAGGACAACCCCATATGTGTCCCCAGATCATAGGTATAATCTTAGGTATAATCTTAGGTATAATCTTAGGGGTAACACGTTCCTGTTCACTTCAAGTCTCATTCATGCTCTTACTACAGGACTGCAGACAGCTGCTGGCGAGGCAGGCAGCGTCACTGACCTCGTCTCCCATCGGCGGTCCCTCCCCGCCCAGCAGATGTATGGAGGGCAGGTTGAGTGAGGCGATGTGTAGCGCCTCCACCACAGTACGGGCGAAGGAGGCCCAGCTCCACCAGCTCACGCAGTACCACCAGCAAACGCAGGACGTCCAGGACGTGTTGCAGGGGCTGAGCGCAGAGCTGGACACTCTGAGCCTGTGAGTGCCCCACGTGCTCCTGTCTAAAAATAAAAATGATAGTAAATAAATATAATGTAAATAAATGCTAATAAAGATTTACATTGGCAAAAATGAATAGGTTTAGCGCACTGTAAAAGGCTTTGAAGTGTTTCCAAATCGGATACACGGTGTCTTATATACGTTACTGAATGATGAGCCACACTTTTCTGCCTTATAAAGGGATTCTCTGAGAAGCAGTGCGGTTCAAGCAGAGAAGCTGCGTGCGTTCCTGATGAACATGGAGGAGAAGAAAGGCATGCTGGATGCACTGCCACGTTCATGCCGCCAGGTGACGGCCCTCCTGGATGGGGCCCAGGGCCCTGTGGCATGCCTAGTCCAGGTGCAGGATCTACAGGAGAAGTGGCACATTTTGGAGGGGAGCGCAGATAGAACCCTGAGGCACGCCGACATCTGCACAGCCGAAGCTTCTACTCTGCTGAAGGATGCAGAGGAGCTTCTGAGGGATCTGGAGTCTCTGCAGCGTGTAGAAAGCCACGGAGCACTACAGAGTGCTCTGACGTCCTCCGACTTTTGTGAAATGAAAGATCGCCACCTGTACCTCCTTGAGCTCTCGCGCTATCTTTCCCAGTGTCCACTCGGAGACGAGGAGAAGCAGGACATTGAGAAAATGTTCCAAAATTTGAAGACTCAGTTGGAAAGTACACAGGAGAAGCTTGGAACGTCCTGTCTCAGTGACCAATCGCTAGCAGAGTTCACTGACATTTTGAAAGACTGTTTCACCTGGGCTAAACTAACAGAGAGTAGAGTCACTAGGAGAAAGAAGTTGTCCCTCTTTCCTGAGGAGGCTGTTCAGCAGGTTAATAGCATGAAGAAAGTGCAGGCAGAGATATCATCAAGGCGATCCAAATTAGCCTCTGCTGTTGAGAAGCTAAAAGAGGCTACTGCGGACGTTAATGAGGGGATTTCCTCCATGATATCATCTGCAGTTGAGAATGTAGAGATCTTGTATGGTGAGATCACAAAGAAGTCAGACTGTTTTTCTGTAGATTTGAACCAAATGTTGCATGCTAGACAGAGATTGGACACTCAGCTCATAGACCACAGTTCCTGGCTGGCTTCACTGTTAGAGGAGCAGTCGAAAAAAGCCGCAGCAGATGAGCTAAGAACCACGACTGCAGACCAAAAGGTGAATCTGCAAAGGCACAAAGATGCTTTGAAAGAAGCCGAGAGACGTGTAGCCATCATTCAGATCCTTCTCGATGAGACAAAGGACATGACTCAGAGTTTCAGCGCAGCAGACGGTTTGCACCTTGTTGACAAACTTGTTGGCTTGCGAACGGAAATCAGGAGGGTTGTAAGACGTGAACAAACTTTGTGCTGGGAACTGGAAGATCTCTTGCATGCCCAGAAATCTTCTGCAGATGAATTCACTGCCATCAAGAGGAGCTTGAATCAAATGACAACTGACTTGGAGAAGCAAAGGTATCCTATAACAAAAGAGACACTCTCTGCTTTTGACCCTGTGAGACACAGACTGATTGAACACCTGTCCCAAGTTCAGGAAGTCCAGCATTTCCAGGACCATCAAAGGAAAGACCTGCTCCGCGCCATCCTAACCTTACAGGGAAGACTAAGGCTGCTGAACAAACAGTCCAAAGAACACGAGGAGTACCTGTCTTCCAAGCAGCGTTTGGATAAATGCATCGAGGCAATTAAGAAGAGGCTTCCTCAGGTCTCAGATGTGAGCCTAAAAGTTGAGGAGAGGTTCAGGCTGGGTCTTGTCTTGTTGGTGGAGTTGCCTCTGGTGAAGATGTCCTGTCAGGAGACTGCTGACCAACTGGAGGCCATCTCTGATGATCTCTATCCATCCCAACTTGGATCAGAGAGGCAAAAGATTCGCAGTGTGGTTCCGAGTCTGGCTGCCTGGGAGCAGATTGTTAGCAATGAACTGAAAGAGCTTGAGCACACTCTGGGGAAAAGTAACGGCAGCCCTACGGAGCTGACCGCACTGACCGAGCACTTTTTGAAAGCTGAAGAGCAAATAAAGCGGACCAGCTGGCTGGAGCCGAACCACCAGGCCGTCGCTGCAGAACTACAAAAGCACTGGACACTTGAGAGGGTCGTGACCTCTGGGCTGCGAATGTTGGAGGCCTGCAAACACTGTGCTGCATCTGACAGCTATAAAGAAACCAGTGACATGTGGAGAAGAATTTTGAAAGAATGCAAGATGCACAAAGTAAATAATTTTATGTTTGTTATAGCATATAATGTTACAGATAATGTTTTTTTCAATACATTACATTAGTATTTTTTAGTATTCTAATATGAATTAATATAGTTTTTAGGGTTCACACACGTAGTGTGGGAAACCTATTGTAATTATATTAATGTTTGATTCATACTTGATTAATTAATACTTTTTAATTAAGTTTGAGAAATTTAATTGACCTGAGTGTAGTTGGTATTATTAATTTGTCCTAATTTGAGTTATTTTGCACAGGGAAAACTTCAGCAGGTTAAGGAGGCCCTGATGGACTACCAGTGGGCTGTCCAAGCGGCTCGGGCTTTCCTACAGCAGCTTGAGTCCAGACTCCACGTTCCCTCAGCCAGCTTCAGAGACTGTGTAGAGGAGCAGCGACATACTCAACAAATCCGTAGCAGTCTGACTCAAGGTTTCCAGGCTCACATGAATGAAATTCGGGCCCATTTGCCCCGACAGGCATGCATTTCTGTCCATGACATTGAGAAACTCCATATCCTGGTTGTTAGCAACCTTCTGGTGGGTGATGCCATTCTGGACGCCAAAGCTAGGCTCAAGCTGAGGGCTCTTGAAAGGTAGATAGACACACCACTGGTTCTTCTAGCATGAATTTCTGCCTACAATTACAATTAAGTGAGATTACTGGCCTGCTTTATGGTTACTTCCTCAGTATGTTAAATGTTTGTAAAATATTATTTAAAGGTCCTTTTCATGGTAAACTCACTCAATTACCTAAAAAAAACCCTATGCTTTCAAAATGTTTTGAAATCCTTGGAAGAATTTTCTTTCAGTAATCATTTATAAAGATAGACTGAAAAACATACATGTGGTCATAATGAAATGGAACAGGTCAGAAAGGTTTTTCTGAGTTGTCGTGAGCTGTAATAATTTTGTTATTTGCTTCTCGTCCAGGTGCTTAATGGAACAATCTACCCACAGTAAATACCATGAAGAAATGAGCTGTATTCTCCGAAACTTGGACTACAAACTTTCACAAAGCCTCAGTCACAATTCAGCATCTTCAGAAGACTGCAAAGACCCGCTCCAGAAAATGAAGGTTTGAACTATTTTAAGTCATTTTCCTTCTCCCCAATTTTTTATATGCACAACATGATGTTACAGATCATTAAAATATATCATACATCTCTCTTCACCGGCACATGTAGGGTCTTCAGGAGGAGTTGGTGAGTGCTGGTGGAAAGCTGAAGCATCTGAGAGGAAGTTGTCACATCCAGGGTTGTTCTGTGGCTGCTGACCAGACTCTGGGGCATCTGTGGAGGCACTGGGCCATGCTGCAGCACAGACTGCATGCTCTTAACTCCAGAGCCACGCATGCAGACGCACAGTGGAAGGAAATGATGCTAAGGGTAAGAGGAAGCAAACTCATGTTGCATTAGTAGCTACTAAAAGGACCTTTACACCCTGTTTCTGGGTCATTGCTAAGTACTGCACCATTCCATGTTGTTAAAAGACAGGATATTTTGAAACCACTTTAAAATGTCATTTTAGAAGGATTGTGTCGACACCGGGTTTTGTGTGTTTTAGATCAAGAATTCCGGAGAAGCTCTTGACGGACTTGAATGCAGCCTCCCTGATGTCTCTGAGGTGAGGGGATCTCTGGGGAAGCTTGAAGCCACCCTGGCCCAAACCGAGCAGCTCCAGGATAGACTGGCCCAAGAGCACGACATCGTGGTCTCTCTGCAGCACTGCGGATCACGACTGCTGGGTGGCTCAGGCGTGCAGAAGCTTAGCATGCCTACACAGCTGAGTCAGGAACTGCAGGCTCTTCTCAGCCGCTGCCAAACGTATGGGCAAACCACACACGGATAGGAAGTTTAATTTGTGGTTCCAATGCATATGATGCGTATTACATTGAAAGATAACCAATATGTGCTTCCATTCATAGCCTGAGAGATCAAAGCAACAAGGTGAGATGTGATGTGCTGACTGAGATCCAGCACTGGGGTCGTTTGCAGGAGAAACTGAAGACTGTGCAGCAGAGCATCCTGTCCCTTCTGTCTGTCCTGGAGACCCAATCTAATCCTGCACACTTACAGGTTAGTTCTGCTGGGAGAAGGTCCTGGTCCACAGGTGTCTGCCTTGACATCCAGAACTTAGATTGCGTTGTTTTTGCAGATGTGCTGTCATCCAGTCACTGAACTGATTGTGTAGTTTCTGAAGTAGAACAGTAGAGTCACACTCACACGGTTCTCCCTAGAGGAATTCACATCCCACACTTTACCTCTCTCTCCCACCTGTCTCTCTCTCTCCCACCTGTCTCTCTCTCCCACCTGTCTCTCTCTCCCACCTGTCTCTCTCTCTCCCACCTGTCTCTCTCTCCCACCTGTCTCTCTCTCTCCCACCTGTCTCTCTCTCCCACCTGTGGCAGGAGGTGCGGATGGAGGTGGGCTCTCAAAATGCCAGGCTGCAGGAGATCATGTCCAGGGTGAGGACCAGGAGCAGTGATGTTCCCCAGGAGATCCAGACTCTAGAGGAGCAGATCACTTTGTCCCTGCAGAAAGTCAAGGAGAAGGTACAGAGGAGTTGTACCATTACAAGTATGAGACTGAAATTTGCACCCGCCACTGGCCAAATGTGGGTACATTTATGAAGTGGTGGGTAAATTTCATAAACTCACAAGCCACAGTGGCGGGTTAACAATGTGTACAGGAGAAGTAGAGAGCGCGACGATGTGTGTTAATTGTTGATCGGGATCATTCTTGAGTGTTTAATAACACTCAAGAAATGTTGAATGTTTGTGTCAAACCCCAATCAGCATTACAAATATAGACTTCCCTGTGAATCTGAAGTTACAGATAGTTAGTTAGCTAATGTAGCTTAAATGCTAATGTCCAAAACAAACAAGAGTCTAAAATTAATTGCATGTAGAATTATAGGAATTCAGAGGTAGCAGCTACCTAGATGAATGAAAAGTGAATGAATCTACATCTGACTCGTTATCTATGTAGCTGTAGCTATGATGAAGCTGCATCCTAAACTTTTTTCAGATGTTTGACTAATTTCAGGAAGCTTTTATGGTTGCCACTTAAGTAGCTAGCTGTCTAATTTAAGTAGCTAGCAATTTACCTTTTATAACAAATGCTATAGCTTGAAGACTCCACTTTATCAAAATGAAATTATGCTGGTATGTCTGTTACAGTAGTACAGTAAGTGCAGTAGTACAGTATTACAGTAGTACAGAAAGTATAGTATTAAAGTAAGTAGCCTACAGTATTGCAGCAAGTGCAGTACTGCAGCAGTATAGTAAGTAGTACAGTAATTACAGTATTATAGTAGTACATAGGGTTGCCACCTATGTCTGACAAAAAACAAGGACACTGTTATACTGACACAGGGTGGCGAGTGTAATCTGGTGACGGGGGGAGATGGCGAACGTAAAATGTTACTGGGGGGGTTTAAAATGATGGACACAGCGAGAAAAAAAACTGATTTAAAGTGTGCAGAAACAGTCTGAATCGTGGTTTGAACTAACCTAGTTTTTTTGCCGGGACCGAATATTAAAAAGAACAAAAACCGGGACAAACTGGGACAGCCCGGTAAAACCGGGACAGGCACATGAAAACCAGGACAGTCCCGGGAAAACCAGGACAGGTGGCAACACTAGTAGTACAGTAAGTACAATACTACAGTAGTGCAGTATAGTAAGTACAGTAGTACAGTAAGTACAGTACTGGAGCAGTAGTAAGTACAGGATTACAGTAAGTACAGTACTACAGCAGTATAGTAAGTACAGTATTACAGTAAGTACTGTAGTACGGTAAGTACAGTAGTACAGCAGTACAGTATTATAGTTGTAGAGTAGTACAGTATTATAGTAGTGCAGTAGTACAGTAAGTACAGTAATACAGTAGTACAGCAGTACAGTATTATAGTAGTACAGTAAGTACAATACTACAGTAGTACAGTATTACAGCAATACAGTAAGTACAGTATTATAGTAGTACAGTAAGTACAGTATTATAGTAGTACTGTAAGTACATTAGTACCGTGTTACAGTAGTACTCGTAGTTTAGTAGTTTAGGATTCAGCTTCGCCGTTGCTAAGGCTACATAGGTAAGTAGCTGATTTGGATTTGTGCAGTAGATGTCTGCAGTGTTTTGAATGCTGATCCTGATTCAGATGCAGAAGGGAGAGATTTGAGTGACAAAGAGACTATGAATATTGGCACATACATTCAAGTCTGATACAGAAAGAAAAAAAAAATTCATAATCAAAAGTAAGATTTTAAAATATACCATTTCCATGTGATTCATGTGTATTGATGTTTTTTAACCAAGAACAATTGTGATTATAAAATGGTGACTGGTAAAAAAGTGAAGTTCCAGCCACAGTGGCAGATGGAAGAATTGCTTAATTCCCAACACTGGCTGTTAAGTGTAATGACATTTCTGTGCGTATTCTGTGCGTGAGCTGTTTACAGAACTATCACTAAATAGTAATGCGTTATGGATAACTAATTCAACAAAATGCCAACCATAGGAGTAGAAATGTTTGGATATAGAAGCTGATTGCTAGTTTGCACCGTATGCAGTATAGCACACATGCATAGTCAGAGGGGAAGTGTGACTTCTGTGTGGTTCAGGTGGGACAGGCCATGGAGAGGAGTGGCCCTCTCCACAGAATGAGTGAGCACGTCAACGAGGTGGCTGTGGGCTTGAACTGTGTGGAGGCCCTGCTGCAAAAGAAGAGTTCTACTGTGCAAGAAGCTGAAAGCACACTGAAGGTGTGTGTGTGTGTGTGTGTGTGTGTGTGTGTGTGCGCACGTGTGCCTGCTTTATTGTCCATCTTATTGGCAGAAGAAAGAAAGTCCTCCTACTGATAACATGCATAACTAATTATAATCAATTAATTAATTTGTAAATATAATGTATTCATTTAAATTATTCTAGGATTATTATTCATGAGATGTATGCGCATATGTATGTGCTTGTATGTTGTGGTGGTGGCAGCGAGTGTGGGACGAGCTGGACCAGTGGCACTCCCAGATTGCCGTGCTGGAGGCGGAGGTGGTGGAGCTGGCGGAGGAGCAGCCCGAGAGGGCCCACGTCCTGATGGATGAGCTCACCCACCCCCTGGAGCGCTACCAGGCCGTGGCCAAACGGGCGGAGCAGAGGACCGCCTTCATTAGCAGAGTGAGTGCAGCTGTCTGTCACCCTGTGGCCCGCAGGTCAGAGGTCAGCAAGCACTGCTGTTGTGTTTGTCCTCCTCTGTGGTTCATTTACGTGGGTGTGTGTGTATGTGTTCTGCATATCTGCGTCCAGGTCCCTGCGTGTCTACAGGAGTATGAAGATGTTCTCCATAGTTCTACCTGTTGGTTGGCCGAGGCTCAGTCCTGGCTGGAGACCCCTCACACCTACACAACTGCCAAATGCCTCCACAGTCATGTTACCTCCCTACAGGTCGGACCAGCAGTGCTCTAGATATCTTTATACACTGCCCTTTCTTTGTCTAGTTTGGTGTACTGATGCTTATGTTTCATAGTGCATAGATAAAGAAATTATATCTACCTTTATCTAACCATACTTTGATATTTCCTTCGTGGTCCCGAGAGAGCGTTCTTTGATGTAGCTGATGTCTGAGAGGCTGTTGACTGTGCAGACGATGGTGGATGAGTCTGAGGGGGTCCGAGGTGTTCTGGAGTCCTTTGGATCTGCACTGCAAGACATCTCAGTGGTGTGCGACACCAGCACTCAGGAGCAGAAGCTACGTCTAGTTCACACCAACATCAGCGACGTGCACCGCCGCGTCCTGGAACTCCTCCCGCAGCTCCAGAACGCTGCTGCAGTAAGATCTTCACCACAGTCACCAGCTCTGCTTCAGTTAAGATCAGAACAGCCCAGAGTAGGACTGCTATGGTGGTCCCGACGTTAACCGCTCTGAAGGCTGCTGTTGGTTGATGGCTTTTGAACACGGTGGCTGTGTCTCTGCAGGAGATGGATGCCATCGAAGCCGAGGTGAAAGCAATGGAAATGAATGTGTCGAAGATCAAAACCATTTTGTCCAGCAAGGATACCAAGGACATCCCCCTGGAGGACCATCTCCAGAACAGACAGGCAGGTCCAAGCATGCCCGGATTCATGCACAGAGCAACGACCACTTGCTTCGTCCTCAAATCCATTCAAGACATCTCACTCGCACTCAATGCGAAATCACATCTTGAACGTCTCATCTCTTTTCCATTTTCTCCCCTCAAGGTCTCCCAACAAATCCTGATTCTAATTCACAATCTGAATTATAACTTGCAGATAATCCTTGACAACATTCAGGCCATGAAGAGGACCACGGCTGAGATTGAGAGGTGCAGGGCAGGCCTGGGCCTGCCGGTGGGGGCGGAGCTCAGTCTGACGGTCTTCCCCAGAGCCAAGCAGCTGGAGCAACCCCTCAACGACCTGCAGCTGCTGACCGAGGAGCAGAGCGCTGCACTCAGGGTCCGTACCATCCTACCACCCCCTCAGGGTCAGCACGGCACTGGCAATGCCATAGGATATCTGCCCCACTATGGTGCATGATAAAAACAGTGTTATATTATTCAGCAGATGAGAAGATCTATGTAACGTTTTTTAGATTTTTACTTCCCGTAAAAGGTAAAAAAAAAAAAAAAACCTTTGCAATTCAGTTTATTTGATATATGTCAGTTTTATTTACTGCACTTAAAATATCTTCTCAAGTGTCAGTAACATGTTTAGGATTTACTTCACGCATCATTCCTCTCCTTCTGACAGTTTTATTAATCTCTTTAAGGTATGAAGTACTCATTACTGAAAATAAAATTCTGAAATGTCAATATTTTTACGCCGACTGCTTTTTTAGCTGACGGAGCTAACTCTGAACTTTAACACCTCGTGGAAGGTGGGTTTGTCCGATTTTCTTACCGTCAGGCATTTTTCGAACTGCTGAAATGCTGGTGGTATTTGACTCACTTTTCTTACATGAGCAGCTATGACCTTCATCTCTGTCCTGGTATTTGGATTTCTGGTCTTTAATATAGCAGCGATTAAACAGATGCAGTCATGCACATCTCTCATACGGCAACAGTAATTACAGAAATGTCATGGAAACTGGCTTCTTAATGCCAGACAAAACCTTTTAAAGAAATATTTGGAAAAGATGGATGCCAAACACATCCAGTCCTTCCTCTTGATATTAACTCAAATCCTCAAGTCCAGTATCAGCAAATGTCATAATGTCTTCATGTTCCCCATCACCCTCAGCTCTGTCTGTCATGTTGGGCTGCAGTGAATCATCTAAAGAAAGACTATAAAATATTCCGAGTCGTATATCTACATGACCTCCAACTCTTTCATGTCTGTGGGAATTCATCCCTTGGGCCGCAAAGATGTTGAGTGAGGGGGAGCTGTGGACACCATGATTCCAGGAGTGCTCAGATCAGATCGGACCAGTGCTTTTAACTTCTGCCTCATCGAGCACTCGAGTGTTGATGAATCACAGTGAAACGTATCAGGCCGCCGGCTGGATGAGTTCAGCGTAGTCTTGTGGTTTGACTCTTGTGCTTATCTTTAGTAGCCATGAATGTGAGCTGTAGTTTATGAAGCTTGCTGTGTCATTTTCCCAGGTTGCTCTTGGTCATCCAGTTGAATTTATTTATCCCTGTGGACAAATGTCAGAATCCAGCCTTCCTTCCTTTGAGGACAAAATGGTGAGTTCAGTTTTGCACTGATTAATCAAGTGTGCAGCCCAGTGCACTTTGAATACATTTAGATGTGCTTTGTATTGCTGAATACACGTTAAGGGGAAGATCTGTTTCATTATGACAGCAGCTTTGCATTCCCCTAGTAACATATCAAATGAGCAGACACTCTAGCTTAGTGAGGCATTGAAGAATGTAGGACAAGCGTTCAGACTTTGACCTCATGAGCCCTCGGAACTGTGAAGCAGGTGCCCGTGGAAACCCCATACCCCGAGGAAGAAGACAGTGATGATGACGACGATGAAGGCGGTTACTGCTCATCCTCTGAGACTCTGACGTGCAGTCTTCCAGAGGTACAGGAGGAGTGTCTCTTTCATCCTGGTGCCCTGCAGCACTGCTTGGGGGACAGGTGTGGGACTGGCATGGGACAGGTGTGGGACAGGTGTGGGACTGGCGGGGGACAAGTGTGGGACAGGTGTGGGACTGGCGGGGGACAGGTGTGGGACTGGCGGGTGACAGATGTGGGACAGGTGTGGGACAGGTGTGGGACTGGCGGGGGACAGGTGTGGGACTGGCGGGGGACAGGTGTGGGACAGGTGTGGGACTGGCGGGGGACAGGTGTGGGACAGGTGTGGGACAGGTGTGGGACAGGTGTGGGACTGGCGGGGGACAGGTGTGGGACTGGCGGGGGACAGGTGTGGGACAGGTGTGGGACTGGCGGGGGACAGGTGTGGGACAGGTGTGGGACAGGTGTGGGACAGGTGTGGGACTGGCGGGGGACAGGTGTGGGACTGGCGGGGGACAGGTGTGGGACCGGCGTGGGACAGGCGTGGGACTGGCGGGGGACAGGTGTGGGACAGGTGTGGGACAGGCGTGGGACAGGTGTGGGACAGGCGGGGGGGACAGGTGGGGGACAGGTGTGGGACAGGTGTGGGACTGGCGTGGGACAGGCGTGGGACTGGCGTGGGACAGGCGTGGGACTGGCGGGGGACAGGTGTGGGACAGGTGTGGGACAGGTGTGGGACTGGCGGGGGACAAGTGTGGGACAGGTGTGGGACTGGCGGGGGACAGATGTGGGACAGGTGTGGGACAGGTGTGGGACTGGCGGGGGACAGGTGTGGGACTGGCGGGGGACAGGTGTGGGACAGGTGTGGGACAGGCGTGGGACAGGTGTGGGACAGGCGGGGGGGACAGGTGGGGGACAGGTGTGGGACAGGTGTGGGACTGGCGTGGGACAGGCGTGGGACTGGCGTGGGACAGGCGTGGGACTGGCGGGGGACAGGTGTGGGACAGGTGTGGGACAGGCGTGGGACAGGTGTGGGACAGGCGTGGGACTGGCGGGGGACAGGTGTGGGACAGGTGTGGGACAGGCGTGGGACAGGTGTGGGACAGGCGGGGGGGACAGGTGGGGGACAGGTGTGGGACAGGCGTGGGACTGGCGTGGGACAGGCGTGGGACTGGCGGGGGACAGGTGTGGGACAGGTGTGGGACAGGCGTGGGACAGGTGTGGGACAGGCGGGGGGGACAGGTGGGGGACAGGTGTGGGACAGGTGTGGGACTGACGGGGACAGGTGTGGGACAGGTGGGGGACAGACGGGGGGACAGGTGCTTCTCTCCACGCCCTGCTGTCTTCCTCTGTGGACATCAGCTCTGACTGCCCACTCCAGGGCTCTCTTCCCAGGGCACTTACCTTATTTGTTTTTATTTTGTTTCCTCTTTCACATCGAACTTGCAATGCATTTATTCTTTTTTTTTACGTCCTATTTCTCTGGTATACACAACTGAATATGTTTAGATGTCTGCATTTGTCTGCCTTGACTGACAAATATGAACGCTATTCACAGAGTCATCTCAACAGGTGTAATTTGCACATTTCCATTGTACCTTTAGTGATTCATATGCAAAACGTCCATTTAGGCTGTTAGCAAAAGTGCTCATGTTCCTTTTAGCAATTTGTTCTCTCTTCACAACTGTCACATCTGCCAGTAATTTGCTATTCCAAACGTAACCTGCTTGGCTCTGTCACTTGCAGCTGGACTCTCTTTTCTCTTGTTTGAAGAGCTCTGTGTCCAGCTGTCAAGTCTGTTCTTTAAAATTCTGATCCCACCTTGACTCATCTGAACCAGGACCCAGACGAACCTCTGATGACTGAGGAGACTGCTGAACCCAGTGACCGTACTGTAGTCCAGGACTCAGTTACCAAGGTAAGATCCACTCCTTTCAGATGAGTTCTGTGAATTTAGTATCCTGTCACATCCTTTAGTTTCTGATGTACAGACATGCCGGATGTGTTTATACTGTTCACACCTGTTCACACCTGAAATCTGCTACAGGGATCAACTCCCAAGGAAACAAAGTTCTTTGAGACTGTGCCCCTGAAAAGCGAACCTAAAACCACTTCACCTACACATCTTAAAAGACGTGATTCTGTGACGTCAGAAAGGGGGACAGCTGCTGAAGACAGGGGTTCTGTCCCTGACACAACTGTCCCGCCTCTGGAGACACCAGAGACACCAGAGAGAGCTGAGCCTGCTTCACAACTTACCATACCATCTGAAACTAGCAGCTCTGATAATGAGGAGGTGCGTCAGGACATCAGACATCCTGCAACGATGGATGAGACACAAGGAGTGATTCCAGAAGCAGCACTCGTATTAGGAGAGACAGGGACGTCTGCAGTAAAGCCTGTTCTGGTAGCTCCTGACGTGGAGGCTGTGAGCACACGGACACAGACAGTCCCTCAGGGGACGTTAACTGACCATCTGGAAGAGGAAAGGTCCACTCACAGACCCACAGAGGAAGGAGTGGAGATACCGGCTGCTTTCAGTAAGGTCCTAGAGGCCACCAGCCCAGTCAGTGAGACGGAGGAGAGCTCAGTGTCCACACTGATGATATCTCATCCAGACACACACACTGGTCCTCAGGAGCACACAGCACTGGTAACGTTTCATTTACTCCATCATCTCATAATGCCTCACGTCTCACCTACTGTACACACTACTGCATATAGTCTCACCTCTTTAATTATCATTCATAAGCTCTCACTGGATTAGGATGAGCTACTGAGGTATTAATACTAGCTTATTCACTGAACTTGTTGCACATGTAGTTGATTATCTTTGCTGTCCAGCAAGAGGTGCAGAGCAAGATAAATATTGTCAAAAATCTAAATACACGGGTAGAATAAATAAGGGAAAATTGGTGGAAAGATTGATTTTCATTTGGGGAGTCAGTCCACATAATGTCCAGCAACTACATTGTATGTGGGACTTTGAGGTAGTGCATTAATAAAGGTTTATAGTTGTGCTGTGGATAAACAACTGATGTAATATTGTAGTATTGTTTAAGGTCCAGTCCTTCACATTACTGCAGGATTCTCATAATTAAAACGTCCCCTCGTTAAGCAGTGTGTAAAAACCATTAAGCAGCATTTTGTACCAACAGCACTCTTGTAATGAATGAGGTTGAGTGGCGTGTGTGTGTTCTCTCTCACTGCATTGTGCTGGGTGTGTTGTTTAACCCTCTGCTCCCACCCTGATCCATCTGAACCAGGACCCAGATGAACCTCTGATGACTGAGGAGACTGCTGAACCCAGTGACCCCACCGTGGTGCAGGTGTCTGTTATCAAGGTAAAGTTCACCTTCTGTTCAGATGAGTTCTGTAAATTCAGTAGCATTTTGCATCTTTTAGTGAAGCAGGTTGTGGTGTACACACATACAGAATGTGTTCTTACTGTTCACACCTGTAATTTACTTTTGTACACTACAGGAATCAACTCCCAAAGAAACAGAGTCCACTGAGTCTGTGCCACTGAAAAGCGAAGCTAAAACCACTTCACCTACACATCTTAAAAGACGTGATTCTGTGACGACAGACAGGGGGACAGCTGCTGAAGACAGGGGTTCTGTGCCTGACACAACTGTCCAGCCTCTGGA
Organism: Brachyhypopomus gauderio; assembly: GCF_052324685.1. Classification (NCBI taxonomy): domain Eukaryota; kingdom Metazoa; phylum Chordata; class Actinopteri; order Gymnotiformes; family Hypopomidae; genus Brachyhypopomus; species Brachyhypopomus gauderio. The sequence continues at coordinate 8,652,005 of NC_135219.1, forward strand.
GACACCAGAGACACAAGAGAGAGCTGAGCCTGCTTCACAACTTACCATACCATCTGAAACGAGTAGCTCTGATAATGAGGAGGTGCGTCAGGACATCAGACATCCTGCAACGATGGATGAGACACAAGGAGTGATTCCAGAAGCACTCGTATCAGGAGAGACAGGGACGTCTGCAGTAAAGCTTGTTCTGGTAGCTCCTGACGTGGAGGCTGTGAGCACGCGGACACAGACAGTCCCTCAGGGGACGATAACTGACCATCTGGAAGAGGAAAGGTCCACTCACAGACCCACAGAGGAAGGAGTGGAGATACCGGCTGCTTTCAGTAAGGTCCTAGAGGCCACCAGCCCAGTCAGTGAGACGGAGGAGAACTCAATGACCACATTGATGATCTCACACCCAGACACACACACTGGTCCTCAGGAGCACACAGCACTGGTAACGTTTCATTTACTCCATCATCTCATAATGCCTCATGTCTCACCTACTGTACACACTACTGTATATAGTCTCACCTCTTTAATTATCATTCATAATCTCTCCCTGGATTAGGATGAGCTACTGAGGTATTGATACTAGCTTATTCACTGAACTTGTTGCACATGTAGTTGAATAAACTTGCTGACCAGCAAGAGGTGCAGAGCAAGATAAATATTGTCAAAAATCTAAATACATAAGCATAATAAATAAAGAAAAATTGGTGGAAAGATTGATTTTCCTTTGTGGAGTCAGTCCACATAATGTCCAGCAAATATATCATATTTGGGACTTTGAGCTTGTGCATTAATAAAGGTTTATAGTTGTGCTGTGGATAAACATCTGATATAGTATTGTAGTATTGTAGTATTGTTTAAGTTCCAATCCCTCACAGACTCTCAAAACATTTAGAAACGTAGCCTCCAATATCTGTACTACTCTATGAACGAATGCTCTTTATGACAGTCAGTGGATTGATATCAATTAAAGCATCATACTGAATATCACTCACATTACTGCAGGATTTTCATAATTAAAACGTCCCCTCGTTAAGCAGTGTGTAAAAACCATTAAGCAACATTTTGTACCAACAGCACTCTTGTAATGAATGAGGTTGAGTGGTGTGTGTGTGTTCTCTCTCACTGCTTTGTGCCCATCTGCTCCCACCCTGATCCATCTGAACCAGGACCCAGATGAACCTCTGATGACTGAGGAGACTGTTGAACCCAGTGACCCCACCGTGGTGCAGGTGTCTGTTATCAAGGTAAAGTTCACCTTCTGTTCAGATAAGTTCTGTAAATTCAGTAGCATTTTGCATCTTTTAGTGAAGCAGGCTGTGGTGTACACACATGCAGAATGTGTTCTTACTGTTCACACCTGTAATTCACTTTTGTACACTACAGGAATCAACTCCCAAAGAAACAGAGTCCACTGAGTTTGTGCCACTGAAAAGCGAAGCTAAAACCACTTCACCTACACATCTTAAAAGACGTGATTCTGTGACGTCAGACAGGGGGACAGCTGCTGAAGACAGGGGTTCTGTCCCTGACACAACTGTCCAGTCTCTGGAGACACCAGAGACACAAGAGAGAGCTGAGCCTGCTTCACAACTTACCATACCATCTGAAACGAGCAGCTCTGATAATGAAGAGGTGCGTCAGGACATCAGACATCCTGCAATGATGGATGAGACACAAGGAGTGATTCTAGAAGCAGCACTCGTATCAGGAGAGACAGGAACGTCTGCAGTAAAGCTTGTTCTGGTAGCTCCTGACGTGGAGGCTGTGAGCACGCGGACACAGACAGTCCCTCAGGGGACGTTAACTGACCGTCTGGAAGAGGAAAGGTCTACTCACAGACCCACAGAGGAAGGAGTGATATCTCACCCAGACACACACACTGGTCCTCAGGAGCACACAGCACTGGTAACGTTTCATTTACTCCATCATCTCATAATGTCTCATGTCTCACTTACTGTACACACTACTGTATATAGTCTCACCTCTTTAATTATCATTCATAAGCTCTCACTGGATTAGGATGAGCTACTGAGGTATTGATACTAGCTTATTCACTGAACTTGTTGCACATGTAGTTGATTATCCTTGCTGTCCAGCAAGAGGTGCAGAGCAAGCTGAATATTGTCTAAAATCTAAATATACAGGTATAATAAATAAAGGAAAATTGGTGGAAAGATTGATTTTCATTTGTGGAGTCACTCCACATAATGTCCAGCAACTACATCATATGTGGGACGTTGAGGTTGTGCATTAATAAAGGTTTATAGTCATGCTGTGGATAAACAACTGATGTAGTATTGTAGTATTGTTTAATTAAGGTCCAGTCCTTCACAGACTCTCACTACATTTAGAAATGTAGCCTCCAATATCTGTACTACTCTGAACAAATGCTCTTTATGACAGTCAGTGGATTAATATCAATTAAAGCATCATACTGGTTATCACTCACATTACTGCAGGATTCTCATAATTAAAACATCCCCTCGTTAAGCAGTGTGTAAAAACCATTAAGCAGCATGTTGTACCAACAGCACTCTTGTAATGAATGAGGTTGAGTGGTGTGTGTGTGTTCTCTCTCACTGCTTTGTGCCCATCTGCTCCCACTCTGATCCATCTGAACCAGGACCCAGATGAACCTCTGATGACTGAGGAGACTGCTGAACCCAGTGACCCCACCGTGGTGCAGGTGTCTGTTATCAAGGTAAAGTTCACCTTCTGTTCAGATAAGTTCTGTAAATTCAGTAGCATTTTGCATCTTTTAGTGAAGCAGGCTGTGGTGTACACACATGCAGAATGTGTTCTTACTGTTCACACCTGTAATTCACTTTTTACACTACAGGAATCAACTCCCAAAGAAACAGAGTCCACTGAGTTTGTGCCACTGAAAAGCGAAGCTAAAACCACTTCACCTACACATCTTAAAAGACGTGATTCTGTGACGACAGACAGGGGGACAGCTGCTGAAGACAGGGGTTCTGTCCCTGACACAACTGTCCAGTCTCTGGAGACACCAGCTGAGCCTGCTTCACAACTTACCATACCATCTGAAACGAGCAGCTCTGATAATGAGGATGTGCGTCAGGACATCAGACATCCTGCAACGATGGATGAGACACAAGGAGTGATTCCAGAAGCACTCGTATCAGGAGAGACAGGGACGTCTGCAGTAAAGCCTGTTCTGGTAGCTCCTGACGTGGAGGCTGTGAGCACGCGGACACAGACAGTCCCTCAGGGGACGATAACTGACCATCTGGAAGAGGAAAGGTCCACTCACAGACCCACAGAGGAAGGAGTGGAGATACCGGCTGCTTTCAGTAAGGTCCTAGAGGCCACCAGCCCAGTCAGTGAGATGGAGGAGAACTCAATGACCACATTGATGATCTCTCATCCAGACACACACACTGGTCCTCAGGAGCACACAGCACTGGTAACGTTTCATTTACTCCATCATCTTATAATGCCTCATGTCTCACCTACTGTAGGATGAGCTACTGAGGTATTATGAGATACTAGTTTGTTCACTAAAAATGAACCGCATTGAACTGTAGTGTGTGTGGTTCTTCTTCCTCTCCCTGCAGGAAGTGCAGACTGAGCTGCAGGAACAGAGGGATCTGATCAAAGCCATCGGTTGCCATGGCTACCCCCCCGATCTGGCGCAGAAGGATCAGGCCCCATCTGGGATGCACACAAGGTTGGACATTTGTTCCTCATGCCGGGTCTCACGGTCGTGTCGCACACATTTTTTCTTGAAGGCATGCGGGAGTCTTGTTGCAATGCATGAACTGCACAGAGGAACTCTGTATCAGTGTCCTGTGGGAGACGGCGGATATATCGTAGTAAACAGTAGGGCGTGTTTCCTCTGTCTTTGTGTGTATGTGCAGTGAGATGATTCACGTTGACCCCGAGTCTGTGAGGTCCCCCTTCAGCTGGGTGCAGCTCCTGTCCAGCCTACAAACTCTCCTGGACTCGGTCAACACAGAGCCAGACAGATCGTCAGCAGAGGCCCGTGTCAATCCTGTACGAAATCCAGAAACTCACACACCGTGCTGTATGTGTGAGCCCATTTCCACGATGGGCTTCAGCGCTGTAAACTGTTATAATGGGGTTCTGTCCGTCTCTCTACAGATGAGTGGGTCACGTGAGGAAGAGGTGTGGGACGACGCTGGATTCCGTCTCACGCAGGAACTGTGTGGACATACCGAGCAGCTCCGCCGTCTTCGTCATAACGCACACAGCAAGCTGGTGAGTTCGGGGCTGTCCACGTGTCTCCTGTCCCAGTGCAGAGCTCAGTTCAGCTCGTCCTCAGGCTGATCCATTAGCTCGCACCTTAGTAGCATGTCTTCTGCAGGCTACGGTAGAGCTCCAAGACGCTGTTCGCTCTGAGCTCTGTGAGGTTCTGACCGGCGTGAGTCACACACTCTCCAGCATCACACACACACTGCGGTGCCCGATGGAGAACACCCAGGAGGCAGGTCCGCTCCAGCTGCTGATCCTGCAGGTAACCCCGCCCCTATGCAGATTTCCCCGCCCCAATGCAGGTAACCCCGCCCATAAGTATGTAACCCCGCCCCAATGCAGGTAACCTCGCCCATAAGCAGGTAACCCCTTGCTGATGCAAGGCCACTGCTTTCCTGCTCTCCCAGAGTCTGTCAGCTCAGCTGGCCTCCGTGGGCACCGAGACCAGCAGCCTGGGTTTGGATCTCGCTGTGCTGTCCGTTCCCGAGTCGTCTGCTTGCCTGGAGCTTCTGCGCAGCTGCGTATCTTCTCTTCAGAGAGCCCTGGAGTGTCGGGAGAAGCGGCTAAGCGAGTGGCTGGGTCACACACCCCGACTCCAAGAGCTGCTGGACTCACCGGTGTCGGTGCTGGAGGCTGGAGCACCACAGCAGGGCCCCAGTTGCCTGGATCAGGACACGCCCAGCGAGCAGGTACAACGTCCCTGCCCTCGTTTGAACTTTCGCTTCTGCAGGGCGACACGCGGGCGAACGCACCCCTGCAGATCGAGTCCATCCCACCCACACGCGGCCCGTTCGCCTGAGCATGACGGACTGTCCTGTCCGCTTCTTCTGTCCTTGTCAGAGCGTGCGGGGGTGGCGTGTGGACCTCCCTGCGGGACCTGCCGGACGCGGCGGGAGAGGTTCCGACACGCCGGTGCTCTCGTGCTCTCCTGCAGGGCCTGGAGGTTCTGGTGGAGCTGGGCTCTGAACGCCTGCAGCGCACCCGACGCACGCGGCCTCTGACCTGCCAGCAGCTCCAGAACCTGCTCTCACAACACAAGGTGTGGCGCACATCCACCAGGCCCGGAGCTGTGTTCCTGCGTTCCTGCGTTCCTCACACACCATTCTACACCACTTAGCGTTGTACTGTCAGGCGAGATGATGGATGAAAATGATGTAAATGAAATCAGGCATGTGGAGGAGAGAAGATCAGACATCACGTGCATGGTGTGGCTGATTCTGATTTAAATGGGTCCATTACTGATCATTTTCACCTGTTTTTTATGAATGTGCTCACAGAGGTACTTCCACAAGCTGAAGACGTACCATGGGATGATGGCACATCTGTCCAAACAGCTGCCGGAGGGAGCACTGCAGGGCCAGGAGGACACAGAGCGGCTGGTCTCTGATGTGCTCCTGCAGGCTCAGGAGCAAGGAGCCCACATGCAGTATAACATACAGGTATTTATGGAGGAGCTCTCCTACCCAGAGTGCACTGCCCCACACACCGGGGCTTCCAAACATTTTGCGTTTGAATCCAAATAAATTGTGTATTGTACAAATAAGTGTGTATTGAACTTATAAAAGCAGAAAGGCACAAAAGATTCCTTTTGATTCAGAGTCAATCTTCAACATCCACGGTGTATGCAGCACTTTGAGGTAGTGAATTGGAAAGGGAGGAGATGCCCTGCTATCAGTCACACAGAAGCATTCAAAACATTCAGAAATGAACCAGCCCTTTGTACCAACACTGTTCCGTTAATGACGGTGAATGACGTGTGTGCTCCCTCTCCCTGCGTCCTGCTGGGTGCTGGTGGCAGGAGTGGTCTCAGTACGAGAAGATGAGAGGGAGGCTCAGCAGACAACTGGAGGAGCTGGACGGGGCCTTAACCAGCGAAGACCTCCACCCTGAGGTGGAACCACAGCCCGAGCACTTCCTGCACCACTACCAAGTGAGAACTTCTTAAGTTACGACATGTTGGAGTTGTGAGATGTGTCCTGCTCTGGTAATTCCCATCTGGATTAGGTGCTGCGCTCAAATCTAAAAAAAAAACATCTTGGCCTACGCTGGCAGCTTGATTGTGTAGTTAGACCCCCCCACCAGCTTCATGGCCACTCGTCGCTCCTGTTCTGTTTTTTTTTTTCTTTTTTTTTTACCAGCCGATGTTCATCTGTCTCTGTGCCAAATCTCATTAGACTGGGTGATATAGGGGCGATAAGGAGGTCCATCCTGTTCAGACAAGTTATTTGGCGATCCTCCAGATGATCTACCATGAGCAGCTCTGCTACATGAAGCATGGCGGGTCCGGGGGGGGGGGGGGTGTCTCTTTGTGAGGGGCTCATTGGCTCTCAGACGCACAGGCCCCCTTTTAGCACACTCCATTCCAAATCAAATTACTTGGAAAGAAGGTTCCATATCTGCAGAACTCCATGTTCTCCACTCGCTCTCCGCTCTCCTGTCCTCTCTTCCCCCACAATTACAGGAGCTCATTTCTCAGCCCGATTGACTCATGCAGAACGGTGAGCAGAGCCGATTGGACCAGCGGTAATAGATTTACGCCAAACTCATTCCTGTTCCAAGGCCAGTGCTCGAGAGGGGTTGGTGTTGCCATAGCACTGAAAGGAATGGTGTGGATGCACAGAGAGAGACAGAATGACAGAAAGGGAGAGAGAGAGAGAGAGAGAGAGAGAGGGAGGGAGGGAAAGATGAGGATCCAGTGCTGAGTGCAGATGTTGAAAAAGCTTTTACTTTATTTCCCATTTTTTCTATTCTTTCTTTCGTTCCTTCTTCCTCACTGACCCGATTATTTGCTCTGTCTCTCCTGCTCTCCGGTCTTTGCATCCCTCCTGCTCACCCAGCGGGTTCGAGGGCTCCTCCAGGATTGCAGGCCCCAGGTCGAGATGCTGCGGGACTGGGCCAGCACACTGCAGGACCCGCCCTGTTGGTCCTGGGAGCAGGACGGCCAGGCTGCCCCCGGAGCTGGGCTGCAGGCATACTGGCAGTCTCTCCACAGACGGCTGGAGCAGCAGATCCAGCGTACAGAGGAGATGAGAGTCAGCTACGATAGGTGTGACACACAGATCACGTGACCCGGTGGCCTCTGCATGTATCTCATTGTACGCTTCACTCCTAGAGACCCTATACACTGCACATTAATGTGTTTTTGTCCTGTTCTGACATGCACTCCATGCATCACAGTCGAGAACAACTTGTCAGTCTCACACATAATTCAGTGCTAAACATATGGCTCTGTTGTTGATCTGTTGTGATCTGTGCAAAGTCGCAGGTTTAGCACGCTGCTGTTTTTGTGCCTGTGTCTTTATGCACATTTGCACCTGCTTTGCAGATTCCAGTGCAGCTCAGTTGAGATGGAGGAGTGGATGACTAGCACACTCGCACATGTGCACACCTGGACCAGCCTGGGAGACTCACAGGACGCCAGAGTCCTCCTGCCACAGCTCATGGTGCCTGACCCTCACCCCCCCCGATGTCTTAGCATCTCTTCCGTCTGCTGTGCCCGAGCACGGCGGCTCCGCGGTGCCTCTAACCCGTGCTTTCAACGGTGCAGGTGTTTGTCAGGGAGCTGGAGAGCAGGTCCGAGCAGATGGCTTCGGTGGTGAAGGACGGCACCGATGTTCTGCACCTGTCGGCCAGCGGCGCCCCGGCCCTGCGCGGACGCTTGGTCCAGCTCGAGCAAGCCTGGGCAGAACTCAGAGACACTCTGCCCTCTGTTCAGCACAGTGTGCAGAAGGTACGCGGTCTCTCTCTGTATGTTTCTTCCTCCCCGTCTCTCTCACTCCCCCGCTCTTCTCTTTCATGCTTCTCCGTCTCCTTTCTCCATATCTCTTTTTCTTTCTGCCCAATTACTCTCGTATCTACACAGAGTTCCACCTGTGTGTTGTTTCGGTGTGAACTCCTCATGACCGTCTAGGTGGTTTTCTGTTTGTTTACTGTTGCTTGGTTGATCATTTTGCTTGTTTTGTTTTACTGTTGTTTTTATCAAAGGCTGTTATGTCTATGCCCTATGAACGCTTGTGCTCAGTGTAGATCTGACAGTGAAACTTGCCATAGCAGATCATCTAACACCACCCCTGCGCTCTCTGTCCCAGCTGCTGGCAGGCCTGCCCCGCTCGGAGGTGGTGGCTGAGCTGACCTCCTGGCTGGATCGCATGGAAAGCAGACTGGAGCAGGCGAGTTCTGGGGAGCGGGACGAACCCGCCGGCCTCCCCATGGTCCTGCAGCGGATGAAGGTATCCCTCTCCTTCTCCATCCACAAACCCTCCTCCTTTCTTTTAGTAAACTCCAGCATGGCTCAGTTCATTCAGAGGTCCTTTATGAGTAGTGTGCCTTGAGAAACTTGAGTAAATTAAATGTAGAATAGAAATCAGGCTCAATGTGAAATAAATGCGAGGGAGAGTTGATTGTTGCCTTTCTTTAGGACTCTAAAGCAGAGGTGAAAAGCTGGCAGCCATGGCTAGACTTCCTCAACAAGTCCTTTGAGCAGGTGAGCTCAGAGGACAAACCAGCCAATCGTAATGAGCGTTTGCTCTGTGCTGAGCAACTTGGGGAGCTCAGTCACCGTTGGACCATCCTTCGGGAGAAGATCGACTGCCAGGTGGGGACAGAGATCCTGCCGCCGCCTCTGGTCTGTGGAAACTCCACGTGCAGCTCGTAATCACGGTCAAATACTGTTTGTCTGCAGCTGCATGAAATGGAGTACAGGACGCTGGCCTGTGCGGAGAGAGAGGGCTGGCTACACAGATTACGCAGTTGGATCTCCAAGCTGGAGGAGAAGCTGAGGGTTATGGAGAGGCCAGCTGGCTGGACGCAGATACGGCAGGTCTTGGAGGACTGCAAGGTCTGTGTTTGAGCCTTCAGCCTTCAGTGAAATCTGTAGTGTTCACAAATCACCAAGGTTTCTTTTTTGAAGCCAAAATTAGATGAACATCATGCATGCCTGTGGAAAAGAGAGAGAGAGGGACACAGAAGGGATTTTGGTCATTGGTTGTGTGCAGAAATAAGAGATGCACCATCACTTTGGTGATTCCTCCTAAATCTGCCTGTCCTCTCATCTCATTAGTACACTAGCATAGCACATAGCATTTTGCACCATGTTGTAGAGTCACACAGACGCTCAGTCACAGGTTAGCATAGCTAACCTAGCATAGCTAACCGTTTCCATTTTATGTAGCAAACATGAGAGATTCTTAGGAAAGTGTGGAAGTGTAACTCAGACACAGCAGGACTAGAGACCAGCAGGACTAGAGACCAGCAGGACTAGAGACCAGCAGGACTAGAGACCAGCAAGACTAGAGACCGGCAGGACTAGAGACCGGCAGGACTAGAGACCAGCAGGACTAGAGACCAGCAGGACTAGAGACCAGCAAGACTAGAGACCTGCAAGACTAGAGACCAGCAGGACTAGAGACCAGCAAGACTAGAGACCTGCAAGACTAGAGATCAGCAGGACTAGAGACCAGCAGGACTAGAGACCAGCAAGACTAGAGACCAGCAGGACTAGAGACCGGCAAGACTAGAGACCGGCAAGACTAGAGACCGGCAGGACTAGAGACCAGCAGGACTAGAGACCAGCAGGACTAGAGACCAGCAGGTTTGCTTGAATGCAACAGATGTGACGTGGTCCCGTTTTTGTGCAGCGAGAGGAGGATGTTCTCAAGCTGAGGTCTGCCGAGCTGCTGCAGTTGGAGGGTCTCCACCCGATGGAGCAGGAGGGGGGCGGGCGGCATGCAGGAGATCAGGTGTTCTCTGCCCAGCTGGAGCGCACTGGAGAGCAGAGCAGAGCTCTCGGGCAGCAAGTGGGTCCTCACCTCTTTACTCCTCACATCAAACTGAAACCACAGCATAGTTTCATTCCACATAGCAGTACGTTGCCAAAGTGAGAAAGATGTCTTGATCCTGGCCTTTGATCTGATTCACCCTGGCAATGAGACTGTGTCTAAATCTATCCTGGTTCATCTGGAAGTGAGTTAGCACAATCTGCTTTAAGTATGCTGACACTCTGAATACTGCTCGGAGCCGGGTGGTTTGTGAAGTAAATGGAAGGAAGCAGAGGTCACCTTTCAGCCTTGTTAAATGGCAGCAATACTGGGTAATTTACATTACCCATATACATGTATAGAATGACTACCCAGAATGCTTTGGTGATAGTTTTCGCCGCGGCAGCTGTGTACAGTGCAGGCGTCTCTGGCGGAGCTGCAGGAGTGGTGGACTCAGTGGAACACGGCGCTGAGGACGACTGCTCTGGGAACAGCCAGCGTGGCCTACAGGCTGCAGTGCAGGCGAGGCCCACTGTTCTCCGTGCAGCAAAGCCAAGATCATGCAGACCAGCTCCAGGTGAGAAGCTGAAACCTGTTCAGGTATACTTTAAAGGAATAAATAAATGACCTAGGAATAGCTCAACACCCTGACCACACCTTGGCAAAAAGGAATGTCCAGTGTGCATTACGTTCTTTCTGATGTTTGGAGACACTTGCATGCCTCTCTAGAAATCTATCGGCATTAGTCGTGCAGTGTGAAGATGGCTCTTGTCCACAGGAGCTTCAGACGGAGATGGTCCAGTCCGAGGAGATGTGGAGCAGCTTAGCCAGGCTGTGCTCAGACCTGAGCAGCCGAGTCCACCCCAGCTCTGCTCTGTTCCTGTCTGCTCGCCTGAATGGAGAGAAGACACGGTGAGTAATGGCTCCCTGTGGCCTCTTCCCCTGGACCACTCCTCCTCTCCCCCTGGACCACTCCCCCTCTCCCCCTGGACCACTCCCCCTCTCTCCCTAGACCACTCCCCCTCTCCCCCTGGACCACTCCCCCTCTCTCCCTGGACCACTCCCCCTCTCTCCCTAGACCACTCCCCCTCTCCCCCTGGACCAATTGGAAACAATTATGTGTGTTAGTTATGTGCAGGTAGGTATTCTGTTATGAACAAGCTTAGATATTGGTTTGCTAGGGTGGGTGTGGCCCAGACTGTAGTGTCATGTAGAAGTAGGAGGAGCCACTCTGTGATGTTTTTCTCATTTTTCTCTGTGTCTCTGCTGCCCACACCTACTTAGCTGCTGAGAGATCCCAGCCACGCTGATTAAAGCACACGACAGGAGATGCTGGGTTCTTGGAAGTATTAACTCAGTCTGCAAATCATGTCTCGTCTAGAGAACGCTGTCTCCTTACTTACAGCTTTAAGGCAGAGCTGGGGGGAAGGGGGGGTGGTTGGGGGTCTGAACAGAGCAGGACCAGAACTGCGCTCTGTCCACTGGGCCCTGACTCAGAGCCTCTACAGCAGTCTGTTCAGTGCTTGTGAAAGACATTATGCCAGAACTGGGAATTGTGGAGTTTTTCCCTCCAAATGTGACTGTTCACTTAGGTGATGCAACATATCGGCATTTTTGAGTTTTGGATTACACTCTGAGATGGATCTAGAGTATGTGAAATCCATTATTTACAAAGCAGAGGATATGAAGAGAGTGCTTTTGTAGATGAACCCATCTTAGCTCTGGCTTGGCTCTGCGACCTGTGCAGTAATGTGCACCGAGTGCACATTATGTTTGGATAGTCTCTTTTTTCCAGTACACACTGAACTCTGCAATCATCTACAAGTATATTTCATCAATGCTTTAGCTTTCTGTAACTATTTTGATGTGGAGGTGTGTACACAACATGTAAATTAAGTGTAAATGGCCACGGTTCTGACAAAAAACGTTCTAAATTTGTGTGTGTCTGTGTGTGTGTGTCAGATGGACAGCGACGATCCAGGACGTAGACAGGCAGCTCCAGAAGGCTCAGGCAGCGGTGCAGCTCTGGCAGGAGTACAGGCGGCTCTACGGGGACTGCTCTGGGCGCCTGAGCGGTTACTGGGAGCAGTACGAGGCGCTCCTGAGCCCTCCGAGCGCACAGCAGGAAGACCCAGTAGCTCTGCTTCACAGCAGGGTCGGCGCCATCCGAGTGAGTGATTTCCCCAGCACGACCACAGCGGGGAGACCAGAACACACACGCTGCTGCATACACACTCTCAGACGGGAAGACCTGGCAGCGCAGTTTGAAAATATATATAGTTACGTTGGCCATACGCTGACTTACATTTCCGTCTGACAACGATATAGTGCAAACAAAATAGCTTTTGTGAGGAAAAGATGTCATTGATTTGGGGGATCTGCTCTATAGCTAATAAATCAGAGGAGCTTTTCATACTAGGGGGACATTGAGTCCTCAGATAGGAAGTGGCATCGCTAAAAATACCTGTATGTGGAGCACTTGATCAGAGAGACACAGATGAGTGCACTGTTATTTCGGATAAACATCCAGCTTTTCCTTCTCGGAGAAGCACCATGAGTAATTTCAGAGAAGCCTCCTGAGTTATACCAGAAAGACCCTTTCAAATATCAGTCCTGGTCCCTGCAAGGAAAATTAAGAAATGGTCTGATATTTCTGAGTGAGTAAACAGTACTAGTTGTACAAAGAAAATAATAAACAAGCTAAGGAGAGAGCTCTTCTTGAGAAGAACAAAGGTATAAAAAAAGTTATGATTCAGAGTGGATGCAGGTTGTGAATCAAAATAAACAATACACTTTTAATTAGAAACAAATGTATACAATCTAATGCATGGTGAACAAACTAGTAAACAAGTGATTGCACTTTTAGTCTTTCGAGGAGAACATGTCTGTCACAGCCAGGCGTGATTAGGTGAGAATGATATGTGATAAATCAGTATCTGCACTCCTTTGTCTGTTTGACGGTCTCTCTCTCTCTCTCTCTCTCTCTCTCTCTCTCTCTCTCTCTCTATAAACATAGATCATCTGCCTTTCTCTGTCTGTCTGTCTGTCCATGTGTCTGCCTTTCTCTGTCTGTCTGTGTCTGTATGCATCTGTCTCTCATTCTCTATTAATCTTGCCTCAGTCCTGTATTAGTCTCATGTTTTACACCTTTCCTATGTGTCTTTAATAGCTTTTGGAGGACAAAATGGAATCACTGCAGAATAGTGCCGGGGAGGTGTGGGAAACCTCAAAGCTACTTATTGCACAGATGGAGCCCCAGTCTGCTCCTCTCATCCAATCAGAGACCAGATTACTCTCACGTGATCTTCTGCATCTGGGCCAGGCTCTGGCTAGGACACGGCTACACCTCAAGGTGCTTGGTTCCTTGGTTCAGCTATAACATTTCTACAAGAAAGACAAGTTCTGTGAGGTCTGAATTTGGTGAATACAACAGAATACACGAGTGACCATAATTATGTATGCATGTTCTGTAGGAGGATTTAGAAGAGTATGTTACCTTCAGCCATCATTTGAATTCTCTGGAACAACATTTCGAAAGCTCTGAAGGCCTAATGACCTCCCCCACTGCAAACATAGAGTGCCTGAAGGTAAGCTAGTTGACTCCTAGGTTTCTCCAACCAAAAATGACATTAACATATAATATATAAATAAATATGTGAATCTCTGTAGTCTCAGATGAACCCCTTCAGCTGTTCACGCTCTACCTCTGTCCTGCTCTCTGTGTCCTGTAAGCTGGGCCTGTTGGAGCTGAGTGGCCTGACCCCTGACCTCGGTGCTCTGAACGAGCAGGGTCTCAGAGTTGTCATGGGGGGGCGTGAGGCAGAACGTCTGCGGGCCCTCAACACGCGGTGGGTGAGGCTCTTCTCCCAGGCTGCAGACAGACACAGGTGGGTGCTTCTCCAAACCAGCTACGCTATCCCAGGAGCCAAGATCAAATCCAGGATTATGATCCGTTCCCCTTTGCAACGTGCCTGGTGTTTTGTTTTTTTTTTTGCCCAGTAAACGGAGAGATGGTTCTTTTGTGTGATGTTACGTGTGATGTTCTTTTGATAGGGAGATGTATGCTGAGCAGCTGTGTGCACAGAGTTTCCAGCAGAAGTGCCAGGCATGGATGGCCCTACTGGAGACAATGGAGAGTTCCCTTTGTAGTGATATTTCTGGCCATGACTCTGTCGTAAAGGAGCAACTTACTGCTCACCAGGTCAAGTGACTGAACTCCTCTTGACACTTTACACTCATTCTGTGTTTACGTGTAGATTATGCATTTACGCCATGACACAGTATCTGGAAAAAAAGGAGTCTGTTCCTGTCACATCAAAGACATATACTCAGTAGTTTATCCATGGGATATTTCACATACTGTAAAACGATACAACCACTATCTCCCTGACACTGAAGCTTTGTTGCTTTTCCATGTGTATCTCTTCAGAAACTGAAGCTAGAAGTGTTGGCTGGTCAGCAGCTCTTGGCGGCCGTGGTCAGCGAGGCCCTGGGCCTGATGGAGAAAGCTCCAGCAGCAGACAGGTGAGTCAAACCACACGCTGCGGCCGTCAGCCCGCTGCATCCTTCCTGTTCTGTGCTGGGTCATGCACGCTCCTGCAGAACCAAACCGATTCCTGATTCCCGACTGAAAGCAGCGCCTTCCAGAGATCCGTAGCGGGGTTTTTTTCCAGCCGGGCTTAATACCCAGACCCAGCTGAGATCATAACTCAAGTGAGGAGGTCAGCTCCCAAACAAGCTGGCTTACTCTCCAGACATGGCACAGCCGTGACGTGAAATCATTCTTTATTTCCACTCAAGCTCATTCTCGGGCAGCTGTGTTCATTTCATGTTTTACCTAGAGTTTGTCAGTAATTCATGTGTGGTTGTTACAGATGTGTTTATAGACATGTGGCCGTTTTCACATTACACAGAGCTAATGGATCTGTCGTCAGTGCTAATGATGCTATAATGCTAAGCTCATTTTCTGCTGTGCTGATCCTGGCTTGTCCAGGGGAGATCTGGTTCTGAGGTTGACCCAGCTCAGAGAGCGTTGGCGGGGCACCCTACGCACACTACGCCAGCGCAGCAGGTGCCTGGAGCAGCTGGCACAACAGTGGAGGTTCTGTAGAGCGGGCATGAAAAGGCTCTGGCGGCTTCTTGGTGACTTGGAACCCCTACTGCCCCCTGCTGGCTTGGTGCTTTGCAGCCTTCCACAGCTCCAACGGTCCATTCAGGACTATGAGGTATGAGTGTGGAAGAATAAGAAATAAAATTGTCGTGAATGGAATTTATTCTTACTTAAGCTTTTCTGTGGTCATCTTGGGCATCATTTAATTGTGAAGACCCATATGAATGATAAATTGGGAAAATCCTTCCTCAGGCTCTAGCCAGCAACATGGTAGATTATCACATTATCATGAACTGCGTACATTTATCATAGAGTTCCAGCGCTGTTAGACTGCATGTTCGCCCCCTGTCTCCCCTCAGCGGGCTCAGCAGCAGCTGGGCTCCCACGAGCGGCTCTACGGCACGACTATACAGGCAGGCAGGCACATCTCGTCCCGTCCAGGCGCACAGGCCCGGTCCGAGCTGGCCACGGAGCTCCGGGCCTTGCAGGAGGCCTGGGAGCAGAGCTGCAGCCTACTGGAGAACAGGAAGGCTCTCACGGAGACCGTCATTCAGGTAAGTGACCAAAAGCCCCTGCTGTGGGTGGATTATAGTGATTGCCTTAACTGTGATAAGGCTGCTGTGTGAAAGAGTGTACATTCTCAGCGCTGGGCTGAAGTAATGTGACGCAGGGCTGCGTGGTATTATTACTGTGAACAGAACAGCGGAATTAAAGGTTTTATGCTGGAACATGGAATGTTCAGCCTATAAGTGGAAAACCCAGTTCACTTCAGCGCGGTTACATTAAATCACACACATTTCAAGGCCCCTGAGATCTTTTTGAATTTGAAAAGGCCTGACATGGCTTTTAATCAACCTCAGTGGCGGTGCCTTCTTCTTGTATAGAAAATCTACCACCTACGCATTGATAGCTTCAGCGTGTCACAAGTCCTGGTGGTTTGTGTCGTACTCTTGTGCAGCTGTCAGTGATCTACCTACTCACTTTTTTTTCCTCTGCTATACTGTGGTAAACAGAACAGGGAGTTGAGATCAAACAGATGAGATGTAATCTAATCTACATATAAAGCAGCATGGTTCTCGCACGCTTGAGTCACTGGTGACAGGGAGCAGTTTGGGATCACAATAGGAGCCAAACTTCATCATTGTTCACTCATATTCATATGCAGCCCTGCGGCCAGCTGGGGGTTAGAGAGCCGTGTTAGTCTGAATGCTCAGTGCAGTACATTGTACACATAACATTATCATAATAGTGCATTTGGATCCATTTTACCACCTTATTTCTTCTTTTGTTGCACATTTCAGTGTATCAAGTTCACAGGTTTCTTTCATTATTCAAGAGAACCAGCTGCCTACCAGCCTAAGAAAGTAAAGGTGTATCTGATGATGCCTCACAGTACATTGTAAAATAATTATGATACCATTAAGTTAAAGTTTAAGACATCATCCAGCAAACTGAACATGGATTGAGAAGAATCTAAGTCAGGGGTGCCCACAGTTTTCAGCTTGCGAGCTACTTATAAGATGACCAAGTCAGAAAGATCTACCGGGGTGGCGGCGAACGTAATTTGTTGAGCGGGGGGGGGGGGGGGGGTGGCGAACGTAATTTGTTGAGTGGATTGCAGATTGGCTACCGTGAATGTCAATCAAAATACAACCGTCAGTGCAGATGTGCGATTCATCTACTACTATTTTATGTGACGCGATCTACGCACATTCCTTCGCGATCGACCGACACTTCCTTCGCGATCGACCGGTCGATCGCGATCGACGTAATGAGCACCCCTGATCTAAGTATTTTAAAACAGACTGTTTAAGGCTGTAGTTTTGGTAGAATCTGATTTGATAGTTCCCTAAAATCTCTTACAGAAACATAGTTCTTATTACTTATTAATGGAAATAATAAAGATGATTTGGTTTTGACTTTTGGTTAAAGACACAAAAACGCAATTCTGAAAGGAATCCAGTCTTAGTGTTTGGGATGTGATACGTGGAGGTGAAGGTGTGGAGTGACATACTAGGATAAAAGAGCCCAGTGTGAACTGCCACTGTGAATATGCTACAGTGTTGTACATATAAACTTGCTTTACCATCGGGGCGCTCGCCAGATACAGTGGTTTCTTCGTCACGGTCATGGCCACACACATCCAGCTCAGACTGGTTCTTCTGTGGATAACAGTAATGAGAACCTCCATAGGTTAACTAGAAGTTAACTGTGGTGATCCTCCCGAGTTATCCTAACACTGCAAGGACAACGTAGCAGCCAGACACCAAAGTCAAGTCCACACAATTCATGATTAACTTAGACTGAGGTAATTCTTCAGCTCATTAGTGGCTTCAGGTCTGAGAACAGCAGTATGGGGACATCCGAAACTGATTTCAGTTACATGCCAAATGATTATGATTACAAGCAAGCAGAGAGACATTAATGCAATTTCTCCTGATTTATTCTAGAACTGGAGCAGTTGTGAGGCTGGATTTGCTGACAGTGCTCTTAAACTAAAGGAGATTTCTGTCAGACTGAAGGCACCACTGCCAGACAACCAGGAACTTCAAGAGAAACTCTTCAAGGTATTTGTCAGATTTAAACAATGAATGGAGACTTGCTGCTGACCTGATTAATTATGAAAATGATGCAGAGCTGCACTGACTGATAATCTGCAGGAAAAGAGATTCAGCTCTGATCAACGAGTGAAGTCATCAATGAGCTTCTGTTTTCAAAACTGACCCATTAGCACCATATATGTTCAGAGGACACCTGACTTGATGGAATCATGTGGCTTTGAAGCTGAGCTAATCTTATTTTGGTTGTGTGCTGATGAAACCATGAAAGGGAGGAGTAATCTGTTAAAAAACACACACACAGAAACTCTCAATGGCAGAACATTGAAACAACAGATCACACATGAGCCCAACAGTAGTACCAACACACAGTGTCTCTCCCCCTCCTCCCCTACTGGGCTATTATGGGTTTGTAATGTCCCCCCTCCCCCTTCCCCCTCAAACTGCCCCTTTTACCCCCTCTCTGCCTGTTTCCCTCCCCCTTCCTGACCGGCAGGCCTTAATCCAGGACAGAGAGAGAGAGAGAGAGAGAGAACGAGAGAGTCAACTAGGCTTAGCGTGCAGCAGTAGAGACTTAGTGCCGGCCACTGTGTTATGCAGGAGGACGAGGACGCTCTGGAGATGTGGGCCAAAGGACTGAAGGAGCTGGCCACCATGAAGGCAGACGTGTCGCAGTACGTGCTGCCCAGAGACGCCGCGCTGCTCCAGGAACAGCTGGAGGAACTCCACAGCCAGTGGGAAGAGGTTTGCCTGAAGGTGGGTGAAGGCCAGAGGGTAGGTGGGGGGTTGCGAGGTTGAGGACCTGCTATTCAAGCAGGTCTGGTACACACAATGCTCCCACCGCTGTGGGATTACATCACTACACGAGAGAGAAAAGAGGGTGAAGAGCACTAATAAAACTGACCAAAATGTTGTTTAAAGCCGACAAGTGTTGGTAATGCTTGGAGGAGGGAGAAAAGTCTGTCTGTATTTCATGTTAGTAGGTTTCCTCTTAACTGTGGTAAATGTAGTAGTAGTATTGAATTTGGTGTAGCAGTATTATTATTATAAGGATAATTATGTGTTAACGAGAAGTTTACAAGCTGAGAGATGATATTAATGTGGCTTCAGTGAGCTTCAAAGAGGTCAGTAATAATTAAAAAATTTATTTCTGGTTGTTGTGTAGCTGTTATGGATTTGGCTTGTAACACCAAAACCCTATTAGGCTGTGTGTGTGTGTGCATGTGTGCACGTGCACCTGTGTGTGTGTGTGTGTGCGTGCGTGCGTGCGTGTGTGCGTGTGTGTGTGGGTGTTTCAGAGGACAACAGGTTGCAGGTGGGGTCATTCACTGGAATGGAAAGGCAGATGGTTAGGCAGGTCCATGCTCAGTCTACTCGGTCCAGGTCCTTTGTGTTCTCTAAGGAAATCAGAGGTCCTGAGCTGTCAGGAATCACAATAGAGCCCAGTGTCTCTGAGGAATTGTCAGCCATTTCAAATGCTACAGATCCAGCATATGAAACTAGCAAACACCTAAAAGAAAAAGACACTCAGACACTGGCTACAATGTAAGTCTAATCCTTTGACCCCAATAAAACCTAAATGGTGAACAAGAGACTCTATTTACTAAGTGGCCATTATGAAATAGACCTGCCAAATTTCAGTCGAAAGTGCAATTTCTTTGTGATTCTCACTCTGTTAACCATGGCACTTACGTAGCAAAGATCCCGTCATTGTACTTTCTTCTACATTCTCAGGTGTGAGGCTAATGGAACTGTGTAAAAGGAACGTTGGGCACAGTCTGAATGGCAGTGGGGCCTGGGTGAACTGGGACAGCCTTGTCAGGGTCCCCTATTGGGCTCTGGTGCTTGGGCATACTAATAAAGGAAGTCCTACTGTCTGGCAGCACTAACAGCTTTGGAGACATATAGGCTGAAGCGTTTATTCATAGCTTAGCAGGACAGTATCTCTCTCTCTCCATGGTGTTTGGTTGAAAGGCTCCCATATATGAGGCATTTTGAGCCTTGTGTTAAGAAAAAAATGGCCACTCACATTGGCCTGCCTTTCAGTGTGGCGGATTTTCAGAATTGTCTTGAAATGTGATTGTATAACTCACATTTGAGTCAGAGCACTGCTGTGAGCCGTGTTGTAAAGAGTGCCTTTGGAGCTCTGCACTGTTGACGGAGGGGTGGGTGGTCTTTCGTTGGCTTGGGCTAAGATTCACCCGTGAGAATATACGACCTATAAAGACATCTCCATGATAAAACTTTCTTCCTTAAGGGTCTGCATTTAGACTTCTAATGTACATAAAGTTGTGTTCAAACAGAAGAGTCCAGTGCCTTAGCATGACATTTGTCACCTGTGACATCTTGAAAGAGCAATTAAAACAATTTTTTCAGTTTTAATTTCACGTCTGTTTGGCTAATCTAATGCAGAATCAGTTTACGCTGTTTTATGCCTGTGTGAAGGTGTCCAAGCGCAAACAAGAGATTGCAGACCGTCTGAATGCCTGGATCATTTTCAACGACAAAAACAAGGAGCTCTGCGAGTGGCTGGACCACATGGAGCACAAGGTTGCCCACGGCGAAGGACACCTGAGCATCGAAGAGATGGTGGACAACCTAAAGAGGGTAACGCCCACGTCACACTCCCAGTGGCATTAAGTGAATGACTGAAATGACTTTCCATGAAGAGAAGTGTAGACGGGCTTGGCCTGAGGCAGTCTGGTTGTTGCTTGTTGAGGTATCAGTGTGAGAAGAAACTTTATACTATATACTATACTACTTTCATTTCTGTTATGCCATGATGCCTCGGGCTAATATGGTATGTTGGTAACATGGACAGAAGGAGGATAAATAGGTCTTATTTTGAGTAGCTGTATGAGGTTACAGGTATAGGCATGTGTAGGTATGGGTAAGGGCATAGGTATGGCTATGGCTATGGCTATGGGTGTGTATCACAGTCATGCTGTCATCAGGCGATATCCTTTCACCTACATATTTGTAATCCTTAAAACTCTATAACTTTTTAATCTTTTAAATATGCTCAGTTATACACGTCAATGAAAAATGTTTTCGTTGTTTAAAGTTTTAACTTTAAGTTTGAGACAGAACATTGTGAACAGGTCTGCCACGTAAAACCAATAACAAACCAAACGTGTGAAGTTCTGTGTTCACCCTCTATGTAGGAAACAACTGTTAAATTTTCCCTTCGTTCTTCCACAACAATGGCCTTTAATATGCGGATGCTCTCATCGTTGAAGAGTGCTGCTTTATGCCTAGGGCAGTCATTAGCACACACTTCAGTGCTGAGATTTCTGCAGGAGTGTAGCAGTAATGATCACAGAGCGGACGACAGACATTGTTTTTCCAGGGCGTTGTCACTGGCAACAGCCAGTAGCTGCCTGTTTAAAGTAACGCTAGACCAAGGCACCAGAGAGAAAACCCAGCCACAAAAAAGGCAGGTGTAACTACAAAAACGGCTGGAGAGAAAAGCCGCGGGGTCAATGAGCTTCTTCTCCAGATTCAAGCGAACAAGAGAGCGCTGGTCTGAAAGGCACCTCCAGAGCGCTCGGCCCCTGAAGAGCGTCCCCGCTGAGAGCCAGGCCGTGGTTGTGACAGCTGCCGGGCCCACACTTAGGCACCGTGTGGCTAACGGGCCGCTGGGTTTTAAGGTGGATCCGCTAACGAGCGAAACGTGGTGAGAGGCACTAGCTGGAGCTCTTTGTCTTCTGTACTGGCAGGACTGCATGGAGGAGATCAGCCTCTTCAGTGAGAATAAGAGGCACCTGAAACAGCTCGGCGATCAGCTCCTCGTGGCCAGCCACCGGGCCAAGGAGGCAGAGGTCCACGGCCTCCTGTGCCACATCAACCACCGCTGGCAGGACCTGTTCGACCACATAGAGGCGAGGTAAGGGAAACTCATAGTGTGTGAGAGTGTGGTACCGGGCCCTTGCGCTCCTGTGAGCTGGGCCCCTGGTCCACTCGGACTGGGGTGGTTCCTTCTTTGAACCTCTGTATGGTTGAAAGCAGCATGCCATTCAACTGCAATTTTTTTTGGGGGGGGGGGGGGGGGTGGGGGGTTAAAATACATGTTGTTTTACTAGGTGAATGGCAAAAGGGAAGTGTTAAAGAATCTATTTTAAATGTCTAAACTTTTATGACCATAGCTTTTTTTTGTGTGCGAAATAGGCAGTTTTGTTGCTTATGTGAGGTGAAGGCTTATGTGAGGTTGTACCAGCTTTAAATTTCACAGGGAATTTATCCTCCTCTTCATTTACCACTTTGAAATTTAAAAATGAGGAAAGTAAATTAGTAAATGTTTTCACCAGTTTATAACATCTTTCATTTTTATATTAGGGGAATGAAGTTTCTTTCTATACTGTATTTGCTGCACTATATTGTTAAATAGGTCTTTTGCATGTCTGCACATGAATGGGTTTCTCCTGGTGGTCTTGAGTTTGGTTGTCCCTCGCTTTCATCAGTGCTTAATGAACGACATTTGTAACATTTCTTTTGTAGATTTTTAAAGATACAATCATTTTTATTTTTTATGCAGAAATGGAGAATGTAACAGGGTATTTGCCTTTGCTTTATAAGTCTCACTTTAATCTTCCAAGATGTTTCCAGAATAGTCTTCATCGCAGCCACAGGTAGTGGCAGCCTGTTGAGTTTTTGAAAAGCGAGTTTCCCTTTGGGAGCTCAAGATCCCTTCTGTGAGGTTTTATGAGAATGTGAGGTTTCATGATGTTGTGTGATGTTTTAGGAGGTTGTGATGTTTTATGAGGTTGTGAGGTTGTTTGAGGTTGTGAGGTTTTACGATGTTTTATGAGGTTGGGAGGTTTTATGATGTTTTATAAGGTTGTGAGGTTTTACGATGTTTTAAGAGGTTGAGGTATGAGGTTGTGAGTTTATATGAGGTTGTGAGGTTTTACGATGTTTTATGAGGTTAAGGTTTTATGAGGTTGTGGGCTTTTCCTCGTGTGTCTCGGTGCAGTTCTGATGCGTGACGTAGACACGAGGCAGCCAGATGGCACTGGTGATGGAGGCGGGGAGGGAGTGTGTTTATCCAGCCCTTACTAGTGAGAGACACCCTCGCTTTGCCATATGGCAAAAGGAGCTCTTGGCCCTCATGTACAGCACAGTTCCTTTGGGGCGGGAGGGGAGTGTTAGGGGTGCTTAGGTTCAGTCATCTCTCATTAGCCCTGATGCTACAGGACACAATGGGGTCAGGCGTGTAGTGAAGACCCCGCTGTGCGGTTGTCATGCCCGTCACAGTGTTCCTGCTGCCATGCTGTCACCGCCGTCCTCCACAATGGGATGACCGGGGTCTGATCGTGCCCTGCGTGCCTGCCTGGTGTAATCCTCCTGTAGCATGAAACAGCCGTCGGCCGCCAGTACGTGCCCCAGCTCCGCCTCAGCGGGGGGTTTTAGGCCCTTTTTCCGGTTGGGTGTAGGCGTGAGTGTGGCGAACTGGACTCAACCATCAACCCATGTGCAGTGTCTAGAAGCCATGTTTGTCAGATTTATGGATATGCTTGCTGATGAGTGGAAGAATTCTTGATTTTCTTGAAAAAAAAAAATTTGTTTCCATAAAACTGGTCCAACTCGGGACGTTGGAAGCCCTGTCCTAGATTTCAGCTGCTCTATTCTCCAAATCCATTTAAAATAAATACATTTTCTTAATTTATTTCTGTAATTAGTTACAGAAGACAGTTGCATTCAGACAGCAGAGGTCCAACTTTTGAACTGAGAGCCCTCTGTGCTGGGTATCTGGAGTGAGGGTAGCTATGGTTACTTGCTTTAAGCCAGGGCATTCGTGGAAGCTTGTTGCCATGTTGCCATGGTGACTTTTGAGGGATGGGGAGACACCTTGAGACATGCTGTGAGAGATGAAAGCTTTTAGGAGGAGAAGCAGGAGACAGCAGACGCAGACAAGCTCTCCAGTGGACACCCCATGTGAGCCCCAGAGATATGAAGGACGCCACACACACAGCGCACTGGTGCAAAAGGGTCTGCCGTGTGCAGCGTGCCTTTGAGTGTGTGTGTTTATGTGAGAGGGGGATGTAAATCTGTGTGTGTCTTACACCCCCCCCCCCCCCCCCCCCCCCCACTGTGTCCAGGGTGAACAAGCTGAAGGAGACTCTGGTAACAGTGCAGCAGCTACACAAGAGCATGAGCAACCTGCAACCCTGGCTGTCCCACGTGGAGATGGAGCTGGTTAAACCCACGGAGTACGGCGCCTGGCACCGAGACGAGATCCACCGGAGACTCGCCGAGCAGCAGGCAGGCAACGGCCAGACCAGCAGACATGTAGAAACATCTGAACACTGAACATTGAACATCTGAACACTGAACACTGAACACTGAACACTGGCTTCTGTGGTTATTCATGCCTTTTTACTTGCTGTTGAACTCCAGAAATTACCAGAACAGAGTGAACAGTGAAAAATGCAGTTTTAACATGCTGGTGTGTGTGTGTGTGTGTTTGTGTGTGTGTGTGTGTTCAGGAGCTGCAGAGAGACATCGAGCAGCACACTGAGGGAGTAGCGTCTGTCCTGGCGCTTTGTGACGTGCTCCTGCATGACGAGGACGCCTCCAGCAGCGATAACGATTCCATCCAGGTGGCCACACGCAACCTGGACCAGCGCTGGAGACGGATCTGCTCCCTGTCCCTGGAGAGGAGGATGAGGTGTGTCTTGTGTACGCACACACACAACTACGCACACGGTTCCACCCACGATACACGGAGCTAAACGTCCTCATGGAACCCTGCAGGATCGAGGAAACGTGGAGTCTGTGGGGCAAGTTTCAGGACGACTACTCCCGCTTCGAGGACTGGCTGAGCACGGCCGAGCGCGCCGCGTCTGAACCCAGCTCGTCCGACGTCCTCTACACCGTCGCCAAAGAAGAACTCAAGCGATATGAGGTGAGGGTCAGCCGATGTTTCCCAGTGCCACAAACGACACTTCAAATGAGCCCAGAGGACGCTGAACCGGGTCGCTCCCGCCTTGTCAAGCTCACTGGGGCTCACGTTTGTCCCACGTTTGTCCCAGGTGCTCCAGAGGGAGGTGCACGAGAGGCTGGCCCAGCTGGAGAGCATTAACCACCAGTACTGCCAGCTGGCCCGAGACAACCGCCTGGATACCGGCAGCAGGCTCCGGACCATGGTGCACCGGGGCAACCAGCAGTGGGACGTCCTCCAGCAGAGAGTGGCAGCCATACTGCGGAGGTTGAAGGTGAGCAGAGCGGAGCTCTGAACATACAAAAGCAACAGAGGTGTCTCAACCACCTGGATTTGCTGAATAAACCCAAGTCAGTAGTTAGAATTCATTTCCACGGACACGTCAGCAGTCGGCCGTGTGCCACCCGCTCAGTGTCCCTCCCCCCTCCCACAGCACTTCACGGCTCAGAGGGAGGAGTTTGATGGCACGCGCGAGCACCTCCTGCTCTGGCTGACTGAGATGGACCTGCAGCTCTCCAGTGTGGAGCACTTCTCCGAGAGCGACCTCCACCACAAGCTGGAGCAGCTCAGTGTAAACACCAACACCCACGTCACCCGACCCCAACCCCCCTTCCCAAACATTCATATATATTTAACTCATATGTTATTGATGGGGCATATGCTAGGGCTGCCTGTCTCTCATGGTGTAACTCTGTGTGGTGGAAGGGCTTGAAGAAGGAGATCACCCTGCACACGGAGCAGATCGACGCCCTCATCGTGTTTGGGGAGGGCCTGATCCAGAGGAGTTCACCACGGGACGCCGCGCTCATCGAGGACCAACTGGAGCAGCTACACTCCTACTGCCAGGAGGTGTTCAGCCGCGCAGCTCGCTTCCACCAGCGCCTCACCAGCACCGGACCGGTACGCCAAGCCCCGCCCCAAAGCCCGCCCCTATACCCGCCTCCTACACCCCAATGGAGGGTATGCACGTGACATTCCAGTTGGTAGGACGCTGCAGTTACAGTTAGAGTTAATGTTGGTTTTTACTATGAATGCCATGAAAAATAACTAAAAATAGGCTGAGCAAGAATTATTTTTGCAGGAGATGGTAACATCAGAGTTGAGGTTACTTTGGCATCACCAATGTAGCATTACAGTAATGCTACTGAGTTGTTCGCTACGGATGAAGTAGGCCTAGCTAACTAGCAGTTTTACAAATAATATAACTTTTACATACTATAACAAACAGATAATAGTTATAATAAAATACAAATATTTGTAAAACCTGTCTACCTACATTCTTTATCATTTTAATTCACAAATCCCACCTTGCAGTTTTGCTGCATTTCCTTGGTGTTGAAATCAGGTACATTTACGTGTCAGGAGACCTGACTATTAGCCACACGTGGACCACTGGAGCTTCGGTGGTTTGGATGGATCGCTGTAGAGTCCAACTGCCTTAATTTAAGCAGATGATCCTTTTTTTCATTCCCGTTTTTGCTGTTTGCGCAAATAAACGCAGCCTTATTGCCAAGTGTTTTGCCACTAAGGCTGACTGAGTGGTCTTATTCATGCATGAAAGTGATGTCAGTGCGTACCCTCACATAAACATAAAAATGATTGCATTTCCTCTTCAGTTTCCTGTTTTGATGTTTTATACACATGCATAAATGGTTTTGCCCATCACAGACTCTCTCTGTGTCTCTACTAGCCACAGCAGGAGCAAGAGGAACTCCGTGCCAGGGCAGGGGGCTCCGAGCCCGGGGAGCCTTACCCAGATGCCTCCAGCCAGGCCCCCGCGTGCCTCCTGCCCCCCCTGCTGGAGCGCTCGGGCCGCGAGACCCCAGTAAGCGTGGACTCCATCCCCCTGGAGTGGGACCACACCGGAGACGTAGGAGGTTCCTCCTCACACGAGGAAGACGAGGATGAGAGTTTCTTCAGCAGAAGCTCAGGTAATGGTACCAGCTGGCCTTGTGCTGGGAATGTCTGCACACGGTTCCTCCTCACTGAAGGTCGGCCCGAGAGGCTGATGTACCCCACACTCTACTCTACTTCTCTCCTACAAGGCGTGGAGGCCCCCGAGAGCCCAGAGGCCATTACTAAGTCCACAGTGCAGTCTCGTGCAGCAGCCTCGGGTAGGCATTGCGCCCCCTACCGATTGCATGTGGAAACGCAGCTCCAGCGGGGTTGGCAGTTTTGTTATGTCTCCTCGCTCTGCCTCCCGTGCTTCTCACACGTCACGCTTCCCATGTCATGGGTCAGTATGTGTGTGTGTGTGTGTGTGTGTGTGTGTGTGTGTGTGTGTGTGTGTGTGTGTGTG
Organism: Brachyhypopomus gauderio; assembly: GCF_052324685.1. Classification (NCBI taxonomy): domain Eukaryota; kingdom Metazoa; phylum Chordata; class Actinopteri; order Gymnotiformes; family Hypopomidae; genus Brachyhypopomus; species Brachyhypopomus gauderio. The sequence goes on from NC_135219.1 coordinate 8,678,898, forward strand.
TGTGTTGTGTGTGTGGAGTGGGCACACACGCTGAGTCAACGGCCGTGTCTCATTTTCTCTCGCTTGTGAATCAAAGCCTCTCCCTGTCCTCCCCCCAACCCAGCTGGCTAGCTGCTCTGAGCATGAACACCTCACCACCAGGAGAGGGGGAGCAGGAAAGGTTGGGCTTGTGTAGGAGAGGAGAAGAGAGGGGAGGAGAGGAGATGAGAGAAGAGGGGAGGGGAGGAGACGAGAGGGAAGGAGAGGACAGAGGAGGGGAGGAGACAGGAGATGAGAGGGGAGGAGATGAGATGATTGGGGGGGGGGGGGGGGGAGAGGGCATGGAGAGGTTAGCCCTCCTCCAGCCCCTAGCAGACCGTCTCCTCCTCCGTGTTCTCCACAGCTGCCCTTGCTGCTGCATGGCACACAGAGATAATGCTGATTGCTCACCCCCACAGGAATGAGTCCATGCACTGATAATATACCCCTCATTCTAAAATGCCTTCTTTCAAGTTTTCTCCTTTTTTCTTCTCTTTCTTCTCTTGCTTTCTCTCTATCTCTCTCTCTCAGGCCAGGACTGGCCGTCCCAGACTGCCCCGGAGAGGAACCTACCTGGACACCCCTTACCCGCACACGCCAGCACACCTTATAAACAAGGCTTTGTGAGTACACCACCCAGATGCTCACGTGCATACACGTACAATCTCTCCCAAGATCACGATTCCTCGGTCACGTGGAGTGAGACGAACCGGCTGAGGTTCAGACTCTAATTCGGTGCTTGTGTAAAAGGTCCAGCTCTTGTCCGAGTGCAGCGGCAGCATTGAGAGTGTGAGGAGAGTCTCTCTGCTGTTGGACCATGACGTTCAGCAGGAGGAACAGGGCCTCACAGCACTTACTGCTGCAGACAAAGCACCAGGTACACGTCCTCCGCTCATCCAGGGCGCTTGACACCTGCACTAACACCATCTGTTCCAGCACACAGCATATAGAGGCGAATGATGTTTTGATATTCTCCCATTATTGCGATCGTTTGTGCTGATAGTCTTGTCTGAGCATATCTTGGATATCGGTGCTAGAATAGTTGGGGATAACATGTAAAAGTGAGACCAGTTACTTTAGACCAGTTACTGAGAGCCTGCAACCAACAATTAGGGGACAGTGATATCTGTATTTTATTTTTGAGCAATTGGTTTGTTCTTGAACATAATGTTTTTAAAGCATGTAATAAAAAATAATATTATGCCATTAATGTTTTGCTCCCTCATGTGCTCGGCAGGAGTGATCGAGCGCTGGGAACTGCTACAGGCGCGGGCCGTCAGCGAGGAGCGGCGCCGAAACAGACACCCTCAGCGGGTCGACGCCCACCTGCACGACATCACTTCCTGGCTGGACCGCGTCGGCCCCGAGCTGGACGGACTCCTGAGTGCCGAGATGCCCGTCACCTTGGAGCTCCTGGAGGCCCGAGTGAAACACCTTAAGGTGGGAACTGATGACACCCTCATCACTGAATGATGCTCACTAGTGTCAAAACACAAACTTCTCTTTATCTCCATGTTCAAGTTCATCATTTATGTTGTGGCATATTAACAACACTCATGTTGCTTATAAATGAGACATTACAGGCCGAAAGTGGAAACAAGCACTAACTTTCTGTGCTATGATGGATCATGACCAGGAGACATAATGTTAATAAACATATTTCTGTCAGTTATTACTTTAAAAACCTTTTACATTTTATGAAGTTTGTGTTGCTTCCAAACTTTTGGCCAATAGAGCAACATCCATTGTCAAAGTATCCCAGTCATAATGCAGAACACAAGGCAGCCAGTAACTGAACTGGACCGTAGTGGTGTAGACTACCAGTGGGCCGGTGCATGATACCGCGCTCGTCCTGTCCTGCAGGAGCTGCAGAAAGCCTTCGCCCGCTACAAGACCCTGATGCTGTCGCTGAACCTGGGGGGCAGGGAGCCACAGCTGGAGCCGGACGGCGAGGGGCAGCGTGAGGCCCTGGGTGGCATGAACCGTGGCTGGGCGGGGGCCTGCGCTGGCCTGGAGGCCTGGGAGAGCAGACTGCGCCAGTCACTCCTGCAGTGCCAGGTGAGGCCCCCAGGTCACGGTCGACGCAGCAAGCCCGGGGCGTGTCTTCAGGCCGCACCTGCAGGGTGCCACCGTGCTACCTGAGCTGGCTTGTTATTAAAAGCTCAGGGCCACGGTTTAGATTTGGAGATGGACTTTTGTGGCTGTTGTGCTGGCTGAAAAACTTTTGCTCCCTGACCTTTCAACTTTGCCCTTCTTTAGGAGTTCCATGAAACGCTGCACTCTCTGTTGCTGTGGCTGGCCCATGCCGAGAGCAGGCGATACACTGTGAACATCCACGATGACACTGTACTGCCCTCCGTGTTGCATAAACACAGAACAGTTCTGATGGTGAGACCCAGCAAGGTTCTGGCTACAAAATACAGATGTACATTCAGTTGTATAGCCGTTTGGATAGCCATCTAGTTTGGATTAAATGCCATTCTTTATGACAGCCTGGCAACTTCAGCAGTAATTGAGCAGAGACAAAACAAGTTTGTTTCCTGTATTAGACTTTTGGTAGTCGTAACTACTACAGTCATTATTAATTGTTTCACTGGGATTCGGTACAAAGTCAAACACAAAATATTCAACTTTAAGGACAAAACCATGTTTGTCTACTTAAGAATAATAATGCTTGAATAAAAACGATTATTCAGTGCACAGTCAATAATTGTGCTTTTAACGGCCGGTACTGCACCCCCTGGTGGCAGGGACTGGAAGAGGAGCTGAAGGGCAGGCGAAAGCAGGTGGGCTGTCTGCAGGATCTGGCGTCGGAGCTGCTCCCAGAGTCGGGGCCGGAGGACAGCGTGGAGGCCAGGGAGAAGGTGCATGTCATCGGGAGCAAATTACGACTGCTGCTGCGTCAGGTCAAGCAGGACCTCCAGACTGTTCAAGAGCGTTTGGTAAGTTCTGTGAGCTCGCCTACCGGTACCTTTATTTGGTGTTTTTACAATTGATTGGATGATCTGATATGAAATATTGGCTTGTCTAAGTATTTAACAGGGAGGCCGCACAAGCAGAATCATGAGACGGGTTAAAGGTTGTGTGTCTGGGGCAATCGAGAGTGTGTTTGGCAGCCCCACTGCAGTAAGGGCCTGCTGATGAACTACTTGTGAATAATTGGCTCTTTGTGAATACCAGCGTCTTTTGGAAACTGGCTCACACTGTTACAAAGAGGCGATTCAGTTATGCTTCATCGATTTAAAAGGTTCTGCTAAAGGCAAAGAAGAAAAAAACTGGAGCTGATAACTTTCTGAGAAAAACCTTTATTAGAAATGTCCATTTCTTTGAACATCAAGCCATGTATTTCCTTGATTGTATGGGCTGCACTTGGTAATGATTAATTTTAGACACAACACAGCTGACTTAGTGTTCCAGAGGCGCTCGGAACAACCGGGAGAAGTTGAGGTGGGGAAAAGCAAGCACAAAAGCATTCAGTGTTGTGTAACTGGGGGGAAAAGCTCTCGGCACAGATCCAAGAGTGTGACTCTTCACCACATCTGAGAGAAGCCTCTCCTCAGAAAGACACGGGATGCCTGTGGGGACTATAAACATTTTTTTGAGCAGTGGCCACCCATCGATAGAGGGACACGCACGTTCTGAGTGCTGGCATGCTAAAAGAAATCCCAGCAATGGCAGGCATCACCTTTCCTCAACACAGCAGGGTCAACGTTTAAAAGTTAAAAGAGAAAAACGAATGTTCTGCCTTTTCGATACAGGAGTCGTCTGATGCAGTAGATGTGAGCGGAGGGCCTGACGCTTCATCTATGGTACGCTACCACACATGCATTGCGCACATATGTACACATAAGTAATGCACGTATATGTTCGGACCAATACCCAGAAGGCTTTGCCACAGTGACGTCGGTGGGCATGCATGTGTGATCTTGTGTTTTTGGTGTGACTGCAGGACCCAGCAGCAGACGCTGGTGTTGAGATCAGAACGGCAGGCTCCTTCAGGTACTACACGGCTTTGTTCAAACACCAGTAGCTCCTATGACTTATTTACACACACACCTGCCTAGGACGGTAGATTAAGGTGAACTGTAAACAACGCTGTAATTGAAGACATTTAAAAACCACAAATGTGGAGAGCACACTTGAAGACGTAGTGCTGTGTTGCAGGGTGGTGAGGAGGGAGGCGTCCCCACAGCGATCCTTCTTCTATCGGGTACTGCGAGCTGCCTTTCCTCTTCATCTCCTCGTCTTCCTCGTGCTGGTTCTGGCCTGCCTGGTGCCGCTGTCTGAGGATGACTACAGCTGCACGCTCACCAACAACTTTGCCCGCTCCTTTTATCCAATGCTACGCTACACTAACGGACCTCCCCCTACCTGACCACACACACACACACACACACACACACACACACACTTTAAAAGGCTACTGACCAACTGGCTGGCCTGCTTCCAAAGCTGACCCATTCCTACTCTTGAAGCACTAAGGTGTGAGAGCATCTGTTTTTAACAACCACATTTATAAATTGAGATTTTTACTATTTATTTCCCTAGAAGAGGTATACTACTGCAAACATAACATATTTTAAGATCGACAGTCCACACTCTGCTTTTGTGTGTTGTGTTCACTAATGTTTTTGAGAGAACCTTACAGCATGCCACTTGGATGCAAAGATTCTCTGGTGAGAAAATGCCTGAATTCTTTGTTATATCCTCCAGAGCTTTGACGTGTGTGTACTGTAGGCGTGTCTGCGTAACACGCATGACTACGGTAGAGCTTTGGAATGGTTGTTCATCACCACTTTGGTTTTTTTTTAATCATGTTGTTCTTTTGTTGACTTGCAGAATGACCCAAACACATTTTCTACCTTTTGAAGTCATGAAACTTCAGGAAAAATGTGAATCATTTGTATATTCATGTTGCTCCAATGTTATCTATATATTAAAAAATATATTTTACAGAGTGTAAAATATACACTCCACTTTTGCCTGTACAGTAATACATTTTTGAGTGGTAATTTAATGGTATTTAAATTAACTAATGGTATTAGTGGTATTTGATCTCTTGGCAATAAACATTATTGTATTAAACAAACAAACAAAAAATGACAGCCAACCTTTTATCCTCATCACAATAAAATCCCTTATACACAAATGTAAAGGAAAATGTATAAAATGAAAATGTGTTCTTGAAGTTTACAAGATCTGACAATTGTAATAGATATGATACATATCCCTGTCCTCCTGTCACATTTGTGAGCTAAACTTGAAACGATGTCTTCAGTACTAAATCAAGGAAATATACCAAATACCCATAATAAAATGATTACAAATATTCAGTGATTCTGCTCAATGATTCTGTTCAATGATTTGATTATCATAAGACTGCAGGTCTGATGTACTCCTGTAATGCTGTCTATGCAATCGTAGCCCTGGACTCAAATAAAAATCCACTAAGCTGCAACCTACATAAAATTCAAACCTGTGGCATGAATTTAATCTGAGCTCTACTTACTACCACTACCACCGCTCTACTGACCACTACTACTGCTCTACTCACCAACACCGCTCTAGTCACCACCACTACCGCTCTACTCACCACCACTACCGCTCTACTCACCACCACCACTTTACTGACCACCACTACCGCTCTACTCACCACCACTACCGCTCTACTCACCACCACCACTTTACTGACCACCACTACCGCTCTACTCACCACCACTACCGCTCTACTCACCACCACCACTTTACTGACCACCACTACCGCTCTACTCACCACCACTACCGCTCTACTCACCACCACTACCGCTCTACTCACCACCACTACTTTACTCACCACCACTACCGCTCTACTCACCACCACCACTTTACTGACCACCACTACCGCTCTACTCACCACCACTACTGCTCTACTCACCACCACTACTGCTCTACTCACCACCACTACTTTACTCACCACCACTACCGCTCTACTCACCACCACTACCGCTCTACTCACCACCACCACTTTACCGACCACCACTACCGCTCTACTCACCGCCACCACTTTACTGACCACCACTACCGCTCTACTCACCACCACTACCGCTCTACTCACCACCACCACTTTACTGACCACCACTACCGCTCTACTCACCACCACTACCGCTCTACTCACCACCACCACCACTTTACTGACCACCACTACCGCTCTACTCACCACCTCTACCGCTCTACTCACCACCACCACTTTACTGACCACCACTACCGCTCTACTCACCGCCACCACTTTACTGACCACCACTACCGCTCTACTCACCACCACCACTACCACTCTATCATCACCACCACCGCTCTACTATCACCACTACCACCACCACCGCTCAACTCACTACCGCTCTACTGCCTACCACCACCAGTACATTCAGCGTTCTAAGTGCTCCTCTCCTACACAGTACGACCTGTCTGCTCTCTTACCCTTCTCTGCTTTTACTCCTGGAAACACATATGGTGTTGGTGTCACTACAAAAGAAATGTCATTTAGAACAAAAAAAAGGTTTTTTTTTTCCCCCATCAAGGTGATCATTTTCCCCCCTCATGTTAGAAAGGTCACATTCATGACATTTATATAAAATTTTTTTTATTTTAATTCATTTAAGTATGGCATACTAAAACACAAACACCAGTGGTTTTAGTGAACAACAACTCTGAACAGTATAGATCACGCAACATGCAGTCTGCATACCGCAGGAAAGAAGAAATGACGATGATGATGATGATGGTGGTGATGTCAAAGCTGCCTGTAATACTGGGAAAGTGAATGCAACGCTGGTATGGACAAATCAGGACATACATGAGCGTACATTACACACATTTCTGATCAAATCACTCATGCTTAATCATGGAGTTGAAGTACCCCAAGCAGAGCTTTGTAGTTTTTTCCTCACAAAAACAAGTTCTTTACATTGACATCATGGCTTCATCTTTGTATTCTTTGGTTGAGATTCTGGTTGCTTACATATTACTGAAGTATAAAACGGTCAATCAAAAATTAGGTTTAGGCGATTCGTTTGCATAATTAATCTTTCAGAATTCTATGTGCTTGTGGTGCACAAGGAACATTTAGTTTACAAATTTATCAGCTGCTTTAATTAGAGCTTTCATTATGCGTGAAGTATACGTTACGTTTAGTGCATATTTGGCAGATTAACCATTCGGTAGTCTTAAACTAACTTACCCTGTTAATGGGTCTTCTCGAAAAAAAAAAACTGTTTTAAGCCCAAGAGTTGGCTTCTAAGAGTTTGTCCACAAATATAGATTTTAATACAAGAACTAGCACAGGCACAAGACGGTGAATACGACTGATCTGAACTCCTCTTCGGGGGTCATAGCTTTACAATGTACAGTGCAAGAGTGACTTGTGTCACCTAAATGTTCAAAGAGCTGTGAAAGACAAGACAATCACAGTGGAAAAGTCTTAAGAATAGCAGAAGTTTTAGTCTTAGCTTAGTCTTAGCCAACCATATGAAGTATTGAAGGAAATACAAACATTCAGCTTTCTCTTAGCAGGTTGCTCTGTGAGCATGAGACGCCACTGAACAGAACGTAGTCATGCTTATCTTAGCATCCTCATTTTAATAAAACTACACATTTCAGTTTTGGTTCTATTGTCAGTGAACCTGTGTAGAGTTCTTCGAGCATCCAAGCTCTGAATCAAAGTCATCGTTGACCTTCTGGTCCACAGTATACGAGCAATAAGAATCCTCTGGGTAAAAAGTGCATCCTGTTTTCTGTGTTCCTTCAGACCATCTTCACAACACTAAGGTCACTTTTGAGCGTTAGCTGAAAAGGTCAAAGTAAGAAGCTGCAATTATCAGGAATTCTAAACCAAGTTCAGAAAGTCACCAACTATATTGTGCAGCAAAGGGTTTTAAACAATGTCTAATCATTAGTCAATACTAAAAAATGTAAAGAAAAAAAACTTGCACCTTATTTACTGGTAACAAAGGTCAATGTTACTGCATGTATATAAATGATACCCATTCCAGACTGGCACTCTGTGCAGACGAGCAAAATAAAAAGCTATGACAAATCAGTTTAATCTTACAACGGAAAAACAAAATAATCCACCATTTCTGGTGTTAAAAATAGATAAATGTTTTGCCAAAAAAATAGTAAAAGCTCCTGTGATGATGTCAGGGTGAAAGACCCATTAACCCGTGAACTAAGTGCATGAACTCTGGAGGAGAGTGCAGGTAAAGGCCTTTATATCCACATCCTGGAATAAAGAAACCAAATGTTGTTTTAAAAGAGCACCAGGGTGAGCTGATAAAAAATAAACAACAACAAATAAGTGCTGGCAGTAAGACAGAGACAGATCCTTGGGTGTCAAGAGGGCGTGGTCAGAGACCGTTTGGCTAAGTCGTCCTGTGGCCTTGGAATAAGTTACTTTTTTTAAGTTTCCAATATTCCCAATTGTGATTTACACCCCAATCAGAATTTGTCCTCCACATTTACCCATCTGTGCAGTGAGAACACACACACACACACACACACACACACACACACACACACACACACACACACACACACACACACACACACACACACACACACACACACACACACACACACACACACACACACGATCACTAGGGGGCTGTGGTGCACACATGCCCAGAGCGTTGGGCAGCCTTTGCATGACAAGCAGTTGGGGTTAAGTGCCTTGGTCAAGGTCACTTCAGGTCATGGGCTAGCTGGGAATCAAATCCAGTTCCATAACCACCAGACCATGATTAAAAATCAAGGCAGAGCGTGAACACAGCCCCCCCACTACCAGAAATGATGCACCACGACAGGTCCCATTTCTTATGAGCAATGTCTTATTGACATTCAATACCATTAATAAAAAAAAATGTATAAACAAAAGCAAATGGTACAAAATTCTTGTTGGCTTGGTCTCCCTTTGCTAGCACAGCAGCACTGACTCTGTTCATGTGAAGCTGGACGCAGGAACGTCCTCCCTCTAATCACTCTGGAGAGGAAACGAGTGCTAGACCAGCTCTGCTCTTTCCCGTGGGGAGTCAGTTCCTCTCTGCATGACCACGGCTCATCCAGCTCTAATATTTGCTGCTAGAACGCTCAGTTTTTGTAAATGTCAAGTGCTTAAATCTGTGGTCTGACGGCAGTAAAGGCTTTTCTGGCAAATCTGGTTTGTGGTGTATAATTACATTTGGGGATTTTGTGTCCTTGTGATGCAGTCGTCTCTTGTAAGGGTGTTTGGCTTTGCGGTTACAAGTAATTGAGTGTAATTGTGTTTCTGGAAGTTATTTATGAAAACATTTCTGATGGAAAGTTATAATTCTCTCTTGTTCTCTTTGTAAGATCAAACTGATTAACAAAAAAATTACAGTCATCTTTACCAAGGACCAATAATTCTGGAAAGTGGAATCAATAAATAATCTACTTATTTCTATTTGCCACAAACATGTTAACAATCTGTTCAGAAGTAAAAGAAAAAACGAAAACATTTTGATACACTGGCCAAAATTAGCCCTCAAAACCAGCCGATCACACTAAGAAAAAAAACCTGTACACCAGTCCAGACCAGTGTACTTACAGACCACGGTGGGTCACCACCCCAGATTTTATGGTAATTTGGCACAACTGTTGTAGAGCTCCAACTGAATCTAAACCTGATCGGAAAAACAGCACAGAACATGGTGCACACAACATGGGCCTGGTGTACACAACGTTTAGATGGCTAAAAGACTAAAAGCTTTTTGTCTGATTGTCTTAATATATGTGCTGTTTTCATAATGTTCTTTCGGTGTAATAATTTGCTTGATAATTTATTCAATATGTTCATGCAATGAACTTTGAGAGTCTGCAGAAATAAAAAAAAAAGTCATTTGGAATATTCAATATTGTAAGCTACATTCACATTACCAACCTGAAGTGACTCAGATCCTTAATCCTGACACATCCTTAATGTGACAGTGATCAGATTTTTTGCCGGGCTGTGCACACACACACAAACGCAATCTTTTCAAATCAGATTTGAGTCACGCATGCGGTCCTGATTGGATTTGCACCCAATTTGTGGCCGTGCAATATGGATTAGAAGACGTTCAGCTGATGAACCGCCTGCCGTCCTCCGGAGCAAATGGCCATGAATCTACAGTTCCTACAACATCCATTTACCTGCTTTAATAGCGCTCATAAATACGATGTTGCTGGTGATGCAGGTGACTGATAAAAAATATATCAAATGTGCACACGTGTGACATTTTTGGAGGACATATGTTCACATTACAGGCCGATACAGATAAAGTACGATTATGCTTGCAAGTTGCCAATGGCAAAAAATTAAATGAAAAGCGTAACAGAGCAGGAGGGCTTATAATATGAGGGCATGATACAGTCACACCCTCACACACTGGTAAGAGTGACTGACCCCTTACCAGTTTGGCTGAGGTGCACCAGGGTGGCCAGGGTTACTGCTGAGAGACGCAGCCGTAGGCCTCCTGAGCTCGGGGCCTGTTCTTGGGAGCTGTGGGCTCCCCCAGGCCAGAAGGGGGCAGTCTTGAGCTGTGCATGATGTGGGCATCGAGCATTTCCAGAAGCAGGTCATAGAGAGGCACCATCTTCTTCATCTTCATGCAGTGCAGGTGGTCCATCCCTTTGTTACTGTGGCAAGAAGAGAGGAAGAAGGAGGGAGGAGGAAGAAAGTGAGGGATGACGGCACTGGGGTTTGACACCACCACAACACACCACAACGCGCCACGATGCGGCACACTGCCGGCACCAGATGAACTGACACAACCAAACCCAAGAGGTTCGTCATTAAGTCTCATTAAACACTAAATGCGATAAAAGGTGCGAACCCCAGAGGTTTCGGGCGGAGGCGGGCGGAGGTGGGTGGAGGCGTACCTCACGTGGCGGATGTGCGAGAGCAGCATGAGCAGATGAGCCAGGCGGGCGGAGCACTGCTGGAAGGTCATGCCCGTCTTGGAGATGGACCACACCAGAGCATCCGTCACGGAGTCCAGCATCTGCATGAGCCTGGTCCTGCTGGAGGGCTCCTCCCCCCCCTCCGACGAGCTCAGACACATGTCTGCCATGACCAGCATTCACCAAGGTCAAACACACCGCGGTGACACCGCATCACTACATCTGACTGCGATGACACGGTGCCACCAGGTGACACACAGGCCAGTCATGGCGTACTTTCACTTCCTCTTTAAAGGGGTTTAAAGCCCCAAAGATTCAAACCAGAGTAACGACATGCAGATGTTGCTGTTCTGAATCTTGCTAGGAATCACAAGGCAAATCACAAGGTCGGGTGGGGAGATTTAGTGCAGTCACATACTCCATATCGGCTGCTACTTCTGCACAGTTGAACTGAAGATGGTGTGTGTTACACCACGCATGCTGCTCCCCGTACATGTTTAGAGTGTAAGCTATTCCTTTGGTTCCTCCGCCAAGCGTCCTTCGTAGGACAGCAGAAACCTTCTGCAAAAGCTAGGGAGTGCTACCAACACAGGGAGTGCTACCAACACAGGGAGTGCTACCAACACAGTTGGAGAACTCACAGAAGCAAGTTTTTTTGTATATAATTTCTTGCAGTTGCGATCGCGTGCTAGGATGTCGTCATGTGCCACGCACATGTTCCATACTTACTGGAGTTGAGGAGAATCATGGCTTTGAGACAGACGTACTCCTCCCTCTGCAACTTCAGCTCTCTGAAGCGCGACGTGGCCGCCAGCAGCATGTCGAAGATCTCCACGAAGCCCTGCACGCAGCTGCCCTCGTCCCTGTGGGCGGCCACATCGCAGACTTCACAAAGCAGCATCATCCGCCTTCATGCACCGTTTCTCTTACTTTACTCCGCTTGATCCGATGTCACTGCTCCACACCCCTCCCCCTCTACTAGGAGGGCACTTTCTAACTGTCCACACAGGCACCAGCACTGGACGATCCTTGTATAAATTGATGCAGCGTCTTATGACTCCTAAAGATTATTTTGCAGGGTTACAGTTCTTCAGAAAGACCTCCTGACACCACCACTGAGCTTAGTGAATTCCAGAGTCCTTCCTTCAGATTAATGACGACATCTTGGGCAGAAAGTATGCCTGGGTAATACAAGCCTGTCAGATCTGAGACATCACCAGTGCCAGGAACACCAGTAACACCAGTAACGAGTCTAGTCTAGACTGGGCCCCAGTCACATACAAAAAGGAGAGCACGTCTGTTGTAGGGGATAAGACCGTCAGGTTGAAAGTGTCCTGAACTGCCCAGATGTCCTGAACAGCTAAGAGAGGAATAGTCCAGAGAGCACCATTCACCCCTTAAATGATCATTATTTAAGGAAACTGCTTCAGGGTGGGGTGAAAACCCCCAGAGAACACGCAGTGCTGAGAACATGCAGTTTGTAACCTACAAGAGTGGACCATGACACATTCTGTTCTCCTGGAAATCACAGGTTGTTGAGGTTATTGTATAGCCACTTGTTTGAGTACAGAAAAGTACACTTTCTTTTTCCTCACCCTGGCTACAGAATCAGCTAGACTCACTGATGCAGGATATGCAAATGTGAGGACTATTCCCCAAACATGATGCACTGAGGGAAATGGAAGAATAAAGGCATGAACCAGGTCTCACCTGCTGAGGCTGAGATCAGGGGAGAAGATGAGCTTTCCAGGATGATTCACGGATCTCCACATTAGCCCGAGCATCAGCACCTCTAGCCAGCAACACTCCAGCAGGTGGACCTGGTCAAAGAGGCCGAGCTCCACAAAACCTGCAAGGGGAAGCGCACACAGTCAGACGGCACACATTTGGACCATCAGGGGGACATTCACAGGGTCAGACGGCGCACGTTTGGACCATCAGGGGGACATTCACAGGGTCAGACGGCGCACGTTTGGACCATCAGGGGGACATTCACAGGGTCAGACGGCGCACGTTTGGACCATCAGGGGAACATTCACAGGGTCAGACGGCGCATGTTTGGACCATCAGGGGAACATTCACAGGGTCAGACGGCGCATGTTTGGACCATCAGGGGGACATTCACGGGGTCAGAGGGCACACGTTTGGACCATCAAGGGGACATTCACGGGGTCAGAGGGCACACGTTTGGACCATCAGGGGGACATTCACGGGGTCAGAGGGCACACGTTTGGACCATCAGGGGGGTCAGAGGGCACACGTTTGGACCATCAAGGGGACATTCACGGGGCCAGACGGCACACGTTTGGACCATCAGGGGGACATTCACGGGGTCAGACGGCACATGTTTGGACCATCAGGGGGACATTCACGGGGTCAGATGGCACACGTTTAAACCATCAGGGGGACATTCACGGGGTCAGACGGCACACGTTTGGACCATCAAGGGGAGATTCGTGGGGTCAGACGGCACACGTTTAAACCTGCAGACCAAGTTACTCCTACTTTTGTACAGTATGCTGATAGCTTTTAGAAATGGCACCAATCATACACTACCAAACAAATACGTTTTCTTTAAAATCATAGTTTGAAAACATTGCACATCAGTTAAGATGACCAATATCTGATCCAATAGTTAATGGTATGGGATCAATGTCATCTAGTTTGAGATGGATTACCATATGTATCCCTGCATAAGAAGCACAAGCCCATTGATGCTGATATTTACTGAACTGTAAATATACTAATGTTATAAGAGTATAATTACATTGCAAGGTTGACTGAATGCCAGTTCTCCATTTCCATCTCTTTTACACACGCACACACACTAATGTTTTGCTAACACATAACTCTCCCAGTACCTCCATCAGAGGTTCTTTCACACCTCATGGCCCACACCTAATGACAATGACACCCTGGGAGCCAAGAGCACCACACAGAGATCTGATGCTCGACGCCCGACCAGCCTGTTCCAGACAGAACCCCCTCACTCTGCCAACGTCATCCATGCATCTTTCACTTGCTTCCTTTTAGTCTTGCAAATAAACACCAACAGGCCTCCCACTCATGAGTGTGAATGAACATGTCCTTCAGAGAGCAGCCAGAGGCATCAGAATGAACAAAGGATGGATATGGTCCTCCAACCAAGAGCTTCTGTGTTTCTCCAAATATACAAATCCAAACATATTCAAACACATAATGAAATAGCAAAAAACTCCAAACCTATAATGCATTTGTCAATGCGACATCGCACGCACGCACGCACGCGCACACACACACACACACACACACACACACACACACACACACACACACACACACACACACACACACACACACACACACACACACCTGGGATCTTCTTGGCCCAGCTGATCATGTGAACGAGCTCTTTGTCCGCCAGGTTGGTGAGGGACATCATGACGTTGGCCTCGGTGAAGGGCTTCTTCATGTCCTTCATCAGGTAGATCTCTGGTGGCTCCGCCTCCATGATTCGTCCAATCAGCTCCTCCGGGCTCATGGCCGAGGTCGCCGCCTCCTTCACCCGGGCGACGGGCGACCCTCTCCGCTCCGGTGCCCTGTGGCCACCCGTGACGGACCTGGCTGGGAAACGGGCCACCCTCCTGGGCTGGGAGCCTCCACGGCCGTAGCTGGCCCGGTCCCGCCGCATGCCTGCCACACATTGTACATTACATTTTCCATATTTAAATATTCCTTGCAGACTCACAGTTTCAGATAGAAGAGTATTACAGTTTTTGACGACTGCTAACGTGCATTTGTCCAATCTGTAGTCACATTTTCAAAACTCCAAACACAGTGAACACAACATCAGTTTTCAGTGGCTATACTATTAGTTTAATTTATGTTGTTATGGCACAAAATGCAGTCATTTTACATGTTTTTATAATGCTTAAATTTTCTATACACACAAGGTTATCCAATAACAAAATTCTGGATCATTTTTGTCTTATTTACAATTGCTTGTACACAGCATGCCAAAAATGAAAACCTAAGGTTCAAAACCTTAAATATCGTATAAAATGCCAAGTTCTGGAAAAACAAAGGCAGCTGAAAAGTTACTACTGTTGTACACATTTTTTTGCACATATAGATCAATGAAATAAAATGAAGTACAGTAATGTACCGGGTCAGAGAGGAGCAAATATAACAATTTGTCCTGCAATCTCAAGTGCTGGTTTGGTCCTTCACAAATGCCAGATTGGTCCCTATAACAGTGACCTCCTTCTTTCGTTTTTGAATGAACTTTACCAACAACTGGTTCCAGAAGCAGAAATGGAACAGGTGAGAGGAAACACGAGGACATTTGTGATGGGACGATGTAGCATTTTGTCATTCTCATGTCATCACAAACTGGTTTATAGACCATCCAAGAGTGATGTCCCTTTTCCTCCCGCCCTACTCGCCTTTCCTCAAAGAGGTGGAAGGTGTATGATCATCGGCCCGATGACCAAATGTCCCTGCTGCATGCAATAGATCCCGGCTGCAGAGACATTTCAGCTGAAGACTGCCAGGGGTGAATAAGGCATACCAAGCTTTTCTTTCTTACCCAGGTGCATGGCAAGGGCCAACATCAGATGTGATGTGGATGAAAACATGTGGCCAACTGCTGAAAACCGTTTAGATTAGACCCAACAAGACTGTTCAGTTTTGTATTCTGTTTTTCCCCCTTGTGTGGCTTTTTTTGTATATGTGTATTTTTACACATATGGGACCATGGCTAATTATGTTTACAATTACGATAATTATTTTTTGGGTTAGGCCACAATTTACAGTAATGTCCCTAATACAGTAAAATATACCCTTTACTGCAAAACTGTTACTGACTCCTTTTTTGTCTAATCTACATTCCATATAGTACCTAACAGTAAATATCACTCATTGTGTAGACAGCATGTTGCACACATTTGAAAAAAAGTCCAAATGAAGCGGATTACAGTAAAAATGAACTGACTAAGAAAACAACAGATGTTACTGTAAAATGTCTGTTTGCTGGTAGAGGGTAAAATATTACATGTAATACTGTTTCTGTATTGCCATCAAATGTTAGTTTTTTTACAGTGGTTGTGCAGTGATTGACTATGTTCATCTCGAAAAGAGAATCTGTGCTAGTGTTTGAAAAAATGATTGGATACTGAACCAGGTTTGCTGTGTTTTAACAAAGTTGTTTGCATTGTGAAATGCAGAGTTGTTATTTAGTTAAGAAAATGCGCTTTTGAACACGATATTAACTATTTGGCTATTTGTGTGAGGTCAATGTGTTGCTGTGTTTAGAGTTTTGACAATGTATCACAAGTATTGGGAAATGCACGTTAGCAGTCGTCAAAAACTGTAAACAGATGTCCATTCTCTACAGCCTTAAATTCTTAAAGTAACTTCTCTAGACCTGGTGGATGAAATCATTGTACAGGCAAGTCGCTGATGACCATCACCAGAGCCACAAAGGTTTAATTTAGCTTGGGCCCAAGAGTGATTTCTTTTCCCTAACTATACTTACAAACTGAATATCCCACTCAGGTTAGCCTAGCCCATAGCACAGAGCACACAGGCATGACTCAGTGTGAAGGGGTGTGTGTGTGTGTGTGTGTGTGTGTGTATGTGTGTGAAAAAGAATTCCTGAAATGTTCAAGTCTCATTAAAATAATAATTATAATCACACAAGTCTAGCTTCATCAAATAAAAGCACAGTGTGACATAAAAGCACGTGGATTCCAACACAAGCGTATGAAACAAAGTCCATCATTTCTGCTAGGGGTGGTGAGGCCTGGTAGACTTTGGTGTAGTGAGAGAGAGAGAGAGAGAGAGAGAGAGAGAGAGAGAGAGAGAGAGAGAGAGAGAGAGAGAGGAGAGAGAGAGAGAGAGAGAGAGAGAGAGAGAGAGAGAGAGAGAGAGAGAGAGAGAGAGAGAGAGAGAGAGAGAGAGAGAGAGAGAGAGAGAGAGAGAGTATATGTGGTGGGAATAAGAGAAACACGTTTACCACATTTGATCATTCCCACTTCGTAGCACTTGCGTAGCCGACAGGCCTGGCAGCTCTTGCGCCGGTTCTTGTCGATGGTGCACTGGTTGGTTGCCGGGCAGATGTAGTCGTTATGTCCTGTACAAGAGGCAGGACACACGGGAGCAGTCACATACAGCACCCACGCCCTCCCAAAATCTTCCAGCGCCAACTGGGACGGTCTGTGCCCGCGTGAAACCGGACGTGGGGTCCGTTAGTCTTGGTGCTCCGGTCTGTGTACAGACGGCACTCGACAACGCAGCGAAGATGCAGAGAATGACAGCAGGCTATGCAAATGTGAACGGCAGACACGAGAGATGAGGAATCACGGCAGGCGTGGTGGAGGTGCGGTGTGAACGAGGTCCTCCGAGAGGAAAACAAACAAAACAGCACAGATTGGCATAACGAGCTGCTGTCAGACTCTGGAGAGGGAACACTGTGCTCTTCTGAAGCCCCCGAGGCTAGACGGCACCTCGACTCCCAGAAACAGCAGTTCAGGGGGGGGTAGGGCATGGAGGGCCTCATTAAGACGGCCAACTCGAGTATATTAGGAGAACGAGGTTTGTATGACTGGCTGGTTTTCATTTAATTGCAGGAGAAAAACAAGGGGAACCTCCAACAAGCTAACAGGGTGAAGAAAATAAAGAACGTCTGAATAATTATATACACTCAAATATGAACAAATGTCCTGCATATAGGTGTGTGGGTGTGTGTGTGTGTGTGTGTGCGCAAGCAGGAGTTTTCTGTTATAGGTTTAAAAAATTGTCCTGATTGGGAGTGTGACACTCCCGCCATGCTAGAACGGGCTAAGTTAAATAAAGATTTCCAGAAGCTTCCAGGTCAAAGTGACAAAGTTGCACATTGCAAACAAACCCGGCAAAACTGCAGTGGGCCATCAGTAAACAAAGCAGAGTGTGCAATCCAGTTACTGCAGCAAAACATGCACCAGAAGCATTAACATATGTGCATGTGTAGATATATGTGCATGTGTAGATATATGTGCATGTGTGCACAAAAATGCTATATATTCTGGACAGCAGCCACCAGAGCAGTAGAGTATTAGGAGTTTCTGGAGTATTGGGAGTATTAGGAGTTTACTTCTGGAGCTTCGTACCTTGGATGCTCCGTTTGAAGAAGGCCTTGCAGCCCTCACAGGACCAGACTCCATAGTGGTAGCCAGAGGCGTAGTCGCTGCAGACGGCGCAGAAGTGCGTGTCGGTCTTGGTCTCGCTGAAGCTGAAGGCCTCCTCAATGTCCAGCGAGCGCTTCCCCATGGGTTTGCTGAAGCACACAGGGGACATGATCCAGGAAACACAAAATGGGCAACATCTGGGAGACGAGTATCGCAGGACTACGTATGCGGAGCAAGCCAATTCTAGGCCCATGTGGGCCACGCCCGCCCGACCCCCCCACCCCGGGGGACGTACCTGTTCTCCTCGGACACGTAGTCGTGTGGCGGGTGCTCCTGCCAGGCCCCGCTGCCGAGCTGGTTCTGCGGGCCGTGCGAATGTGGGCGGTGCAGAGTCAGCGAGGAGGCGTGGCCGTGTGTGGGCCAGAAGAGACCGGGACTAAGCGACTGGCGCACGGGGGGGCACTCCGAGAGAGGCGGCCCGCCGTAGCCCAGCAGCGTGGAGTTGTAGAAGGGCAGCGTGGTGAAGTCATGGCCGACGTCCGTGTAGGGCGAAGGAATGCAGACGGGGTGGGTCTCCAGGGGAAGGGCCGGCGGGGAGGAGGAGTCGAACGCGGGCGAGAGCACACGGCCCGGTACCGTCCTGCTGGAGTCCACCTCCTGCAGCTGGAGCAAAGGCACGTCCCTCTCCAAAGACTCAGACATGGCGCAGCATTATCGCATCATCAGCGTGGGACAACAGGAGCAGGGAGACCGGGGACGTCATGAAGCGGGACCGCGGCCCAAACGCAGGACTAGCACAACTTCACCAGGACATCTTTGATACCAACACCTAAAACAGGGTTGGATTTGGGGGTCGGGAAAAAGACAATGAAAATGAGGAATCAACAGGTGGACTTTGGTTTCCTTACCTTGCTTAGAAAAAGAAAGTCACCCACTTGTGGCACTAGCATGAGACACAGCAGAACACGACACGCTGAACAGTAAAGTAAGAAGGTGTGCAGGCATGAAAAAGCTACATCCCCAAGTTAATAATTATTCAAAGTCTGTTCGCAGGCCAGACAGTGATTGGGTGGGAAGCTCACACAGACTGTATAAGAGTCCCACCAAGACTCTTACAAACGATCAACACATCTAAAAATGACCCAGAGTGAGGGCCCAATCCAAACTGGAGTTTATATAATCAATTTACTGTCTAGACATTATTTAATACTGTGGGCACCAATAAATCTGGGAACAGCATTTCTTTGTAGCCTTTTCTGAATCGTGAATTACTTCTTACCAAAATCTTGTTAAAACAGCTTTATAAAAAAAGCAAATCTATCCCACCACACCAGAATAAAAATGATAATGAAAATGACCCATCACTGCACCCTCAGCACAGCCCCAATAGACGCAGAGAGCTGAAGCGGAATGCTCAGAGGCTCTAACATTTACTTTCCTCATTCTGCAGAGACACAGCCTGCAGTGTGTGTCTAATTAAAACCAAATTAAGCAATAAGCAAGGCTTTTTCTATCTGCTGTGGCAGTACAATCTGAACCAAGGTCAAATAGAAAATGCCTTTCTGTGTGTTTACTATTCTACAGTGTGCAGTAATTTCTGTTGTTACACTGCCCCAATAAAAGAAAGAGAATGATGTGCCAGTATATTTGTCCTGTGCTATAGGAACAATTCCCCAAGAACGACTCACCAACACATCCCCGTGTGACCGGCTGGAGAGAGGATCTACTCTCTTCACTAGTCAACAAAAAGTAAACTAACTGAAATACGCTGAAATATAAGACTTTTGAACCCGTTAAAAGGAATGGAGAGTCCAACACAGCATTCAGTACAGACCCACAGAGTGTGTGATGAATACGTGACATCACACAGGGAGACGTACAGTCAAAGAACCTTCTAAATGATGACGTCACCGGGCCTGCCCAGACAACATACATATAAAAGACCCTTTAGACATTGTGACAGCTATACGAGTGTAGCTACAGCATAATTACCTACAAAACCGTCATTTCCTCTAAACAACATTACAACATGAAATGGTTTTGGCGTTTTTATTTCAGTTGCACTCTGCCGCATGTGGCCAAGGCTCCATGAGAAAGAAATGAGCAGTACTTTGTGAAGACTGCATCCTTCTCCTTCCATTTGAAAGCAGCCACCTCCAACTCACCCAGCACTCCTCTCAAGCTCACACACAAACACCTTGCCACCCAGGAAAGAGTTACAAGGACAGACAGAGCTACCAGCTCAATACACATGCAACTAATACTGCAACAAAAAACCACAAACAAAAAGTAGAAGCACTTGTGTTGCTCACACGATCCGAGTTACATGTACTGAAAAGATCTCACCAAAATAATAGCCAAAAATAGTCAGTGAGAGCCAGGTTGAGAGAGAGCTCTTAGCCAGCGGTGCATACCAGAAAGAGAAAAAAAAACCCCGGCCAAGGCCACGGTGATGTCCCCCACTCCAGTTTCCTTCACTCCCTTCTCTGAGGAGGAAAAAGGATAAGGGAGAGACAGAGAGGGAAGCCGTGCCCTGCCGAGAGGGACTGGGAACCATCGCCAGAGCACTTCCAGGTCCAATCCAGGAAGGTCTGCCACATTCCCAAAAAGAGAGAGAGAGAGAGAGAGAGAGATTCCTGCCTCTAAGAATGTCTGTTTATACTAGAGATTCTGTATCTAAAAAAAACCTGTATCTAAAAAAAGTTGGGACTTAACCTCTGTGCCTGATAAATTGAGACTTTACTGTGAATTGTGATTTCCACAATTATATTGGGTACTAGTAATATTGGGATAATCCATTAGTTTGTATGGGGAAGAAATCCGATAAAGTTTTAGCTAAATCTAGACTTCTAAATCACAAAACCACATTTCATACCTCAATTTAGGAATGATACAGATACACACACACACACACACACACAAGTTGACAAAGATGTTTAAAACACAACCCAGTCTCACCATTTTAACTATATGCACCAGAAGCAAATCAACCTATGTTTGCTAATGCAGTGTCAAGAGATTTAGCTTAAATGAGCTTCAACTCAAAAGGTTCAAATAGCAAGTAAATAGTACTGCAAATATATGAATATATAGATGGATGGATGGATGGATGAATGAATGACGACCCACCCACATTTCCACTGGTCTCTTGGCATAGATTGCATAAAGAAAAAAATATCCATGCTCAACTATAAAAAAAATTTGAGCTAGCCAACATTAATCATCCGCAGGAAGATGCACTATGCAGACCACAAAAAGAAATCCGCATAAATCGACCTTCAGGATATTTTTGCCAGACAGGACACCCCCACAAATAAAGTAACTTGTATTTCATGCGAATCTGCATAATCTCAACAAATAGCAATATATCAAGCTGTTTCAAGTAACTTTAAATTCAGCATTTATATCTCTTTAGTCTTTTATTTAGAACATACAAATCTCTACTTACATTCTTCTGAAGCTTAGATTTTGTGTGTTTTAGTTTTCATGTACAATCCAGCCACATTACAAGAACATATTACTAATTATAAAAAGCACCTTATATGGGTGTAGTTAAAGACAACAGCAAGAGCATCTTCTGCCATGAGAACTTTGAGTTCAGCTGGGATGTGACTGTAGTGCCTGGCACCACCTCAGTGCCCACAGCCATCATACCACCACCACCACCACCACCATGTGCTGATGACCAGTCCTACACCCACATATCAACTCAGAAAAGTAATGGATGCAGTTAGACACACATGTCGTATTTAATCAAATGACCAGTGTTATTTCTAATAAAGTAAGTGCAACGAGAAGATCTGAGAACGACATGAAATCTGGAGATTAACGTTTGGTTTGATAGGTACTCGACTACACGTCCTCTCCGCGGCCAGCAAATGACCAAATATTTAAGTTTAATTGTTGTACACTCTTTTACTTTATCTCTCACAAATAAACGTTTTTTTAAATGTTTCAATATAACGTATGTGTAGGATCCTGTCGACGTGATCCCCAAGTGAGGTCGTTCCGTAGGTTTTTACTTGTTAGGAGAGCAGATGCCGTTTTAAGTTGCCCACTCTTTAAAACCTTCATCCGTGCCGTCGCTGACTGAAATGTTACTAGATTATTACTTCCCATACAACACACCTCATGCCAAGTATTGTTTAAACTTTAAAACGCTCTCTATGCACTATTGTAGTTTTAAAATAATAAAAACAGGTATATTATTGACTACAACATCGATTTAACATGAACACACATATAAAAGTTGGGCGCGAGCGTGACATCATGACACCCACCTGTGGAGACGACCTTCAACATCAAGAGATCTTCTTCTAAATCAGCAGCAAATCTGAAATCTCGCCCAAAAGAGCAATTCTCAGATGCTCTCCCAACATCGACTCGTTGTTGCAGCTCCTCATGTCACCGCCCTGCGTCAGACTCTGAAAGAAAAATAACATATACCTAGGAAAAAACAGCGTAAACGTCTAGATGAATGTTTCACAGTGTCTCTACTTTCCACACGTAACGCAACTTGCGCGTCGTCCAGCTGACTCGCTCTGTGCGGCCGCTTGTACTTATCTGATGGTCCTGACGTCATTAACCACGCCTGACTGGATCACCTCCGACGTGTCTCGCCGGCCTGTCTTTTTTTGTTGAAGAGACAGAGATATGAATAAAATGCTTTTAAAATCGAATATAATAAATTCCTTTACAATAGACTATCGAAGTGAGTGAGTTAGACGACGTGTCTGAGGCTGTACGTTAACGTTGCTGCTTCTAAAACAACCTGTTATAGATATGAATGTTTCTCATATAATATAGTAACGAGTTCATACTGAAATGCTGAATTATTGAATTCAAACCTATAAATTGATGAACACAAAATATTACCTATCCTACAACAGCCAACATTTGTCATGCTTGTTTACTGATAAACTTGAGGATTTAGACATAATCTAATGACTTGTCCTGTTGAACACGAACGCAAACAAACACACAATAATGAGTTCCAGCACGATAAGTGAACAAAAGCAGGTGTTTCGTGTAGGAGGTGCTGCGCTCTAGGTGTTGACACAAGGCTGCCGAACTCCAGCACCAATGCACCACTCCTGGAGTGGAGATACAAGCCCCCAGGGAAACTTCTTCTGTTCTTCTACCTGGTTCTTCTGCTTCTGACCAGTGTTCTCAATAGTTGTCCATGTCCACACCTCCTTGCTGTGCCTCAAAATAGTCACTGACTGCTGGGACCACCTCTCAATCCTTCTGGACTCTGCAATAATTTTGGAGATATCAGCCAAAGTCTTGGATTAGTCTATTTCCCTCAGACATCAGATTCAGGACTTTGACCTAAGCGAAGGCTGATGAAGCCCAGATGCTAAATGAATTCCTGAAATCGCCTAACAACATGTCATTCAGCTCAGGTTTCTAAGACGTTCATGACTTCCTTGTTGTCATTACATTGGAGCAACCAATAAGGTGGGCAGAACTACATAAGCAGGTAGGGGTGGGTCTGTGGGGTCTGGGTCATGGACCCACAATAAAGACCTGAGCCTGGCGTGTATGAAATAGTAAACTGAAACCCAATAAAAAAACAATCCCTTTCTGGTCCAATCTAATTTATTCCAATGTCGTGTGGTTGGTGTAGATAGAGAGCCCTCTGCATACTGTGTCTTTACGTCTCAAAGGAAAGTGCGATGCCATGAAGCTCATGGTTGCAGACCTCATAATCATCAGAATTTCTTTCTGATGAAGGAAATTTCCTGGAGAAGAAGGCCACTGGATGGAGTTTGGGAGGTTCTCCTTGCTTCTGTGACATCTACCTCTCCTTGCCTCTGGTCTTCCCAACCACAAGCAGTTTAGATAGGTAAGGGTGAGCCCACAAATGATCCAGAAGTGAACAACCATTTAGGTGGTGTATGCACATCTGAAATCTGAGAACAGGCATGCCTGTCTACATTTAAGGTGTACATTTAAAGGGGTGGTCAGGTTTCTGGTAAACAAGTTAGAGAAATCCAGAAAAGCAGTGTTCACAGCTCAGGGATGAGATCATTCTAGCTTCACTTGCTCGTTACCCTTCTCCATAAGGTCTTCAGACCCATGTGTTCCATCCTAGGTGTGGCAAGACTTGCTAAAGAAGAGGAAGAAAGAGTCCTTCCACACAGAAAACCAAGCTACAATCTCCATTTGTGTCCAGGAAAGACAAGGATGTCCTAGAATAACAGCATGCTGTGGTAAATCAATATTCAAGAAAGTTGGTTCCATGTAGGTGACTCCACCTTGTAGTAGCAGTTGGAGTCCGAACAATATTCATCCATTCCAACAAGACATAGTGGCCAGGATGCAGGAATTCAGGGAATATTCAGCAGTGCTATTACCTTGTTGGAGCCAATACAGCATATCATCTGTTCTCTAGTACATGGTAGAGTTAGCAAGAGATGGCAAGAGGTGAACAAATTGATCATAGGATGGTGTCTCCTCTCTTTGCCATCAGCAAGGCTTTTTGGAGAAAAGTAAAATCACAAAGGCTCATTTGGTAGGAAAACAAGAGGTGTTCAAACAGGTGGAGGACTGGAGGAGGACAGGTGGAGGACAGGTGGAGGACTGGTGGAGGACAGGTGGAGGACAGGTGGATGACTGGTGGAGGACTGATGGATGACTGGTGGAGGACAGGTGGATGACTGGTGGAGGACTGGTGGAGGACTGATGGATGGCTGGTGGAGGACAGGTGGAGGACTGGTGGAGGACTGATGGATGGCTGGTGGAGGACAGGTGGAGGACTGGTGAATGACTGGTGGATGACTGGTGGATGACTGGTGGAGGACAGGTGGATGACTGGTGGAGGACTGGTGAATGACTGGTGGAGGACAGGTGGAGGACAGGTGGAGGACTGGTGGAGGACAGGTGGAGGACTGGTGGAGGACAGGTGGAGGACTGGTGATGTGCTGCCAGGGCCAGACCCTTGACATATAAATCCAGGAAGTTTAAATGTAGTTCAGGTGAAGCAAGTGACATGAAATATTTGCTATTTTCCAGTTCTTTGGGACTGAAAATTAACTTTGCATTTTGTGCGATAGAATATTATGTAAATGTTTAGATTTGACAACTGAGCATGTGAAACGATTTATTTATTTTTGGTGTTCACAGAAACACTGGAATTTATTTAGCAATATACATGGGAGAATATGAGAACATGATGACATGATGGCATATAGGTCCCCACTATATCCACAGGTATCCAGTCCTGTATCACAGCCTCATCCTGTCTTGAAAGCACTTGCACCCAAGACTCTGAAAACTTATGGCTTTTCAATGTTGGTCAAGCTTCATCTGACCACCTTTCACTGATCATTACCCAGAGCTCACTACACACCACTAACACACTTATTAACCTCTGTGTGAATACTTACCAATCGCCAGTTGGGCTATTTTAATTTGTTGATTATAGGCACAAAACAATAACTGCTTGTATTGTACCTGTTATTCTAATTGTTGTTGGTGATCATGAATCTATCATAACGATCTTCAATATGTGACCTTCTGTCTACTTTACCAATGCTTTCTGTATTATATTGTATATAGTCATGGCTCTCGAGAATATAATTTAGAGGTTTTGGGGACCAATGGGCCTACATTGTGCAAACAAACAATTTGGTCTCTTTATTTATGTTGATTTGAAATAGCATATAATCAACATACTGCATGTGAGACCTGTCTAATTTATAATTGCATCATTTAATTTTCATTATTGTATTAGCATAATTTATGCTAAATAATATTAACTTAATGAACTTCTCTGTATAGTTTCTGTAAATAACATCAGAGTAGCAGTCCCCTTAATATTTCATTCATTTTTCAAGTGTGTTCTATCTTGTGCTACATGAAGACTAAAATAGTGGAATTTAATTAATCGATAAATTAATTACCAAGATGAGGCAGCTGATTTTCGATTACTTCATGTTCAGTCAAGTCACAACAATATTATAGTAAATATATTTTGGCATATACTACTTCTAACCCTGCTTACAACTTTTCTTCTGAATATAAAACCAATGATAGAATAGAGTGCTACCAAACTTTCTTTACAACCAAGGTGTACTCTCTGTATGAAGGGCTTGAAACCTAAACCTGAATTCTAACGTGCTAAATTAAAAGCACAACTTTGTGCATCTTATGTAGTTCATATTAATCCCAACCCATCCTGTTCTGCAAAGGATAAAACAATTCCAATAATGTACACAACCTTTTTTTTCTCTGGGTCGTGGGTACTTGACCATTGTTAATTTTGTTATTGTAAAGCCAAAATGGAGATGGCTTGTCACGCTAAGAACAAAGACAAACAGACACTCTCAATTCTGCAAATGGGGGATAAACACTTAAATTAACCAAAGGAGCTAGGCACAATGGTGTTGGCCTCATCGAGCTGCCAACTCTCAGCACCTTAGGGCTGATTTGGGGAGATGAATGACTGCAAATTGTGTACCTCTTGTGGCCTAAAGAAGCCCCGTAATGGCCTGGTAAATGTGACTCGGCATAGTGTGCACCACAGGAGAGCTGAGCTTAGCACAGCGGCGGAGATGAACCGCTACCCGCATCCCCGCCTCTCTCGCCGCTCCCGCATGGAGGATGTCCAATGAACAGGCTTCTGCCCGCTGTGATGATGGCTCTCGTTACCTGTATATCTCCTGCAGCGTGGGCTTTTAGAGCTCAGCAATTGTGCCACTGGTGATTACCACCAAAATTTCCTAATCATGAAGGCCATGCCCCTGGATGTTATGTATCAGATGTGTAATCGCTGTGGAGGCTTCTTGGGACACTGTTCTGACAGAAGAGCTTCTGAGAATGATATCAGTGAAGGTTATAGCCAGTACTGGACATCAAAGGTCACTGAAGGTCACAGTCACCGAACAGCTGCCAAGAAGGAAATGTGTGACTGATTAAGAAGAGGAAACATTCTCAGGTGCTGTAGTCTCTGCTGAAGAAATTCGAAGGAACAGCAGTAATTTGGCACGGGGGATGGTCATTAGATTCAATCGTCTGACAGTCTATGCCAGGGATCTGTCGTCTGCCCCATTGATAAATTGACTAGGAGGAAGAATGGACAGTCGAACTTTTAACAGTCAGGTTTTATGGGGCTATTCTCTAGAGGAGATCACCATACACAAGTGGAATTACCTCAGGGGAAAAAAGGCTCCATGAAGTTTAAAGTGTTTATTTTGTAAATTTCACAAATGTACAAATGCATATTACCATGGTCATGTTTGTGCCACTAAACTAAAACTAAAGTATCGGTCGTATTGATAACAAATGTCTCTAAACTGCCAGCTCAGTCAAAGCTAGGTGAGGGACCCCCCACCCCCCCCCCCCCCCACCAGAAGTACTTCCTTAAACAGCACGTGCTGCCCAGAGTTCATCTCACCAATCTACTTCCCTCTCTCACTTCTACAAAGCCTGGCCATGCAGGGCTGGGTCACTGGCCTCCTTTGGCCGGACTGGTTCTCCAGGGCGAGGGTACGCTCGCTAGCATCTGATCACTTGTTTTTGTTTATGCGTGGATTCGGGGCCCTTCCGTTTACTTGAAAGCGCTTCTTCTGTGGAAGTGTTCAGTTCTTCTTTTGCCCTGCCAGCTGTTTCCGGCTCTGGGGGCACGTTTGGCCTGTGCCTAGCAGGACGTAGGAGGACCAAGTGGAGCTCAGAGACGTGCTGCTGAAGCCAGCTATGCCACCACGGCATCCACCCCTGACGTAGCATCTCTCCTGGGGTTTTTGTTTGAATAATATACTATTATGTGAGCAGATACTCTTCAAGCTTTACCAAATGTACATATAAAACCTGTACAAGCTGCTTATGATTCAGAATAAATCAAATAATAAGAAGACTTTAAAAAATGACAGTGGTGAAAATAAGTTGAATGATGTTTGGAAAACTGCAACTGAAAATTGCAGTGCTACAGTATATCATACAGTGTGATGCAGTATATCATACAGTGTGATGTTTGTGGTATTTGTGATGTTACCATCAGATGGAAATATAAAGAATATAAAGAGTGTGTGTGTGAGAGAGAGAGAGAGAGAAGGAGAGAGAGAGGGAGAGAGAGAGGGAGAGAGCCTTTAGGTTCTCTGAGGAAGTGCAGCTCAGTGGTCCCTCAAATGTGTATAATGCAAGACCTGGAGGATCACAACTCTATCTTCACATTCAGCACTGGCCCATTCAGCTCTCCGGATGTGCCTGCGAGGGAGAGAGAGAGAGAGAGAGAGAGAGAGAGAGAGAGAGAGAGAAGAGAAGAGAGAGAGAGAGAGAGAGAGAGAGAGAGAGAAGAGAAAGAGAGACAAGAGAGTGGGAGAGAGTGAGAGTGGGAGAGAGAGAGAGAAAATATAAAGAGAAAAAGTCCTTGCGAGGCTGTCCTGCGATACGCTAGGAGGATTTATCGATGTACCATGATTCGCATTCTGCGTCGGTACATTCTGTGATGTGGGAGTGAAGCTCTCATTGCAAAAGCAATTAAAAATACCCCCCTCCCCTTTCCAGAGAAGCAGAAATACAATGCAAGCTGACATTTCTCAGGGTTACTCTCCATGCCTCATGCCCACCTCATATTCACTTTAGATATGAAAACATTTAGGAAATCTTTCTTTCCTTAAACTAGAATCTTACAAAGAGACATAAACATAAACTCAGTTCATAAACTTTTCTCCCATCAGAACCAGGTCATTAACTATCCTATAACCAGACCTTTATCACCCCATAAAGCCGATCTGTAACTGAAGTGATCTATACCACAGTAATGGATGAGATGATATTCATTGTGGCGCTTCAGTGGAAATCATGTCATAAATAGGGAATGTGGAGTTGAATCCTAATCACATTAAACTGGATGAACCAATAAAAATACTGGTCTTCTTCATCCAGGTGTCCACCTAGAACATTAGACCTAGTCTGAACATTAGACCTAGTCTGAACATTAGACCTAGTCTGAACTAGTGCATTCTGGAGGAACAGCAGTAAATTGTAACAGCAGCTACACTGCTGTGTTTTGGGGGTTTATTTAGGTCTGAGAGATTAAGTGCTTGTAAAAAGGCACACTGGTGGAGGGAGGAGCCTTTGAAGTAATCTGTCCATGGAGATTCAGCCCAACATGGTGCAGAGGAGACCACTCCACTGAAGGCTCACGCACCGCAGACATGTTCACGCTGCAGAATGTCCAAGATCTGCACATCGGTGTTACTCCTTGTAGCAAATAATAAGTTATATCATGTTAAAGCAACTTTTACATAAAACAGCATTCAAAAATACAAAAGCAAGCATACATAATGTTATCATTGCAGATCAAGATTTATGTGAATTCATACATTTATATTGTATTTATTTAACTTAATCTGTTATTATTTTACTGCATAACTACAATTCCGTCTTAATCATTGGAGTCACTACAGCAGTTTGAACTGAACATGTAGTCTCTGGAGGTCTGGTGCTACAGCGCCCTCTCCTGTTCAAACCGACTCATAGCTGGAGAATATGCTATCTATCACATCAGATTTTCAGGTAGATATTTTGTGTCTTGGAGAGTAGGGAAGACATAATTTGTACTAATGTCTAATGTGCATTTTTCTGCACCCCACTTCCTGTTTTCATGCATAGCTGAGTTGTTTGGCCTTGTTTTTTGCCTCCAGTTGAAATGAAATGAAATGTGCCATATTTGTCAATTATGAATTTACACCCCAATCGAAATTTGTCCTCCGCATTTATCCATCTGTGCAATTAGAACACACACACAAACACACACACTAGTGATTACTAGGGGGCTGTGGTGCACACATGCCCAAAGCGGTGGGCAGTCCTAGCCCGGCGCCCGGGGAGCAGTTGGGGTGCCTTGCTCAAGGGCACCTGAGTCATGGCCTCAGGTCTGGGAATCGAACCCACGACCCTCCGGTCACAAGACCAGTTCCCTACCACCATGACTGCCCCAGTTCTTCCATGAAGACCATTTCTGGCCAGATGTGTTCAAGCAGAAGATGGTGCACTTGGGCCCCACTATGTTCTAACAGTTCTGAGCTGATGGCTCTGCTGGGCATCATCAGGTGTTGAAGGGTAGAGAGTGAGGTGTCCTCCTTGTCCAACCACAGGGTCTATGGTCCTCAGGGTTGCCTGTTTCTTTGTGCTTCTCTCAACAAGCCTGTCCATCAAAGCCCAGTCGGCACTGAAGTCTTTCTCTCCCGGATCTCTCGTTCCTGCATTCCCTGGTTGAGCTGAGCTTCTCTGTCTCGTCTCAGTACCCTGACGCTGCTCGTCGAATTTGAAAGTACAGAATCGATTAAGTTGTCTCTCAATGCAATTGATACCCAGGAGTCATGGGGCAGGAGA
The DNA here is from genome assembly GCF_052324685.1 of Brachyhypopomus gauderio. Classification (NCBI taxonomy): domain Eukaryota; kingdom Metazoa; phylum Chordata; class Actinopteri; order Gymnotiformes; family Hypopomidae; genus Brachyhypopomus; species Brachyhypopomus gauderio. The sequence continues at coordinate 8,709,332 of NC_135219.1, forward strand.
ACCCACATGTCCAGACAGAAAGTCCTCAGCTGGACATGTGGGCGACGTGGTGTGGTTTGTGTCTCATGCCTCTCTCGCTGGAAGACGTTGAGGCTGGATGAACACGTCTCTCACTGCTTGATTGTATGTGTCACCTCATGCTTATATGTGCTATGGGGAGTTTTTGTGGGCTCACAGACTGTTGTCCTGTTGAGAGAATAATCTGTGACCATATTTTTATGTCTTCTCCGTCATCTGGCGCGTTTGAGACACTGCGGCCGCCCTGGGTTCACAGTGTTTTACACCGAGGCCCCAGAGGAATGGAATTCCCCAAATTTGGGATCAATAAAGGTATTCATTCATTCATTCATTCATTCATTCATTCATTCAAGTCCTCGCCTGGGATAGACCGCACTGTGCAGGGTAACTACACAGCTATGTCTGTTTCACTGAATGAGTGTGTTCAATCTGTATGAAAATAATCAGTATCACCTGATAAAATTGGCTAATCATACACCTGACTGTAATCCTACAGTATCCCTGACTTTGTACAAGTGGACCTAGAACAAATTATGCTGTTTTGAAGGCAAAGGGTATCCACACCAAATATTGATTTGGTGTATATCACAGTCTTTAGACATGTTATTGATTTTAAAAGGTTTACAAACAAGTATTAAAATGGCATTGAAGCCATATATATTAAACTCGCAGTAAACTCAAATGCTGCAGAGAGAAAAAACAACAAAAACCATATCTAAGCATTTTCGCAGTCTCTGTATATGTAGTTTGTATGGTGTAGCTGGTTTATGGTTGAACACAAGAGGGCAGCATCACCCTACTAATACATTTATTCATGAGCTGATTCCATTCAGGCCTTTATATAGGGCCAGTGAGCAGGCTGCTAGTGACTGTGTTTAGTGTGTAGTGCAGTGGTATTAACCACAAAGAAGGAAAATAATAAATGGTGTAATAAATGGTGCAAACAGTGCAGATCAGCAGGCCTGAAACAACAGATGTGCACCAAATTAAAGTAGGCATGTTCAACAGGGGCATCCCAGTAGGTTAGACCATAGGTACAACCATCAGAACGTTCCCAGTAGCTTAGACCATAGGTACGACCATCAGAACGTTCCCAGTAGGTTGGACCATAGGTACGACCATCAGAACGTTCCCAGTAGCTTAGACCATAGGTACGACCATCAGAACGTTCCCAGTAGGTTGGACCATAGGTACGACCATCAGAACGTTCCCAGTAGGTTAGACCATAGGTACGACCATCAGAACGTTCCCAGAAGGTTAGACCATAGGTACGACCATCAGAACATTCCCAGTAGGTTAGACCATAGGTACGACCATCAGAACATTCCCAGTAGGTTACACCATAGGTACGACCATCAGAACATCCCCAGTAGGTTAGACCATAGGTACGACCATCAGAACGTTCCCAGTAGGTTAGACCATAGGTACGACCATCAGAACGTTCCCAGTAGGTTAGACCATAAGTACGACCATCAGAACATTCCCAGTAGGTTAGACCATAGGTATGACCATCAGAACATTCCCAGTAGGTTAGACTATAGGTATGACCATCAGAACGTTCCCAGAAGGTTAGACCATAGGTACGACCATCAGAACATTCCCAGTAGGTTAGACTATAGGTACGACCATCAGAACATTCCCAGTAGGTTAGACTATAGGTACGACCATCAGAACATTCCCAGTAGGTTACACCATAGGTACGACCATCAGAACATTCCCAGTAGGTTACACCATAAATCTAACAGTAATCAGTGTCCACAGTAATGCACAGTAATAATACAGTAGGTGTGATCACCAGAACATCCCCTGTTATACAAAAGGGCAAAGTGCGGTTGATGTCCAATAAGCTCATCCTAGGAACGCACAAAAGTGAAGCCTCCTGTCTTCAGGGGAGCTGCAGGCCATTTCTCGTTCCTGTAGGAACAGGCCAGGCTGACGTGAAGGAGAGGGCGTGGCACCCGGTTACCTCCACACCCAGACGGGAGCAGCACGCGTCAGCCTAACCACAGCTCACGTAGGGTGGGACGTGTAAGGAGAACCAGGCCCTGGGGTTCTGGATGCTTCTCTCATGTACCCAGCGAATCTCCGCGCCGTGCGTGCCACCGCTTCTTCAAGACACGACAGCAAGAAATGTGTGGGTTTTTTTGTTTTTTTTTTATACCTGAGGGTTTTCTGACTGCTTGCCAAAAGATCCTTTTTTATCCCATGTTGCATAATGTTAAGAATGCTGATTTCTGGTGTCTTGGCTGTTTGAAATGAGGGACGTGTGGTTTGGACGATGCCCCTCGTCCTGTCAGTGCTATCGTGTGTTTTCCAAGTATTCACAGGCCCATTCTGCTGCCCTCTATGCTGTGGCCCCGGGGTGTGACGTGAGCCCTGAGTTGGCCTGCCATGTGGCATGCGTCTGTACCGGGACGCCCGCACTGGGACGCCTGCACTGCAACGGCCGGCCCTCTGCTCACCGCCCTGGCTCCAGCTGAGCCTTGTGAGCGAGCGTTCACGCCTGGGGTATTTAGGAACACATATTTGGATTTTGGTGAACAGTTTTACTCAGAATTTCATACCGTGGGGGCGTTTGATGGAGGAGCAGAGGATCGTTTTGACAGGCGGGCGCAGATCCATTGGACTTAACCTTTGCATTGAAATTGCTGAACCTACTTAAGCAATGTCTTCACACGTAAGACGCAGCCTGGGGCTTTAGAGACATTGGCATGAAGATGAGGGACTCTGGGTATGAGCAAACAATCTTCAAATCCTCGTCCTTAGGCCACTCCATTAGCGCACAGAGCAGAGGGTGGGTGATCTTGGCAATGGCGCCAAACCAGTTGCAGGTCAAGCCTGACATTGCACAGTTTCCCCATGAGCAGTTTTAGGTTGTGCTCTACTGGAGATCCAGAAACATCCCTATCCTCCTGTGAATGCCTCAGTTTGTTGCATAAGTGTGATTCTTCTCCTCGGCTGACTGCGAACAGCATGCTGAACGCCAGTGAATGGGGCAGGATCTCCTTGGCAGAGTCGGAAGTGGATGAGCACGAAGACAGTTGGCTGTGGGCTTTGGAAGGGTGCGACCATCTCCGGGTGGGGGCTGTGCTGGCTCAGGGCCCAATCAGAGAGCAGCGTCCAGGCGAACTGAGACAGTGGGAACCACCAGGGGGGGCGTGGTGTTCTCCCTTGGCACCAGCTCACTTTATCCTAGCACTACCATAGTATAGAATCATTTCTCCTCCAGACTCAGGTACACCACAGTTTTCATGAGGTAAACTGGCCTTCCTCGGTATCTGCCTACTCTTCCTCGGTATCTGCCTACTCTCTGAGTTTCTGGACCTTTTCTGTATAGAATCTAACATTTTCAGGCTGTTTTCAACCTACTATTTCTTATCAGCTGCTCTAGCTTTGAGTGTTAAAACTGAGGAGGTGTGAAGAAAAGATTGTTGTGGGAAGACTGGCAGGAGGCGGTACGGAGAATAAAATGACGAGCATGCGAGCGCAATTAATATGAGGAGAGCGTACAAGAAATGGAATATGTGAAATGTGCCGTTTGAAATTGTGCTAGAGGTCAGAGCCATACGGTGGTCCGTGGTGCACAGCAAATCTTCTCCACAGGACTCCGCAGACATAATCCTTCATTTATTCTAGCTGCAGTTTAAGGGAAGAACAGCTTCCCTCCTTATTCATCTACAGCGCCTGACGTTGAGTAAGACAAAGATTGGGGCGTGTCTGGTGAGACCAGCGTCAGAGTGGAATGAGTCATGGACAAGGCTTCAGATAAAGGCCTGTAGGCCATATGGATGAAGAGCTGTGGTTCCTGAGAGGGTAGTGGAGCTATCAGTGCCAAGTTCTGAGCATCTCCATGGTACCCAGTCTTGTAAATCGCTAGAAATTATGGACAAATTCCCATTGTTTCCTTTATCTGTCACTTCAGGCTTGGTTTACAAAAATAATGATTCTCTTCCAAACCCACAATTCTTAGATCTCCATGTCAGGTTTGAAATGATTCCATTTAAGAGCTAGGAATAATAAAACTGACTGGTGTGTGGCTGAAGAACTGAGACATAATAACTATTTAATATGTTTAAGTTTGTGCTTATAATACAATTCAAATAAAAGAGCAGATACAAGCACAGATGACCCTAATTTGGATATATGGTTTCAGCCCAGTGGGAAATCTGTCTGACTTCCAGTTCACTTCTCCAAGGTCTCTCAAATCTCTCAAATAGGTCGTCATAGCAAATACACAAATATTTTGCCATGCATCGGCCTGTTGTTGGTCATATTATACCATGTGATGACTTACCCCAAGTAAAGTAGCTTTTAGAGGTGCTGACAGACACTGTAGATTAGTGATAATGTCTCCTTAAGACATCAATGTTAGAAAACAATGCACACTTGTACGATAGACACACAATATAGTGAACATGTACAACTAAACCTCACATCGTAAAACACAGTTCAACATTCATGAATCAGCTACATTTTTTTTTAATCCAGAATGATATCCCATGGTCTTGACATGTTCTCTCTTTAATGACTGCATAATTCAATCCCCTAGCTGCAGAGAACCATAAAAATTCCTTAATTAATATAAAAGTTTGGCGGCCTCTCATAATAAACACCAAATTTGATTACCGCAATTAGACTATAAAAAGCCTGTAACTGCCTCGAACTGTTTTCCAACCTTATGCTTCATGCTGGTCCAACATCCATGTGCAAGTTATTGTAAAATCTAATGACATCACCCATGAGTTCCCACATCATAGTCTGAGAGTGATTTCATATGGCACTACGGCATGTGGTATGTCACACAGACATATACCACAATGTGTTACATTGTCTAATGACTTCTCAAGAATATGTTTGCCTGGCAAATACAGTAAAGTAGAGCTGTATTAAGAATCAATGAGAAAAGCTGTCTTATGGAATACAAATGATTTTTTTTTTTGGTATAATGTAAAATATGAGCCAATTCAGTGTCTAAATATTACTGTTTAAAGCTTGTGTGTTTGTGTGGGCAGTGAAATGAATTCATTATAATATCCATTGCATATACGAAAGCTTTTCCCTCTTACTCCACATCACACTTTTTGCGCTGCTCTTGACGAATTGCTGAAGCCACACAATGGTACAATAAGCACCTGGTCTAAGCATTATCAGATCAAAATGGAGCTCATCCAAACAACTCAACAGCCGTAATCTTGTAAGGTAAGGTGCAGACATCAATACTGCAATGTTCCCACTCGCTGATTGGTCACCTGATCAATGACTGGTGCAGGCCGTGTCAGTAGGTGTCGGGGGAAATTGGTTTAGATCCTGGCAGAGGCTCAGTGGTTCACACAACTAATGACATCAAGTCAGCACTGGCAGGTTGGCGTAGGCAGAACCATTCATCAACTTCAGATGTTAACGTCCACCCCGCCACCACCGGGCTGAAGCCAAGCCTGTAGCTCCAGTGTGTAATGGCATTCATCTATAGGAAAAATTGTTTACAGAAACAGAAATCACAGCTAGAACACATGAACTCTGGTTCTGTGCGTCTTGAACCTGAACTTCTGTTCAATTAAGGTCAATATTAAAACATGCCCCTGTCTGTTTAAAAAAGCCAGTTCAACTCAATTTATGACAATTTAAACACAAACATCACAGGTTAAGTGGTGTGGTTACTCTGAGCTCACTCCCGGCTAACATTAGTCTTAGAGGAAACCAGCCTGGCTATGAACAGGAGAAGGCCAAAAGGGTAGGACAACTGTGAAAGCAACCTTTGACCCCGGCACAGGGCGCACCGGAGACAATGAGATCAGATTTCTGACTCGAGCACCAGACCTCTTCATTTGATCACACATAAACTCTAAAGAAGCAGCCATTAGCTTCCTCTTATACAGCCGTCAATAAGGTTATTAAAAGAAAACATTCAGAGACATTTTGTCACTTTTTCTGACTGTTCTGTCTTTCAAAACACATCAGAGACTCCGATTGATGGGTTGACCTCTAGGAAAAGGTCTCTGTTTCCCGGTGTTTATTACTCATCTCATTATCAGATGGTTCCCACAGCATGTATACACGGGGGAGGGGACTGACTAATTTAGCTGGGCTTCAGTTTCAGGACGGCTCTGGACAGTTGCGATCCATCTTTGTTTTAAAATATCACAGAACACTCAGAAATGGAGGCACTTTTGGGACACACGGTTTTCAGCGCTGCAGAATGACATGAATAAACGTCATGTCGGTGTTCCAGGTATAAACCACTGCATAGCACAAGGAGCCACAGCGCCATTTTGAAAACATTCCACGCATGTCAGACATGGCGAGAGGATCACAGAGAGGATCACCGTTTCCCCTCTGTTGTCCCAGCTGCCATCCATGATTCAACAAAAGACGTCACTGATCAGCGTCACATTTTCTGACAATTGTCATTTTCGGCAGGGGTACGTGGGGGGGGGGTTCCTGCAGTGCTCCAGAATTTTACGCTATGAAAGCTTCATGTCTGACCAAAAAGTCAACAGCAATGGGATGCTGCAGCTTGGCGCTGAGGTCCAGAGCTCATTTAGAATGGCCACTCGTCGGGCCTGCTGAGTGGCACGGTAGAACAAACCCACATATTCCACAGCATGCCACAAACCTCAGCTCGGCCGCAAGTGCTTCTTGGCCTTGTTCCTCTTCAAAAACCCCATCGCTTGATTGATGGCCACAGCCCCTCCGGGGGGAGGAACGTCTGTGACCAGGGCAAGACTCCGAGGGGAACGAGAGGTCGGAGGTCGTGCTGGACTCACTGCACTGTCACACTTCTGCAGTGTTTCTCAGGTGCTGGTTGTATTACAAGAGGCCACACGTTGCCCTGTTGTTTCCCAGCATGGCTCGGCACAGACGCAGGCCTTGAATTAGCCTCTCCTACCACCGTTACCTTCTCCTTCTCTTGTAGCGGACGGGTTTGGCTGGTTGGCATATATTGATGAGCACGCTTGGCTCGGGGTCCTCATCAAAGCCTAAAAGGCTTTTATAGCTGAATGCCACTCCTACAACATTGATTACCATGTGGATTCTCTCCCATCTGTCCTTCTGAAGCTAAAAAATCCTTAATTATGCATTCCTTTTTTGTCCTTTTTACAGGTAAATCTCATTGGACATTCAGGCTGTTACAACATGGCAGTCATGTGCAGGCTGTTACAACATGGCAGTCATGTGCAGGCTGTGTTGGGTCCCACAGGCCTCTGTGCAGGTTCATCTCTGCGGGGAAGCCAGAGCTGAGCAGAGGGCAAGCCACGCATGTCCCCTCCTGGATGTCCCGTCCACGCATGTCCATTCCACGGATGTCCCATCCTTTGTTCCTGCAGCAGCTGGACGCCCAGAGAGGCCAGGACAGAGGGTGTCGGCCGTGCGGAGGCCGTAAGCCCACAGGAACCCAAGATTAGGCAAAGGAGATCAGCAGTAGCAACACGACGCAGCCGGCTGGACCCCATAACTGCAGCAGCGCAAATCCTACCAACAATGGGGTCGCGACGAAGGCGCCCAGCACCATGTGACCACCCCTGTGGTCAGCGGAACGGCCGAGGCAGAAGGCTAGAGCCCAGGCTTTAACTACACACTGACTACATAATACAGAGTGGCACTGAATACATCTGCCATTTTAAAAACCAATACACATTTGTTACTGATAGTAGAGAGATTTTTACTGATTGTGCTGTTACGTCCAGATTTAAAACTTGATCGTAACTGCATGAACGGTTAAAGTTCATAAACAATCTAAGTAAAATGAATATGTCAGTCAATATCTAGAAGTGACATAGACAGCATAGACAGGTCAGAATTCAACCCACATTATATGGGAAATTACCCACACTGCCCAACACCGGCTCCTCTCAAGTGATTTAATAGGTAGCCAAAGCTGCTCTGGGGAATAGGAGACACGACAATGCAGGTCTGGGGCTGATTATGATGGGATGAAAGAAAAGTGGCAGATGAATGTCAGGTATTGTAGGGGCCAATAAAGGGAAGGGCCATGGACCGTGAGGGAAAGGTCAGTCATTAGTCATGTGGAACCTTGATCCACGGAGTGGGCTGGAGAATGGGGAGGACATAATGCTCAGATCAGCAGCCTTCCCACTCCAGGAGGAGTCCGCGCTAACGCAGGAGCCCAGAGGAACCAGGAGGACAATGGCGGGCCGGAGGTGCTCGGATTGTGAGGGAGAGGTCGCCGCGAATGGATGTTTTTTGGAGGTGTGGACGGGTGATGGTCGCTGACAGAGGGGACGATAGAGAGAATGGGGACAGAGGTCAGAGGTCAAAGAGTGGGAGAGAATGAGAAAAAGGCGAGTGAGAGAAAGAGGCAGAGAAAGAAAGGAAAGAGAAAGAGTGAGAAAGAGAGAGAGAGAAAGAGAAAGTGAGCGAGAAAAAAAACTGTCATTCCCTCATCAACCTTGAAAAGTAATTATATTGTCAGAGATTCCATTAGCGGGTTTGCTGCTCCAAGAGCCCTCCTCCTCCTCCTCCTCCTCCTCCTCCTCCTTCTTCTCAGCAGCTGTGAACTGTTCCTGTTGTTGAGAAACGTTCTTGAGGGGTTGGTTTGGGTAATCCTATGAAGCTGGAAGAACACGACTCCAAGCAGGTCATGATTACAATAAAACATGCACTCTGTGAGTGTACAGTAAAAACTCATCAGCGGTATTAGATCTGATTGCACATTCAGGGAAGATAGATCCCTGTTCGTGTGAAACTACAGAGATAGATAACATCTTTATCTTTAGATCTCATTTCCGATAAGAAAAGGGGCTTGCATCAAAAATGTATAATGATGACAGAACACTATGCCGAAGCAAATGTGTGAGAACACGTAAGAGTAGACGTTTCAGTGCTTGGTGAGATCAGGTGTGGTAAGCAGGGTAATACCTCAGATTTCTGAGCTTCCTGAATCATGTCTAAACCAGCCTTTGGTACTGTTTCTCATGAAAGCGTTTGATGTGAATAAGCATATCATTAAACACGACATACCTCAGAACATTCTGTTTAAACCTGTGGACTGGGACTCATGTATGCATATGCTCCAAACACAGATTTACTGTTGAGTAACCTGCGTTGTTTTTATTGCCAGTATAACAATCATTGTAGTTCAAAAAGTACTGTACTTCCTGACTGAAACAAAAAAAAACAATTAAGTTAAACTAAACAAATCCGGGCTTTCAGGTTTCATGATGGAATGAAGTTCAGGGAGGGTAGCACCTGGTTCTAGAGACCCCTGTCTTCACTGCTGGCGCACCACAACATCCAATGTTATCCCCTATTTTGGTGCTAGCTCCATGGAGCGCACGGGGCCATCGGACACCCTCCCTCTATAATCTACAGGCTGAGGGTCACACTGCCACATTGTTCAGCAGTGTCACTAGATGACATCACTTGCTGATTTAAATTACAAGCCAAGAATGGAATTCTTTGTGTTCACACAAAAAGGCTGTAAATGTATGACACCCCATTAATTGGCTTGCTCATTGTGCCTGGCATGGAGGTGGCGGTAATGATTAAACAGCACTCTCTATCTACTCATTCAGTCCATCCTGCTGGAAAACATGGCATGAATACAAGACAAAGTGTCTGTGTTCCTTGGAAACGATTGCCTGCCTGAGAATTTCACAGTACATGTATATTCATTTCCATTGCTGGCAGCTTCACAGGTATATTTAGGTGAATTCCATTACTGTCCCTTTCTCTCTTCAATGATTATATTGGACTATTTTCTCCTAATTCATCACCACACTCAATAAAATTGTGTCAAAAATTGTTGTAGCTGTTCTCAGCACTAATCCTAAACAACAGAACAACTGATGATTCTCACGTGCTGCCGATTCTCGTCGGTGTGTGGTGGACGCTTGTCTTGTCATGTGGTGGACACTCGACTTGCACACTTGTATTGACCTAGTGCAGGTCCTGTGGGAGACGCCAGGCGGCGTTGTGTGTATGGTGAGCCCAAGAGCCAGCAGCACACGGCTGCCACTCACACAGAAACCCAATACCATGCACACACACACACACACACACACACACACACACACACACACACACACACACAGAGAGAAGCAGGGCATGCAGCGTTCCACACTGCTGCCACACTCCAAGCAAGTTTCATCTGAAGTCGACGCTTCGAAGCAAGAAGTCGTGTGCCTCATTTGCACATTCAGTGGGAAAGATCTTTCCGCGTCCTTTCTGATGGCACTGCCTGGCGCTCAAGGCCCTTCTCCAGACTCGCTGATGAGTGAAGGCAGAGACGTTTTCTTATATCCATAATAGCTGCAAAGGAGCATACCAGACCTAAACTGCCCGAAAGCTACAACAGATGGTAAACAACGCAGGAATTATCTTGTCACTGAGCTGATCTGAGTTCAGCTGAGAGAGTTTTGTGCAGAACATGAAGTAATTGGGAAAGAACGATCTGTAATCTTGTTCTGAGAGACCCTCCCGCCCACCCTACCACTTCCTGTCTGGGAGCGTCACTGCCAGCCCCCACCACCAGGTCCAGTGTTAACAATCACCCTCTCGTTTGGCTTCAGTCATTTCCTTTTTGGCACTTGACTGGCACGTTCGGGGAGGTCCACGTCCTGTTCTTATCTGCTCAGAAATACCTGTCGCACCCACGATCTGATCGCAGACGAAGTTCTGCTCCCCCTGTCAGCGCTCAGCAGGCGAACCCACCCCCTCCCTGTGCTTCATTCTTCTTCATCTTCAGCTCAGCCCGTCCACCAGAAGAATGGACGTGCGAGACACTCGATACACGGCCAGCTACCATCCCCCCTTTTGTGGGATCTGTCTTTATTTAACCTGTTATTTATTTATCAAGGTTTCCAGCCACTTTCTTGGCTGCCTTGCCAAATGAGTTCGTCTTAGCAACCAAAGCAGGTACATGCTATCGCCTTTCTTCATGCAAGCCAGATCCCTGCAGCACCTGGTTCACCAGGTTTTGATGGCACGGGGTCAGTGCTACAGCCCTGGGCTCTGTTCTTTGCAACAGTGAGCCTAGAAGAGGAAGAGTTCGAATCAGTCTCGTCTAGTCTACAGGGGGAAAAACGTGCAGAAAGTTCCCCAGCCGAGCATTTCAGCAACAACAGAATCAAGGCCTTGTGCTCAGATGGCCTTAGTTGTGAGAGAATGCTCACAGCGCTACACGAGCGAGAGGGTCCGAAAAGATCAAGCACTGGCAACACTAAAAACTTTAATAGACTGACTTCTGTGCATTCCACAGGAGTTGCAACAGACCGATAATATTTTAAAGATTTGTGCTGCTGCCTTTATTGGCTGTGTGCTGATCTAGTAAGAAGGTCACGCAGACTGGAATGGAATTTCAGTCCGAACCATGAAAACCAACTCGGCCCCCTATCAAAGGCGTAGTTGTCATTCTGGCTTTGTAGGTAAATAAACATCTGCTCTTTCACAAACAGAGGCGATCATGTCGCCTGCTTCATCTGACCTTACCCTCTTTGTTCTCAGACGGCATGATGTCCGTTGTCCATGTTCCTCTGTGAGTGACATGGCCCGGTTCAAACAGGCCTCCAGTGTCTGATACCTAAGCCTCGGGCAGTAATTAAGAGGCATAATTAAGCTGTATAACTTTAACAACATGTATAATTAACATGGTGTTCACTCAGGCACTGTAGAGACCATAAGAGCTTCATGGTCCAGAACACTCAAAGCAGCTGTGACCATGCTGGGTGTGTTATGGGAGTGTGGCTTGCAATGAAATATGTCACCTATGACATGACAGGGCATGACGTGGTTTATGAGTTTTTGTGAAATGCAAAATCATCTTGACTAGTTCAGTTTGTTCATTTGATAAATGCAGTAAAGGATGACATGGGGTGTGACCTACAATAAAACGTTTGACAGCAGAGCATTATGAAAGCCTTACGAAAACTGGGAAACTCCTTGATAGAATCATTTGGGTCAAAATAAACACCAAAGGGCAGGATGAAATCATTGCCCACTGGTGGTTTATAAAAAATGTTTACTTACATGATGTTTAGCTAAATTAACACTATTTGTAATCTTACCATGAATGTTCTCAAAAACACTCAAAAGAATCTATCATAGCTGTGCTCAAAATATGCAGAAGCACATACAGTGGGTTTCTTTCACGTTATTATTTATGGTTCCTTATACAGATTTCCTCTGTGTTTAGATTTATGGTGGCTTGTAAACCTTTTAATCAGAATCCTTCCGTGTAAAGATGAGAATTTTGCAGCACTTGCATGTCACACAGAAACAGCTCACCAGATAAACACGTGACAGAGGACCTGCGCTAACGTGCTTGTGTTGTCCGTAACCCTGCTAGCATTAAACCAGTGAAGAAATTATTATTGAAGAAATCTCATTACAGCAACCACATGTAAACACTGTAACCGAACATTCAACTAAATAGCGGCATTCACAGTAATCGGATTATTGTGTGCATGTAAAGACACTGGAGGTTTCGCAAGTCGTTGAGGGATGGAGACACACCTCCCCAAGGGCTGCCTTACCCTCTCCTCTCCAAGCTGGCAGGCCTGTCACGGGCCTACACGAAGGAGGAGGCGTGAACGGGCCCAGCGCTGAAATAGGTGAGAGGAAAACTCTGTCACAAGAACAAGGACCTAGCAGATCCAGAGAGGCGCCCCGTCACACGTCACGTCCCAGAATGTCTGCAGCTCAAGGGCTGCGCTCAGCACGCCAGGGCGCGGCGTGAGATCTGAGGGGCGAGCCGGCGGCTGCGTTCGGCAGCAGCTGCCTCGGTTTGCCGTCTGAAGCCGTGCGGAGCACATTTGTACCGTCATCGTTCAAAAGCGAGCATCTTTTCGGAGCCGCCGTAGACGTAGTAGGATTAGCTGTTGAGAGCGTCCCCGCGTCCACGGGCCGGCGCTGGATGAGGCCTCGTGGTGCTGAAAGGCCCTGGCCCCTCCGGCCTCCTGCTCCCGCACCGTGGAGGTGGCACCGTTAAGTGGGCCAGTCTGCAGGCTCGGCACCGACACGCCAGTGGACGCCTCGTTATCAAGTGTGAGCTGAGGAGCTGGTGTCTGTCTCTCTTATGCGTGCTCACAGTCATTCATTCTTTCCACACAGTGTATCACTGCTCAATGGCTTCTCTGAAGTGCACACAAACACACATACACACACACACACACACACCAGCACACAAACACACGCACACACGCGCACACTCAAACCTCTTCCAGCGTCTCGGCTGGACAGCGTTCACCCCCAGATCTGGTCTGGGCTGCAGTAGGGTTGAGGAGGGCTGTGTTAGAGGTTGGGGGAGGGGTGTGTGTCTGGGGTGGTCTGAGAGGGCAGGGCAGGAACAGCTGTAGCAACAGGGCAGCACAGGACGACACTAACCGGTCCTGGCGGACCCAGGAGCCGCCAGATCCCCACCGCCGGACAGCTGGCACACGCCACAGCCAACGCTGCTCCTCTTTGCTACCGCGGTGGTAAAACCTCTTGTGTTCAGGCTAATATTCCAGAATGTTCCGCAGGGGTTTCACCCACTGGGTGAGAAGTGATGAAAGTGAGTAGCTTCAGCTCACGAAGTCGCTCTTCTATGGCCAGTCAGGGGACTCTAAGGCTTTACATGAAGACGCCTCGTCTTTTGCTAGTATCTTTGCTGCATACAATAACGACATAGATCGATAGATAAAGAAATAAGCACTTGTTACTTGTTCTAATGAGGCAGCATGGTGATCAGAATGAGCTTCGTCTTAAACTAAAGCGGAAGGAGGCGGTGGGGGGAAGGGGTCCCTTCCAAGACGTATAATATCAGATTATCTACGGGGAGACGACCTTTAATGTCCTAATTTCCTTCAGTACACATCAGCCAGAGGGGGAGAACCACGCTACCGCCTAATTCTACGTCGCCTTTCATGTCTCAGACACCAATTACGGCGACTGATTTGAAACCACAGACGCTCAGAGAGCGGAATGGCGTGGGAGGGGCTTGGCCGAGTGTGGGAAAGCGGACATGAAAGGCCACGGCGGGCAGGTCGTGATTACAGCCTGGCGCACACCGCGAGCGAACAGGGGCGAGGAGAAGACAGCCCCACAGACGCAGACGCGCAGAAGCCTTGTTTACTGTGAAGATGGGTTTGTTTCATGTACTATTGACCATCACTGGCACTTAGAGCCACTGATAACAAGCCAGGAAGAGCTTTACTGAGCCTGGAAGGCAGACAAACAATGGGGTGATGGGACTGTTGAGCAGGGCTTATGTGAGAGGACAGCACCAAAGCTAAAGTCTCAGCATCAGAGAGGGCAGAGAAGAGAGCAGACTTCCTGACACATGTACTAATGCAAACCCACTCCTCACAACAGCTCTCAATCAGTCATGCCATTTTATTAGGGAAGGAAGGAGCGGTGGGAAAAGCTTTAAGCAGGCACACACACACACACACACACACACACACACACACACACACACACACACACACACAAGCAGCAGGTTAATGTTCATGGATGACATCAGTTAGAAAGAGCCCACAATAATAAGTTTCGGGACTAAAAATATTAAAGTCATACCCAGGACTTCTAAAGGATTGATTTAATTGCATGTTTGGTGCAACACGTTATTTTTGGCTGGAAGTGTTATTGAGACACACACAGTACTCTTTAAGTGCTGAGGATGCCACCCAGCTTCTGTAATGCTGAGTTACTCAGGGCAATCATTATGTCCCCCACCTGTGCCACTACCCCAGGGTAATAGCAGCCCTCTGTAGGGGCTAGTCACCATTCTAACACGCTGACCATAACTTAGGACTTGTCAGCCTTAGGTCCTCCTAGGTGTGGAAGGTGTTCAGACTTCACCTTAATTATCCCAGACACTATAGTGTGGCCATGGTCTGTCAACAGCATGCTAGACATTATGTGAAATCATTATTGGCTTGCTACTGTAAAATCTATCAACTCTACAATGCAGAGACCTTGAGCGGGAATGTTTTAACCAGGCATGGCGTGGGAAGACTTCACACAACATTTAAGAGACATAAAGAAAGAGACACTAGATGTGGTAGGAATGTAATCAGAGTGAGAAACCTATAGCCATGATTAAGTAGTTAAGTAGTTTATGTAAACAAGTTCAAAACTCCTAAGCACTTAACATGTAGAGATGACACAAGAAATGAGCTCTTTAAAATGACATTTAGAAAACTGTTTTAATAGATAAATATGTTAACAGTTGCTCACAGCAAACACAACAGATTATCTAAGATATGTTTACCTTTGTAAGATGCCTGTAGTTTAAATGTTAAATAACACCAGCGGTTTAGGTGAGACTGAAGTGAAAATTTTGCTTAATGTAACAGCAACAGAGCAACAAGCACTGTGAGCTCTACACCTGCCAGTCGATAGGGGGAGTCGGACCCACACTTCCTTCAGAGGTGCAGCGTGGGCCGGTTAGCGACCCATCAGGCATGTTCACGTGAGCTCCGCCCACTCCGCCGTGGGCGCATCCCACCACGCTCACGCTGACACAGCACAAGTCAGAGTTCTTCTGACTGCTCGTGCTGTCTTACTGCACACACAGTTGGCAGCCTGTGTGTGTGTGTGTGTGTGTGTGTGTGTGTGTGTGTGTGTGTGTGTGTGTGTGTGTGTGTGTGTGTGTGTGTGTGTGTGTGTGTGTGAGCCAACAGCTCATTCCCCGAGCGTACGTCGGTTGTTGTGGAAATGATGAGTGATGTGGATAGGTGATTTCAGCAGAATATGAAGGGCTCGGACAGCTGGTCTGGGTGTCTCTCTTTCGCAGCTCCAGATTGCCTATCTCCCTCACTCTCTCTCTCCCTCTCTCCCTCTCTCCCCCTCTCTCTGGGCCAGGCTCCATTCAGGTTGCCCAATTCTTGGCTAGTGGTTCCAACCAGGCATACAGTTTTGAAGACTCTCAATTTCTGGGTGTGGCAGGGGTCTAAGATTAGCAGTTACATTGCAGGAATCATACTAGCAGAAATGTGCAATCCTGCAGAAATGTAAAATGATTGTGTCAATTTTGTCATCAAACCAGAACCTCAGGTATAAAATTCCCCTCAACTCATTCAGCAAGAATGGAACTGATAATTCATCCACCCTTTCTGATCATAGGGTGGCTGTTCTGATAGCAGAAATCATGTGAGTCCATAAGTGAGTATGTAGTCAGTCTGAGTTTAACCACAACCCAGCTGGGCTAGATCTGCAGTGGTCTGTCCGTATGCCCCGCCCACATACTTCTGACCTCCGTCATTCGATCAGGTGTTGAGGGGGCGTTGTAAACATCCAGCCGGGAACAGTGCTTATTTTTAGAGTGTCAACATGGAACACATTCTAGAACGTGCTCCAAAGAGATCACTAGCTTTTAAGTTGCACAGAGATTTAAGTCCTATGGCAAGAAGGAAGTTTCTGGAAGGAGATAAAATGTAAAAACACACTGACACAATGAGTTCGATCAGATCGAACCATTAGAGAGGTTCTCTGGTATGACAGGGGAGGTATGGATTATTCAGCAAGCCCTGAAGTAAAAGCCATACGGTCATCTTTTGCCAATACTCAAACCAATTATCTAAGTTGAGTATGAAGTCTGTACCAAGGCCAGAAAATGCCAGGAGGGACACGGCTTTCTCACTACTAAGCCGGACTGGAGAGCTGCCTGTTTATGGCGTAGCTGGGAGGTATTCAGCTGTCACTGCATAGCACTTTGAATCTTAATGTTGACTTTGTGAATTAGAGTGGATATGCAGGTATAAAAATCTGTGAAAAATTTCCACATTATAGACAACAAGGAAGTGAGTAGCTACACAAGACTGAATTCATGAGAAGAAACACAGCCAATTAAATGCCATATGCACAAAATATTTCTCAAAAGTTTGCATTGATTCTGTGGTGGTTGTCCACTATAAGTGATGCATACACGTCTCCTTTTCATTAGTGTATAGGAGTAGCAGGAATAATCACATAGCAGTTGTAACATATGACTTGATCATCATTGACCTCATCACCTTGACGGGACTTTGAGTTTGGCGTTTGATGCAGTGATGGCGTGTGTGTTTGCACATGTGTGCTGGAGAAACAGCTCCACCCAAAACAAAGAAGAGTGCAACATGATTCAGAACCACTTTGGTCACAAATCAAGCCCTGAAAAGGTGGATCTTCATTAGAGTTGGAAAAGAACCATGATGTGAATTGATTCGCCATTCTGTCCTTGCACAAGCACAACGTGAAACGTTCACCAGGAGGAATCTGCTCCCCTTTGATGCTTATCTGTGCTTAGCTATTTATACACCCCACTTATTCTCCTCTGAGTGAAAGATGTTGTTTTCACCCAGTGTCCAAATGCATATAAACACTACTTGGCTACGAATAGCCAACAGCTTATCAACAGGAACTCTGAGTTCCTACAATGGAAATGTCATTGTTCTTCTGCCACAATGCACGTTAAGGGACTTTCTGTAATCAGTTATGGCAGCACAGAAGCTGGAAGAGAACTTTCTCCATTCAGAGGGCTGATTTTATGTGAAATTATGAGGGCATTTTGACCAAACCAAACAAAGTCATAATGAACAATGGCTTCGATTTGGAAAGTGTCTGAAGCCAGTAAACACTAAATGATGAAATACTGTAAGTTTTCAATCCATCATTTTATTATACATGGTTACTAAAAAAGTAAATAAAATGAGGTGTGCCTTGCCCAATAGTACAACACGTTTGATAAAATTCTATGAAGGTAACAAAGAATTGTGCTCAATAATGGAACATAAAGTTGGAAGGAGCAGGATCTCATAGCTTTGCACTTGGGCATGAATATGGAACATATCCTGTTCAAAGCCACAGTGCTAGAACTTTCTTGGCTGTGAAGATGAGTTTGGAGCCCTTCCAGCATGAAGGACAAAACAAACCCCAGCCAAACACCTCCCATCATCTTCATTCCCTACCCATTTACCTCACAGCCACTGTTACATGCTCTTGGGAGGGAATTACAGTGACAGAACATGACAGAACATCTATCTACTCTACCTTTACATCAACAGGAGGAGCGGAATATGAGCAGAGACTGTTGTCGTTATCACCACTGGAGAATATCACCACTAATCCTGCGTCTCTTCGCCTCTCCCGGATTAGAGTCAGGCGTTGTGCAGACGGGTCAAATTACACATTTTGAAGCGAGATCTGGATGCAGCGTTGGAATTTCAAAGGCAAAGAAAATCATGTGGCTCCAACATAATTGATTAACAGCAGAACTGCACATGTTCTCTGTCGAAACACTGAGACGTCTTAGAGTTGTGAGTCCAAGTACTGACCATTCATATGTTGCTGAGAAGACTGTATCAATGATAATAGGATCTAAGGGCCATTAGCAGCAATACAATATGTAAATGCCATTAGTCCAGAAGATGAGTAGCGTTTGTGTTTCAGTGACTAAGAAAACTAAAGCAACAGTGAAGAATCACTTAGACTTATTGAAATGGCATCTACATGGTCCATGGCTTCATTCAACCCTCCCCACACACATGCCCATCGCCAGTTGTGTGTGCCGGCAGGTCTATGAAAAGAAACCCACATATATATGCCTAATACAATTTTTTTTATTTGAAATTTGTGTAAAGGGTCTTGAGTAGCATAGGTCATTTTGGAGGTGATTTTTACAACATAGCAGTGTATTGGAGGTTCAGTCAGTTCTACTGAAAATGTGAACTCAGTAGTCGCTTTATAAGCGACTCAGAAAAGCTCTAGTGGGTGTAAATCCACATCATTAGCCATGTTTGGTGTGAAAGTGACCTTGGAGTGGGCCGAGAGGTTACTCGGGTCCAGGGTAGATCCCTGTTCAGTCCTGTCGTCATTCTCAGGGGAGTGACTCTGAGTCACTCTGAGTATTGCAAAGTGTCTCCGCCCCCTTCTCCCCTAGGCTCCTCCCTCAACTCTGCAGGCAAGCTGAACCTCAGCTTGACTCACTTCTCTATCCTCTCTATTACTAGATATGCGCAGATTCGGCACCTGCGTGGAGTGAGAGTGCCTTTTCAGTGATTTGATTGGCCATTAAGTAACCACTCCAACGCATGGATTTCTGAAAGCAAATCAGCGATACAAGATGCCACCTTAGGGTAGAGCACTCACACCGAGCGTAGGAGGCAACACAACACTGCAGTCGCAGGAGGGGGAGAGACAAGAGGTGAGAGACACACTGGAGAAACACAAAGGCACACTGTGAGAGTGAGGACGAGAGAGGGAGAGTGACACACTGTGAGAGTGAGGACGAGAGAGGAAGAGTGACACACTGTGAGAGTGAGGACGAGAGAGGAAGAGTGACACACTGTGAGAGTGAGGACGAGAGAGGGAGAGTGACACACTGTGAGAGTGAGGACGAGAGAGGGAGAGTGACACACTGTGAGAGTGAGGACGAGAGAGGGAGAGTGACACACTGTGAGAGTGAGCACGAGAGAGGGAGAGCGACACACACTGGGGGAGTGAGCACGAGAGAGGGAGAGTGACACACACTGAGAGTGAGGACGATAGGGGGAGAGTGACACACACTGTGAGAGTGCGCAGTTACAAGGCAGAGGCTTGTGGAGGAGGGGTTACACCCCCTGAAAGAGGGTTATCTTTAGCACCAATCAATGACACAAGCCTCCCGCTGTGCTGCAAACCCAAGCGAGTCCACCTTTTAACCTGCATCTGAAAGTCCAGACCTGACTGCCTTCTAAGCAATGCAAATGTCACCTTCGTATGATGACAGCTCACATTTCTGCAATGTTGTCTTCTAAAGGGGAAGTCAGAATTGTAACAGGAAGGGTTCAGAATTACAAAATTAGGCAACATGTTGTCACTCCTAAACTCAGACACACTCCAACATGCCACACCCTCAAACCCGTGCACCCCCCTCTCTGACACAGCCACACCCCCCTCTGTGACACAGACACACCCCCCTCTCTGACACAGCCACACCCCCCTCTCTGACACAGCCACACCCCCCTCTCTGACACATGCAGCAGTCACGCTGCTCTGGTCCTGCTGACCCTCACGCTGTGGGTCACTGTTGCGCTGAGGGCCACCGTACGGTCACAGTTTCCATATCTCTCCAACTCAAACCCACAGTCCATTTAACCGTGACGCAGCCTGATGTCTCGGTGAGCGTTATCCCCCCCACACACACACACATCCCGCTACGATTCCTCTTAACGACGTGCCTGAGGCGTTTCTCTGCAACAGAAGCATAGAGGTAGTCACCTTGGTGGGGAATGAGAGTGCTCGCTGCTTTAAGCACAGCAGCAGGCAAGTTGGACAGGAACAGAAAGGAAGCAGGTGGCATCTGGATCCAGCCCGTCCCACCGCAGGTCTCCTCGAGCTTCTGCAGGATGATCAGGGTGGGTTTTTTCCTAGGCCTCAACCGACACTGTCAGTGTATTAATAAGCAACAATTATAAGCAACCACTACAAAAAACTGTGCCTTAGATCAGCCAGAGGTGTTTTCCAGAAAGTAATTCCAGGTTCAGAAAGTAAAATCCTCACCAGGATTTTGCTCAGGCTTCCTGGATTGTGTTGATTCCACTAATTTTACCTGGATTGCACTAATTAGAAAATCTAGCAAGCTTGAGCAAAATCCTGGTGAGGACTTTTACTTTCTGAACCTGGAATTGACACCTCTGAGATCAGCTGACCAGACGCCATGGTGTAATGGTGTTCTTTCCTTTGCTTCCATCAGGCGTTCCTGTGAGCCCCTTGCTGCAGTGTTGGGGTAATACGTGACATAGCACAGGTACATCGTAGAGTAACACCTAAAATGGGGCCTCCTGTCTCTTATCCAGTCACAGTTAACCGGCCCAATTTTGAGTTAATATTATTGTCATGAGAAACAATGAGAATTTTCGATTGGATCAAAGCATTGAATCCATTGGAAAATTACGGTAACACCACAGACACAAAGGAAACAGACAGCAAGACGGAGAGGAGCAGACGGGACTTTAGATGGGACTTCAGACGGGACTTCAGCCAGACGGATGGATAAGTGAAAAGGATGTGATCTGGCACGGTGCCAGGCGAGGAAACACACCTTCCCCACGGCTCCCAGCAGCAGAGCCCCTAGAGCAATCTGGGCATCAGCAAGGCCTGCATGTTTTGGCAAAGATCAAAACCCTGGGACTGTGCCAGCTGGGCACGGTGCCAGGCCACACGGTGACCCGCCAACCCCAGCTGTTCCCGCCACGGCGAGGTCTCTCCAGTCCTGCGCTGACCTTTCGCGGGGCGACCGGCAGACGACGCGCGGAGGCCCCTCGCCACGTCGTGTCCTCCCGTCCATGAAGAATGCTGTGACAGGTTTCCTGCCAATCCGTGTGATCCTAGACCTGCGTGGCACGCGGGCGATTTCTATGCCCCTTTACAGAAAGGTCGTCTTGCCCGAAGGGGGATACCGCTCCCCAGCCTTTTTGTAGAAGCAGCCGTGGGGAAGGTAAGATCTGCTGGAGGGGCTCGAGAGGCCAGACGACCGAGGCCCAACCCAGGACCGGCATGCCAGCCACTCCATTCTAACTCTGTTCACACTGATAAACCTCCCTCACAGTCCCCATGAGAGAGACCAGAAACAAAAAACATACAGGACAGAAGCTGCAGACTCAGGAACTGAGGAACACATTCTAGTAAACCAGGTCCTTCTAGATGTTCTCCTCTCCATCAGACTTCAGCTGAAGAAGTAAATATAACCTAAAATCAGATTGAAAGAAATATTAGGAAAAAGAAGCACACGATCTTGTACATTTTGCTGTTATGTGTTCAAGAGCTGAGGGGTTATAGAAACCATCCCTTGGCTACATTTGGAGTTGATGTGGTATTCCGGTGTTGTGTTGTCATCAACACGACCGGCCCGAAGGTTGGAAGGTGGAATACAGTATGAGCCCTTCACTGCAATTTTAGAACCTGCTTTAGCTGGTAATAACAAGATCAGAGTTTATGTAAGTGTTTAAGATTAAAATGCAAGCCCAGACTAACACAGGAATGTGTTATCGCCAAATCATTTGTTTGTAACCTCATTTAGATTCCTGAGTAGATTTAATACACAGGGTTAAATGAGGTGCTACTGTATAGAAATAAATAAACGGAACATCAACGACATTATAAAATAAGGTTCTTACTGTTTTTACATTTTTTTGTTTGTTTTTGTTTTTCTAGTTGTCTGACTCCATTTTGTTTCCTAGCTGTCTGACTCCTGCTGTCCAGTTGGGAACAGCAGAAAAAGGGCTTTGGAGTGGTTTTAAATCCGTGAAGCGGCCCTATGGTTTGGTGGAATACAGCGTTCTTGGTTGTTACTTGAAACAAGTTCATTCAAGGGCAGGACTTGGAGAAATAAATCACATCTCCATTACACAAGGCTACTATGAATATTAGATTTTAGTTTAAGATGTATTAGGTGTTTAATAATTAATCATAGCAGTATATTTCCCTGGATGTGCTTGGGTGGGTACAGACACCACTGCACAGGCTCACCAGAAAAACTCTCCCTGGCAAATCCGTTTGGACGACAGTAAGGCTGCAGCACTCTGAGCTCAGCACAGTTAGTCTAATGGTTGATTCTCACGCAGATACGGCAGGAAGAGATCGCTGATGGATACCTGCAGGCTCAGAGAGTGTTGTGCAGCTGTGGGTGTCTGGAAACGTCGCAGCACGCTCACTGGTGTGTACAGTTTAAGTGCAAAAGTGTAAAAGAGGAGTCAATACATGTGCTTACAAATAACATCAAAGTAATGTGAGACCAAATCCTGTAAATACGTCTTGAAATTTACAACATGATGGAATATATCGTCAGTCCAACCTTGTCAAGCTCAAGACGAAGGCTCGAACAGGCAGGTCCGGCAGAACAAAGAACACATATGGGAGTAGAAAGGTTGTTGAAATGCACTGGAATGATAAAAAAGGCACTGGAGCGATGAATATGTTACATCGGGATCGCCAAGTCTCTTTTAAGTTCTGTTTGATGTCCAGGGGAAGAGAGAACCTGTGGACATTTGAGATCCACAGAGTGTATATTTTGGAAACTCCCCTCTTTGATGTCTGCTGGACCGGTTCCATTTACCAAGACACTGGTCCCCAGTCATTCCATTTTGGTTTGGAGCACAGCATTGAGTTTGAATGTCAGCTGACTATAAAATGGGGGAGATCTGGGCCTGATGAGGAGGAAGGAAAACAAACTGAAGTTAAGAGCTTAGCCCAGCATCTGTGTGGACCAGGGCTCCACACTGGCCTTTCTGTTTTGTCTTTTTTCTTATTTATCTCTTCATCTCTAACAATAACATCTCTGCAGGTCTTCGACACTGTAGCTGATGGTTCAGAACATCATTTTGCTTCAGCTGCTCAAGATCATAATTTCTTTTATTGTGCCCTGACCAGTTACGCTGTTTGGCTTTCTTGCCCTTTGGAAAGTGTGATAAAGGATCATTAATCCGGGGTTCTTAAGAAAAATGGAATGGGGGAAGAGATCCTCGATCTTCCATATAGAGGTGACGTCCATGTGGGGATGACCTTTATTGTGCTGCCAAAGGCCATACCCATGAGGCCGTGCAGCATAATCCATGCCTAATCTCTGGAGCATGGCCCCTGGGTGGAGCTCATCTGCTCTGGATCATATTGTAATGAAGGTAAGGCGGTAGCAAACATACAGACTCACACATTTCTTCAAAAAAGGTTTCAGACACAAAAATCTATTAACTCATCTATTATTTATTTTTTTGGTCTCACGAGTATCAAAGTTAAGGATTATTTTCTAGTGTATCAGGGCCTTAGTGCTTGGTGTGTGGAAACTTGGGGGGTGGGGGGTGCTTGAGGTGGTCTTTGGATCCTGGATTCCAAGTGAATGTTACACTGCACTTCAGGGCTGCATTGCATATAGCTTGATCTCAAGGCGACAGGCACAGCAGTTGGTTTACATAGACAAACATGCAGCACTCTGATGAGCTCTGGGACGTGGGGAGAGGTGAAAAGCCAAAAGGGGGGGTGTCTAAACAGGCTCCGGGTGACCACCCCTCTTGGCAAATGGCTCCCTGCTGGCTACAGGCCAGCACATGTGTGCCTGTTTGTTGAATACTGACAGCTCCAGAGCCGTAACTTCGTTACTACGCCCTCACAGTAGAAAACACGTACGCGTGAAGACTGCGTTTCACTAATTTCAGTTTTAGAAAGTTTGCTTTAATAATTTTAATGAATAACGTGATAGTTTGATGCTGCATTCTGTGTCAGTGTTTATAGGCTGTGCGGTTTATTGACAGGGTAAATGTTTAGTCCTTTATAGTATAAGGTGATACAAATCAGAAAAATGTCATGAGAACTTTGCTGTTGTGCACTTGTTAATGTAAAGTCTGAATGCACAAGTAACTGTGTTGCTAGTGTGGTACGTAATATGAAGCCAGACAGCCCAGCGAGCAGCAGTGCTGCTGTCCTTGATCCTGTGGTCTGTCATACGCTAGCAAACGAAGTCAAGCAGTCTGGAAACTCAGGCCATGTTTCTAGCTCAGGAAAAAGACAAAACTATAGATCGGTTTGATTGATTAAATTGATTTGATTGACTTCTTTCTGATATACAATTTTACACACAGTGATTATTCTTGCACAAGGTAGATAGAGATCACATAGTCTCAGTACTCATTTCGGAGGGCCATATTTCTGTCAGTTTAGGAATTCTACTGTGTAACCCCTAAGGCGTTCACCCCTCCACCCTCAGCATTTATCACTCCGTAGGCACACTTAAGATAAGTGCCCTAACTTCACTTTTCTCTGATGTCCATAACACACTGCTCGCAACTACAATACCCATAATGCTCCACCCCACCTACCCTCCCATATAATCACTACTGATGCTACATTTACCACAGACTTGTACTCCATCCATCCAGCATGGTGCTGCACTCTTTCACACTGCCTTCCTTTATTTTACGGCATTTCATGTATTACTCATATACCATTGAGATTAAGTTTGCCACTTTATATTTATGCCAATTGATCTGATAGGGAATGTTTCCTTTACTTTATGAAAGGCTGCTGTAGACACCCTTGTTTGCATGTAGTCAGGGGCTCTAGAGAAACAGCACACTCACCTGTGCAGGAAAAAACAAACTAGAAACACCACAAGAAAAAAACACCCACCAAACTCTAAAGCCTTATCAGTCAAATCAGCAGGAAAATACGATGCTGAAGCAGTATATAACCAGCGTGTTAGCCACAGCATTGCTAATGAATATGCATTGGTCTTTAAGCTGAATCCATGGAGCTTGTGTGGGAGGAACCTGAAGGCTTTTTCACTGGCCTGTCTGGCTCAGAAGGCACATTTGCATTGATGAGTGTGGAAATTTGAGTCAGTGGGTAAGTGGAGCCACCCCATTTCTAGGAAACTACAGGACATTAAATGCCATGGGCCCAGCATTATGTAACATTAATAAAAAAAAAACTCCCTGAATATGTATTAGAAGTGAACATATGGAGTTATAGATTTTGTATTAAAGCTGAAATCTTGCTTGGCAGCAGACAGGAATGTAATGAATTTATTGGTATGAAACCATTAGCTTAGTAGATCTTCATAAAGTGATATGCTTTTATATTAAATAACTCAATTTAGTGATGCAAATTTGGGTCATTTAGACAGAACCCTTGTAACTGAACTACTCAGAATATGTTATGGCTACAAAACAGAAAACTTTCCAAAGACACAGACTGAATATTTATTACTATTAAAAATAAAATCTCCTGAAACCAAATACTTGAGTCATAACAGGGAGGAGAAATCCCTTAGATAATCCCTTAGATATGGCAATTGGCTTAAACTGTCCACTTTGTATCATTCACAACTTTTAAGTTTTAGGTTGTGTGAATAAGGGTTAAAATGCTGACAGCACTTTACTTTCAACCCATTATTGAAGTAGAAATGGAGCTAGGACAGAAGTGGAAGATGGAGAGACGCCTTCGATGGCGAACGAGAAGTATGAGTGTGGCTCCATTTGGACCTCTTGAGCTTAGCGTCTGCATTGCTTCAAAGCCTCGACAAACCCATGAGTCAAGCTGAATGGTTTTGACTCACCAAAAGACTCTCATCTGTGCACACCTGACAGACGTTTCTTGCACCAACATGCCAGTGTGCCTGGGCAGACCTTGAAAGCACAATGCACTGTAATCACCCAAATAGCCAATTTTGGGGCCGCTTTGAAACGGCAAATGGGAGGGAGGGAGGTGAGGAGGGGGGGGGGGGGGGGCATTGCAGCTGAGGGATCCGATAGCAGCCAGACGGCTGGTTGAGACAGGACTACCTGGCATTTCGGGTCATCGCAGACACACAGTGTTTATAAATGAGCGAGGGTCAGACGTCCTTGACTGCTGGGAGACGCTCCAGGAATCTGGTGTCGGCTTTCAGACATATGCAGCGGTCCCGGACGGGGAGACGTGGAGGAGCTTCGTGGGTCCTTCTGCTCTCGGCACACGCGGGTCGGCCGAGCCAGTGGCGAATATTTCAGCCTGGGAAAGTGACGGATTGGGCAGAAGCGGGCTCACGTGAGCAGGGAGGTTGGACCGGCTCGCTGCATTTCCCAGAAGACATTACTGCCTGTTTATGTGTGTCAGCGTATCATGTGTAATTACGCTTCCATTCAGGCTGTGCTAATGGCAAATGAAAGAGCCATCAGTCAGCATTCAAACCAAAATGCTCATTTTCCATGTTCTCTCAGATGTAATTACGTACACCTAAATAGCTCGATGCATGGTCTGATTATTATAGTTATTATTTGATTATCTGCTTAAGTCTACTGACCGGATGCTACTTAACACACTACCCAAAGGGCAATATTATTACCCTGTTGTTTTTTTTTTTTTTTAATACCCAGGGCAAAAAGCACTTACGGGCTTGAATGAAAACCTACAACACTATGAAAACAGCTACACCCCCAGCCCCTCCCTGTGAGACGTGAGATTTGACACCGGCACTCCAGCAGAGGACTATCCCATTAGCGGCAGGTCCTCATGGGACAAAACCATAACAAAACTTCCAGCATCATCGTACGCATCCTCATGAAACATTCAGAACACATGAAGCCACAAGGATCCGGAGCATCCCATTGGTCGGCACGCCGTCAGCCGAGCAACGGAGAGCTGCTATGATTGGCTGCTTCCTCCCAGAGCCATCTTGACTGGAAGGGAGAGTTCCTGTATCGATCTGCCAGTTCTTCACCTCTGGCAGCAGGAAGGTGAAGCAGGTTTATTTACACAGTCTGATTATTTGAAAATGCAGCCCAGAACAGGTTTTCACTACACGTACTTGTATTTTATCGCTCTTGATGTAGCTGCAAATGAGGGATTCTGTAACAGCAGAGCTACAAGAAGTACTGAGATGATACCAGGCAGAGCTGGAGTAATATTCCAGACCAACCAACCCGTGACTAACCCGTGCAGAGATGTCCGCTTTTCACACTAAATACCAGAACACAATGGTTTTCTTGAGCATATTGTTATAAAATGCTTTAATAAATAGTTTGATTTATTTCTAAGAACAAACATAAATTCCACTAAATGAACCAAAACTTGCAGAGCAATTCTTCTGTACAAAAAAATTACATTTTTTTTTTCTTTTTAAAGTTTCTCTGACCCCATCTCGTTCCTTCCCATAATGCACATCCAGCTTTACGTTATCATTTTCTTGTTTTACCAGCTGCTCAGATTAATTCAGGATAATATTTAAATTGAAATTTTTGCATCCTCTCCTATATGGAAGTCAGAAGCCAACCCCAAGGAGTTATATTCTACATGAAAACAAAAAAATGAACAAAAATCATAGTTGAGCCACTTCTGAGGTAATCCATTAATGTTTGGAGTTGGTACCTCGAAAACAAATGTTCAACAAAACTGTTCCCTTCATGAAGCCTTGGGCAGAAAAGCAGGAGGGCAGATGGATCTACAACACAGGATCACATCATACGAAAGACCAGCGAGACGTGCAAGATTCGGGGCGGGGGTGGGCGACACGCCTCAGGGGCTTCCACGGGTTTCCAGAACATTCTACGACAGCCAGGAAGGGCAGAAGTTTAAAGGGGATAGGGATTTTTTTTTCTCCGTTTGATGGAGGCAAACACACACGCCACAATGCACCACACAATCTTAAAGAATTACTTGCCTTTTAAAGTGAAAACAAACCAACAACATAAAAAAAAGATTACCACTGATTACGTTATTGTTTCTGTCTGTGGGACACGCTGTATACTTATAAAACCTGCCTATGTCAACTGGCTTAAATAAAAGGAATGGCGTTGTAAAAAAAAACAAAAAATAATAAAAAAAAAAACAAAGAAATATAATAATTTCAGTCATAATTATAATAGTAATAAAAAAGTGTGACTTGTCTTAATTTACTAAATTCACATATACACAGCGACTCCTTTACTATATACATATATTTACAGACTTATTGTCTTTCTTTGATCAAATACCTCGGTGGAGAAACAGGAGATGCTCAGAACCAAACCCCCTTGTTTGTAGTGATCTATCGGGATCGACCTCGGCAGCGAGACACTAAAGCAAACAGGCTCGTCAGAAGGCACTTGCTACCAACTCAAAATACTGCAATCCTTTTGGTTTTTCTTGTCATTTTTATGTTTTGTTTTGCTTTTTAAAGAGCGGTCAGCCAAGAGAACGGACACAGCAGGAACCAGAGGGCCACTCCGCGGGCCCTGACCCACCAGCTCTTTAAGGCAGGTGTGGAGGGGCGGAGGGAATGGATGGGAGAAACGCACGATTCGGACTCGTGTCCACAGAACCAGGGCACCTCGTTGGCTGCACCATCCAACGCAACAAAACAAAACCACGATCTGTAAACAGAAACATCTTTATATAGTTTTGTTCCCCCTGCATAAAAAAAGAAAACAAAAAATGTGGGCCACCTTTGCCTTTTCTTAAAAACTAAAACAAATCTGCTTCATATGTACATAATAATAATAATAATAATAATAATAATAATAATAATGCATCACAGGGGGTGAAAAAAAAAAAATAATAAAAAAAAAAGTCCACTTTACTGTCCAGATTTGCAACATTTCTGCAGAGCTAAAAAAACAAAACAAAAAAAACAACAAAAAATAAAATAAACAAATACAAAAAGTGGGGACAAAATGAACATGGTCAGTCTCTCTGGAACTCGGAAGCCTGCGTCTCTCCAACAGAGTGACGGATCCGTCTCTGTGCGCCTAGGTCTGCCAGCGCACCATGGTCTATACGCACAGCTCTTTGGGGTCTTGGCCAGCGGGGGCGCTGTTGATGTTTTTCCAGCGGTTGTCCTTGGGGCTGGTGGGCGTCCGGTGCGGCGCTTTGAGCGCGGCACTGCTGCGTGTGGTGCAGACACGCTCTCCGCCCAGCCGCACCGTCGCCTTACAGTACTTCTGCACGGGCTGCTTGCCGCCCTCTGTCCCGCACCACTCCTCAGACAGCTCCAGCTCCTCTTCCTCCTCCTCCTCCTCCTCCTCTTCCTCCTCGGCGGCGGTGGCGTTGCGGGCCCGCTCGGCCGGTCCCATGAGCTTGGCGCGCTCGTACTCGGCGTCGCGGTTATCCTTGTGTTGCGACCGGGTCACGGGCCGGAGGGGCTCCCACTGGTTGTTGACGCTCTCTTCCACGGGCGGGCGATCGCTCCTCTCGCGCTCTTTTCGCCGTTTGCGCGTCCACCACACGCAGACGATCACGCAGAAGCACCAGAGCGCAAAGAACAGCACGCACAGCAGAGTCACCAGGTAACCTAGGCAACCAACACAGGCTTCTGTTAGACCAATGAACTGTGCCAAAAGGCTACACACATTGCACTTTGGCAAGGTGTGCTAAAACACCGCATTTTTTGTTTTGCAGCACAAATAGAGTGTGAATGTGCCTGTTAACAGCCCCATTAAACCATCAACCGCTTACCCAAAACATGTCAGCAAGTGAAATACTCCACAGTAAATGAAGCGTGTCATTTTAAGGCCACCCAGTTCTCCGCACGAGGCCCATTTAAACTCCCAGTGAGGAAATGACTGTATCTCTACCAGACAAGGTCACCAGACCTCGCCATTTAGGGTTCTTTAGGAGTCATAAATGACGAAGTGTGCAGACGGTGAGTTCTGCTTAGTCATGCAGTTCCCACTCAGCATCAACCAGAGTGTGATGAGTCATGCCGAGCCTCCCCGGGGGGACCGCGGGCTCTAGGACCCACCGGCAGGGCGGGGGGTGCGGGGCGGACCCGCCCGGTCGCTGTACTCACCGACAGACCGGGGCACGACCCGCGTCTCCACTTTGACCTCGATGATGGCCAGCAGCACCGTGCTGTTGTGGCGTTTGGACAGCGCGCTGACGACGGTGCCGGCCGCCTCCTGGATGCGGCTGTGGTCGGGCTGCTCGTGCTGCTGAAGTGACTGCAGAGAGGGAAACGACGGCCATGTTACCAGAGCCGGTAAAGTGTGTGTGGAGGAGAGACAGAGAGACAGGGAGACAGTGAATGGGAGACGGCACAGGCAGGTGGACGCTGCAGAAGACAACGCGTGAATCGATGTCTGGAAACCGCTCGCTGCTGCAGACGTGGATTTAACTAGCAAACAGAAGTCCTGACCGAGACCACCTACACACAGGGGACACACGCCACTGACCGAGAGGCGCTCAGTGTAGCAGCTGGTTAATGGGCCGGTGATCACTGTGGTCCAACATTGTTGTTCTGCCCTTCACGAAACAATCCCACTGGATTTTATTCGCACGCAGACATGCGAGGGCCTGTGGCCGGGCGTGTCGGAGCGTAGCGTCGGGATACAGGCTGTGTATGTGCATCACGTCGTAAAAGTTACTGTGCTTACAATCCACAAAAGCCACAGTAACTCATAGCAAAATCTGAAGCTACTGCCAACAAGGCGGACAGGCGTCTCGCGCCTCACGAACGGAAACTTGTCCAACTTAAGCCGACTATTAGCAGCGAGGGCAGAACCGGAACCGTCGCACGACTTTACCCAGAGAGCTTTATTCTGCGCTCGGCCACGGACGGTTCGGTGTCGGAACACGACCCAGTTGGCCCGTAGCCCCACGATGACGCCATGGGCGTGAACGGCAGAGCGTGGCTGGATGCTCATTAATTAGCGCTGGATGGGCCCGGAGCAACAGGAATCGAATCCTCCTGCGTTTAACAAACTCTAGCCAGCAGCTGACGGAGACGACGGGGAACAAGCGCGGACGGACGATGTAGCGCACTTACGATGGCCACCTCCACGGCGTCTGGGCTGCTGTAGGACAGGTCACACAGGACCAGCAGGGCGTTGTCTTTGGCCAGGTTGCGCATGGTGGGCAGGTACCTCAGCTCCGAGCAGACGAGCTCCACCGTGGTGCCCTGGGAGGAGCGCAGAGTAACGTCAAAACGGGCTCGAAACATTTACTTGGGGGTCAGAATAAGGTAAACGCAGAGAGGTCAATTGGGGGTCGTGGCCCGGCTACGACAACACCTCCTCGCCCGACTTACCGTGGGCAGCTTGTCCCGGTTGAAGATGAGGGTGATGCGAGCACAGCTGTTGTCCAGGTAACCCGTGTTGGGCTCGCATTTGGTGTGGACGGCTGGGACAGTTTCGGGGCTCGAACAGAAGCCCCAGTGGTGGCAGGGGGTCGAGAGGCAGGTGAGGAAGTCGTGGCTCAGACACTCGCGCCCCGCCGGGCAGACAGAGCGCTCTCGCCCCGGTGCCCCCGGAAGCAGGCACGGCCGACGACCACACACCACCTGAGAGAGGGGTCAGGGGTCACGTGTGCGCATGGAGCATAGTCTCGGGGTGGTGGTCACTACCCCCCCCACCCCGCAACTGAGCTAATATCTCCAATGTCAATGTTATAAAAATGAACATGGGTACATGATGCAGGTAGTTGCTGTGAGCCGGTTGGGCCCGTGCGCCCCCCCCCCCCCCTCACCTTGGTACACTCCACCCCGCCGTTCACACACTGGCAGCTGTTGCAGTCCTCGTCCCAGCGACTGCCGTGAGGAAACTGCAGTCCGTTGTAATGACACGTCTTCCCGATGCCTATGACTGCACACGCACAGGGAGAGTGTGAGCGGCGTAGCGGCTAGACGCCGCGGTCGCCCTGGAACGGGCCGCGGGACACGAGGGCTCTACTCACACTCTTGGCATCGAGGTCCGGAGCGGCCCAGCGGACAGATGCAGCGGAAACCATTGATCTCATCCACACAGGTGGCACCGTAGGCACAGGGAGACGACTGGCACTCATCGATATCTGCGGCGAAGAGGAAACATCTAAAATACCGGGCGGGTGCCGTTCCTCCATTTGATATGGATCTCAAAGTTATCCATAGAAGAGGCTTCAGCAGTCAGATAAAGCATCTGCTCCTGTAGACTGTAGGCGAGGAATTGTGGGTTTTTTTTTTTTTTTTTTTGCTTCTGCCACTTGAATAATTCATCTCCTCTGTCTGTGTATAAGCAAGTCCTGACCCCTGTCCCCCGAAGAGGTCAAAGGGCACAGGATGCTAAGTAATCTGGCATTTCAGACGCCCTTTCGGAGAGGTCTCCGTTCCCACTCTTCCCAGAATACTCACTGATGCGGCAGTCCGGCCCGGCGAAGCCCGGCGCACACTCACACCGGAACCAGTTCACGCCGTCCACGCAGATCCCGCCATTGTAGCTGCCGAGAGGAAGACAAGTGAAGAGAAAGTTTAAATAAATAGGAAAATAAATAAAGGACACGGGCCAATCTGCCCTGCCACAGAGGACAGATGAAAGACCATGGGGAAGAATGGGAGACGAAGACACAGAGGGGGACACAGAGGGGGACACAGAGGGTCACAAAGGCCTCATCCCGTTCATCAATACCACACTTTTCAGATGCTAATCCCCGCCGCCCCCTTGCTGGGAAGCCGCCCCCCCCCCCCACCACAATCCCCCTGCTCGCAGGTCAGCGGGACAGAATGGCAGGAGGGCGGCGAGGGCTAGAGGCTGAACACAGTGGCCCATGCCCCCCGTCCCACACCCCCAACCCCGCACTGCTGGGGGCTGAACACAGTGGCCCGCCCCACACCCCCAACCCCGCACTGCTGGGGGCTGAACACAGTGGCCCATGCCCCCCGCCCCACACCCCCAACCCCGCACTGCTGGGGGCTGAACACAGTGGCCCATGCCCCCCGCCCCACACCCCCAACCCCGCACTGCTGGGGGCACCTTTAAGGGCCCGCAGCTTTATTGTACGACCCATTAAAACCGGCCCGGGGTCTCTGGGACTGTCGGATTCAGGGGGTGATTTAAGGACATCTTCCCCTGTCTTTAACAACCCCACCCCGGCCGAACCACCCCCACCACCACTACCCAAGGCTGCGTATCCGCTCCCAGAGAATGGAGGGGTGGAACTGGGCAGAAAGCCAGTGTGAGAGGGGCTATTCACAGTCGGTGGTGTTGTACAGGGATGGGGAGGGTCGCCACAGACAACAGAGACAACAGAACCACCAGTGGACACGCAGCTGCAGGAGACCAACACACACTCACTTACCAGGGGTGAGGGTTGCAGTCATTGATGTCTGCATGGAACAAAGGAGAGAGAGAGAGAGAGAGAGAGAGAGAGAGAGAGAGAGAGAGAGAGAGAGAGAGAGAGAGAGAGAGAGAGAGAGAGAGAGAGAGAGAGAGAGAGAGAGAGAGAGAGAGAGAGAGAGGAGAGAGAGGAGAGAGAGAGAGAGAGAGAGAGAGAGAGACACACATGACTGCGTCTGAAATCACTGCATCTATGTACATCTCCAAAGCAGCTTATTAATGGACGTTTTTGTGAGCCTGGAGCGTAAAGAGGCGTGGGGTCAAACTCACTCTGGGCACAGTCAGGCCCCTCCCACCCGTCCTTGCAGATGCAGGTGAACGTGTCTCCGCCGCCCACACACGTCCCCCCATTGGCACAGGGGCTGGAGGCACACGTGCTGTTCCTCGCTGGGGCAGAAGGACAGAGACGGCGTCAGCGCCGGCCGAGCGGCCTCCGAGGCCCGCGGGCCCACCGGGGTCGGAACCGGGAGAACTCACCCGTGTTGCAGGTGCTGCCGG
This sequence comes from Brachyhypopomus gauderio, assembly GCF_052324685.1. NCBI lineage: Eukaryota > Metazoa > Chordata > Actinopteri > Gymnotiformes > Hypopomidae > Brachyhypopomus > Brachyhypopomus gauderio. The sequence continues at coordinate 8,743,333 of NC_135219.1, forward strand.
TCCAGCCGGGCGGGCAGGCGCAGCGGAAGGCGTCTCCGTGGTCGTAGCAGGTGCCGCCGTTGGCACACGTGCCCGCGTCACACTGGCTCTCACGTGAGTGGCACGTCTTACCCTTCCAGCCGTCGCTGCACTCGCAGTAAAAGTCGTTGACCAGGTCGTGGCAGCGGCCGCCGTTCTTACAGGGGTTCCTGCTGCACTCGTTGACGTCTGGGGGGGGGGGGGGGGAGAGGGTGAGCGTGGGGGAGGGAGGAGGAAGAGGAGGAGGAGGAAGGGAGGCTGGACTCACTGAGGTCGCACAGGTTGCCCTCCCAGCCGTCAGGGCAGAAGCACTGGAAGGAGTTGACCCCGTCGATGCAGGTGCCCCCGTTCCTACACGGGCTGCTCACGCAATCGTTCACGTCTGGGGGAAGGGGGGGGGTGTGAGTGAACGAGGGGGGGCTACGGGGAGGTAAGCCGTGCGAGGCGGGCAGGACACTCACTCTCGTGGCAGTAGGTACCGGTGTAGCCCGCTTCACAGGTGCAGGTGAAGTTGCCGGCGGGCTGGCCCACGCAGCGGCCGTGAGGTCCGCACACGTTGGACGAGATGTGCTTCACGGCGCCGTCCGAGCTGTTGCTCGCCACGGCAATTGTGCAGCTGTCAATCACTGTAAGAGAGCGGGGGGGGGGGGGATACCTAAATAAATAAGAATTCCCACAAATACGATTCAACTGATCACATCCAGTCCTTAGATGTCCGGGTAGATCAGTGTGGTGTCTGTGGGCGGGACCGGGACGTCTTACCTTGACACAGGGCAGTCCTGCAGTGGTCTTTGCGGTCGGCACAGGTCTTTCCCTCAAAGTCTTCAGGACAGGCACAGTAAAAGTCCCCCAGCAGACTGTGGCAGGAAGCCTCATTCTTACACGGATTGGGTTCACAAGGGTTTGTGTCACCCTGCACCTACACACACAGATGTGTGTGTGTGTGTGAGAGAGAGGGAGAAATTGCAGAAATTAAAAAAGGTAAACAATAAGTCAACAAAGGGTAAACAGAGGGGGGGGGGGGGGGGGGGCGCTTGAGTAGGGCTTTCATTTACTCATGGCTTTAGCTCTTTAAGCCCAATCTTCTTAAACTCTGGAGATAAACAGAGCAGTGTAAGCTGTGGAAGTCTGCCAGAGGCTTAGAGGAGAGCGTCACCTCACCAGAGAGCGACCACAACAAAACCGCCAAGCTAAACTTAGCCGTCCTTCCGTTCCTCTTGAGCAGATTCAACAGGGACGTGAAACACTTTCACACACTCCAAGATTCCCTCCTTCTGCAGCCGTGACTTTGGTCTCGCTAACATTCTAGGCCACACGGGCCACTCCAGGCTTGCAGACGGAGGCGAGACCATCATCTGCATCCCATAATATTTCAGTATTCGGGGCAGCCAAGCGGCGTGGATATAAATCAGTCCAGAGCCGCCCGCTGCAGGCCTCTAGCCACCCACCACTTCAGCGCAAGCGGCTCGTCTCCCCAATTTGTCTCCGGGAGGGTCGGACTTGCCGGGAATTTAAACAAGGCACCGAGGGAGACGCATCATGCCAGTTGCCATGTAAGGCAGTGTGTACAGCGTAAGGCTGAGGTCCACCCGCACTGCAACGGGGGCCAGCGCTGCAGACGGGTCACATGACCGTGAGCTGGCAGGCTTCCCCCGGACGGGAACAGGCCATGCGATCCAGACAGGCCCTCAATCACCAAGGGCCCAGCATCAATAGGTTGGCTGGCACTTAAAGCAGAAAGGTTACGGGTGCAGGGCAGAGCTGTCGCCAGTCTCGGCCTCTGAGCTCTAAAAGTAGTTCGGATACAAGTGCTCTTGATGTTGGCGCTCTCAGATCAAACGCTCCCTCCGTATGACCCTGGGGGGGGCGGCGCCCGCAAGCAGGGAGACCCGGTGGGACGATAGGAGCATGATGGCATGCCAGGCATGGATCGAACGCTTAATAAATAAATAAAAACAAACAAACAAACAAACGAATAAAAAAATAACCCCAAGGCCTTCTCGTTCATGGGCTCCGTACGGGCACCCGGCCAGCCAGCCCAAATAAGAGTTGCCTCATTCACTACGGGCTGTATTTTTAGCCTGTACAGTGAGCTGGGGTTGGCTCCACACCAGCTCCCCGCACCTCTATAAAGATCCACTTCAAGCCCTCTGCAGGGTGGCAACTGGCCCCAGACCAGAGTATTCCATTAGCCCGTCCAACAACAAGAGCAGAGTAGCAGGAATAAGCCGTCTGCTCCAGTTACCCACAAACCCCGGCGCTGGACTGGCAGCGACAATCTGCCCTGCACCAAAGCTTCAGACAAACACACATGCAAATGTGAGGTGGCCTCCCGAATTAGCCGCGCAGCACAGGCTGGACGAGGAACACGCGGAACACGTGAATGGTACCGAGAACGCCTCCATTCTACCGGGCAGAATGATGCAATGGCCTCCGGTGCCAACTCCTTTCTGCAAGGATCCAACGTAACGGATCCGAAAGGTCTCATCATCGGATACAGCGGCAACATCCACGGTCAGACGGCGAGCTCTCCAAGAGGAGCGGCCTTCGGGAGCCCCGCCCCCTCGCCCGGGTGACCCGGTGACGGCACTCACCTCGCACAGCAGCCCGCCGTAGGCGGACGGGCACTCGCACACGAAGCCGTCCAGGACCGCGTGGCACCGGCCGCCGTTCTGGCAGGGGTCGCTGGCGCACCTGTTCCTCTGCATCTCGCAGTGGGTGCCGGTGAATCCTGGCGTGCACTGGCAGTGGTAGCCCCCCCGCGGACCTTCCTGCCAGGAAACGACAGGGTCAGCGCCACGGAGCGACCCCCCCCCCCCCAATCACGGATATCAAAAAAAATGAAAGACTGAGCTGGAGGTGGGTAGTACCTTACACGCCGCTCCGTTCTGGCACTGTCCGTGGCAGCCATTGATGTCTATGAGAATGGGGGAGGGGGGGAATGGGCGGAGCAAAACAGAGAAAAGGGGGCGTGAACCAAAAACAAACCGCTGTACAGATGGTTAATGATGAGCATGCAGTCTGGATGAAGAGGGGTTAGTGAGTCGGACGCGGGAATGTTAAACCAATCACTGCAGTCGACAGGAAGCCCCAACCCATCATGCAACAGGAGCCGAAGCCCATGACGCCCTGTGTGGTGTACATGTCCCCGCAGAGTATCAAGTGCCCGGAGAGGAAACCCTGGCCACAGTTCGGCTCACTCCACAGCCCGTAAAGGTGCGTGTGTGTGTGTGTGTGTGTGTAGTCAGTAAAAAGTGCCAGAAAGGAAGAGACCCAAGAGGGCAGAGTGAGGCAGGAGGGCCCGGCAGGATAAGAACAGCAAGACAACGTGGAGATACTGACTGATGTCACAGTGTTGTCCGGACCATCCTTGAAAGCAGTCACAGTGATATCCACCAATCAAGTTTTTGCAAGAGTAAGCATTAATGCAAGGCTTCCCCAAACACTCATTCACATCTGTGGATTAAGGGAGAGAAAGAGCGACGGATGAGGAATAAGTGAAACAACCAGGAATGAGAGAGAGAGAGAGAAAGAAAGTGAAGCTCTCCTTTGGTAGCACCACCACCATTAAGCACTCCACTGTTTCCCCTCAATCTGTAACCCTGAGCCATCGTGCGGGTGGGCGACACACTAGCCATTACACTCCACATGGACATTTGGTCCGTCCATCTACACTTCCTAATTTCGTCCTCTTCCTCTCAAGTCTCCTGTCCGACGTACCCATACGGCTGCCTGAACTCCTGCTTCTGTTTTCTGCAGCTTTGAGAGAGAAACTCGGCCAGATCTGGTGCCGTGACCCGTGTGGCCATGCCGTGAAAGAGCTCGGGAATATTAGGTGGTTAAATATTCAGCAGGATCAGCTGGGGAGGCGCACACTGCTCCCTTGTGCTCCTGTCCCGCGGGACACCCGAGCCGGGGAGGTGGCGGGGGCCGTGCCTGTTCGGGGGCCGAAACGCGAGCCGCCAGCTAAGGTTCAGCCCGTAAAGACAGCACGCTGGCTCCGGTTTCCCCTCACTGTGCTTGTTTACAGGTCATAATCCGCTTCCTCCCTCCCTTCCTCTGACAAGAGCTCCAACGGAGGACAAAAGGCACGTCGCCACCACAGCGCCCACATCCAGCACCTCCAGAGAGGAGCCTGCAGTCGCCTCCTCCTGAGGTCACATGGCCACCTGCCCCAGCTCCTCCCACTTCAGTCATCCTCCCCAATACCACAGCCACCTCCAGCTAAATGGTGATTCTGCATCAGTCACAGCACACCATGCATGCAAGTAGCACCATCGACCATGATTAAGTTCACCTAGGCCAAGAGCACTCGCATGCACCAACAGTCATGTTTGTCAACAGGGATACGATGATGAACGATTAACGGCATGCATCATGGAATGGTGTAATTAGGCACAAACGTTTTTTTTCCTCAGTTCAATCTCAAATACATCTCAGGGTACCATTTGAGATTTTCAAAGATCTACAAACATGTTCTGACATAACAGAAGATGACCAAAGAGGCCACCACACTTGTGAATGTGGTCCAGTGCTTTATCCAAGGTCCGATTTGTCAAGAACGGCCAATATGTTGTAATGATTAAGTTTAGAATCCTGAATACGTCATTTTACTATTCCAATAGCTCTTTAATGGTCACTACAAGACCTTACCTTTATTATTTATACGATAGGTTTGCCTAGTTTTTAAGCAGGTCGGATCCTTGTTACATACTAAGTAGTCCAAGGTTGATCTCTATATTCAGAACCACCAGGAACGCCAATTACTGGACAAGCAGCGAAGCGTTAAAAATTTATACAATCCTGAAGGTCATTTTCTCTGATCTTCCAACACCCCAACCCCCACTCACATGTCTCCTGTAAGAAATGTCCACCCCTTGTACAAGCTTTTTTATTTCATTCCCAATACATCCATCCCAAGTGCACTGCACGTGCGGTAGGGAGCACACTGCAGTCTTACCGATCTTGCAGGTCTTCCCTGCCCACTGCGGAGGGCAGAGGCACTCGAAGCCATTCTCCAGGTCTATACACGTCCCGCCCTGAGCACACGGGCTGGAGACACACTCGTCCATGTCTGCAACGCAAAACATGACAGTGCTAAAGCAGCAGGGCCTCAACACCATATGACCAGAGACAGGAGAGAGAGAGGGGTGTGTGTGTGTGTGTGTGTGTGTGTGTGTGTGTGTGTGTGTGCTTCCACTGCTGAAAAGCGATCAGTGTTCAGTCTCATCCAGAGGAGGATTAAGCACTTTCAGTTGTCTTATCCTCAGACTTATGACAGCGGCACAAACACCCAGCAACCCCGACCAGCTCAGAGTCCCTCAGTCTCCCTCTCCATCCAGGAACACATACGACACAAGTCACTCCACTGCAGGATCTATATAGAAGCTGCAAGTGGGTTATGCATTTGTGTGTGTGTGTGTGTGTGTGTGTGTGTGGTGGGGAAGGCCAGGTTGGGGGAGGTAGCACCTTCGCGGGCTGTAAAGAGGGAGAATGCCGAATTCCAGTAGGCGAAGCTCCTGTTGCTACGGTGATAGCAACAGATGTCTGCACGTGACTTACGGACAACGGCAGCTACTGGGTGAAGAGACGTGGAGACAACAATGACAAAAGCCCCAGACACAGAGGGCGGGCCGCCATGACACATGATGTAGGGCTGTGGAGCCAGCGTACAAGTGTGGGAGTGAGGTGAGGGGGTGAGGACCACCTTCCCGGTCTGCAGATCCAGAAGCGGGTTACTTCAAACGAAGGCAGATTATGCAAATCCCCCGCCGTCCTGGTGGTGTGTATCGCCGTGTCCTAATCCAGGCCCCTACGGGCACTCAGCTAGGCTGAGCAGACTCAGGAACCCCCCACTGGGAGGGCCAATAGCCCACACCAGGGCTTCCTCAGCATTACGTACCGCATAGCCACTCAGACTGACCACTGCATCTAGATGTGTGTGTGTGTGTGTGTTTAGGGGGAGGGAGAAAGTGCAAGAGAGAAATATGCAAGGACATAAAGTTATAGAGAACACACTCACATACACACACTCACACACCTTTAGCGCAGGTGGGACCCTCCCAGCCTGGGGGACACTGGCACTCAAAGCCTGTAGGAACGTCGTGACAGGTTCCACCATTGGCACACGGGTTGGACACGCAGGCATGTTCGGCTGCAGAAGACAATTCCACACAGTTAAGACGTCGCATACGCAAGGCAGGCCGGCATTGTTCTCCTGACCAGTAGGGAAGAGGCGTCTGGCCCGGCCACGCCTCCGGCAAGAACGTCACGCCACCCGAGCCGTGGCGCTCCGTCACACGTAAAGCACGACGCCACACTCACCGATCTCGCAGTTCTTGCCGGAGTAGCCTTCCGGACAGGCGCAGTTGTACTCGTTGGGCTCGGAGTTCATGCAGGTGCCCCCGTTAACACACGGGTGGTGGGTACCACAGTAGTTCAGGTCTGCACAGGGGAAGAAAGTCAGAGATCAGGTGACAGGACACGCCCAAGATCCAATCATACCAAGAAAATAAATAAACAAATAAGCAAAATAATAATAAACACATGGGTTAGGCGGAATGCGGAAGGGCAGGTGAATAAATAAAGTGAGTGATGAGGGGACAGCAGGCCTGACAGGCACCTGGCCTTTAATAACTTCTTCCAGGCTGCATGCCCACCAGGCTATCAGGTGTCCCAGTGGCACTCCGATCACGACATCGATACGCAGCGTGTAGCCGGGGAGCGTGAGCCCTCCATCACGTGACCCCCAGCCACACACGCACTGCTGTCAAGCGAAACGGCTCGACGTTTCGTGACGGAAATTCTTACGTGCGGTATGAGCTCGCTAGCTCGGGACGTTTTCCCCGGGACGTTTTCCCCCTTCTCGTTCTTTTGACCGGAGCCGGGGAAACGGCCATGAGAATTTCTGCGGGTCACGTGCGCAGTCCTAACCGCGTGCGCCTTACCTTTATCGCACAGCAGTCCGCCCCAGTTCTTCTCACAGTTGCACTGCCATGGCGCGTCACAGGTCCCGTGCACACAGCCAGGGTAGGGCAGGCACTCGTCACAGAACTGCCCCTGCCAGCCGTAATTACACCTGCCAACCACAAGAACCGCCATGTCAGAACCGGGGACCATCCAGCAACCGACGGCAAAACCAGACCCTGCTCGCCGTGTCACTGCCGGGCCTCCGGACGGCTAATCTTGGTAGGAGACGACCTTGCAGGGTGTCAGAGGTCAACAACGGCCCCGGGCTCGTAAACAGACGCCCTCCGCATGGGGAATTCTGCGGGAGTCGGAGGGGATGTGGAGGAGCGGTGGTTCGGGTTCAGCTAATCTCCGCTGGACAGCAGAACTCCGCCAAACCAAGGCCAGTGGTTTCCTTGCTCTGCATCTCAGCTGTCTTGTCATTTCTGAGCGGGCTATTTTAAGCCACTTGTCCCGCATGACGAGGACGACCAAACTCCAGCCGGCGGCGACAGGAGACGCTCCGGAGATGCATCTCAGCACCCTGCGGCCGGCATGAGGAAGGGTGCTACACGTAGACCTCCCAGAGACCTGCTGGCCTGCACCAAGCTCCTACAGCTGAAAGGATTGTCCTTTTATTTCATGTTGTCCACAAAAAGAGAACTTCTTGAACAGCCATGCCTCTCGTGACCAACAAAGAAGTATATATTCCTTCAGAATCCTCGATCATCTTCACTAGACCCCCGCAAGTCCATGATGGCCCCTTGAGGGAAAGATCATTTCAACCGACAGGATTCCATTGTGCTCGACTGTTAAAAACAGAGTCCATTTGCCTTGAGCCCGTTTGGTACAGCTGCCACAAGGCAAATGGACCCGAACATCAGGTTCTATACCCTACAGCACCAGGGTCCATTCTGTTAGGAGACTAGATTTCTTGGTTTGTCAAAGCAAGTTGAAAACTGAGAGGAGTCCACAGACCACCCTAATAAGTGATTGATTGGACTTTTTATTTATAGCCATGTCCTTTGTGGGTGGGAACAGTGTGTTCAACATCTTGTAAGCAACTTCTGCTGGAGGCAATTTGCAAACGTACCTCTAAAACTCATACGTAGGTTCAAATTACTGATAAATTATGGAGGGTGATACCACTGAGGTGTTTATCAACATTAATGAAGCATCATCAAAAGCTTTATATAATGTATTTATATAATGAGTGCGAAGATGCTTGGATGGAAATATGCCTTTACTTCATTACTGGTTTATTACACTACTTTGTGCATGTCAGTAAAAAGTGATTGAAGTGATTTGCTGTTGACCAACTCTAAACAGAACAAGTTTCACGAGTGAAGACACGAGTCTTCAAAAGCATGGACGTGTACAAAAGGGAAAAAAAGAGGCTGAATCATTATTTGCAAATATTTGCGTGACAGTAAATCACCACCTAATATTTCACAAGACGGGGCTCGTCTCCCCTGCCCAACAGGCCCGGTCCTGCGGTGCCTAGATCCAACTTCACTAGTGCAGTGCAGCAGTTGGCGGGGCCGTACAGACAGGAGCTGCAGATCACACCGGCTCACAGACTCGGTGCTGCCAAACGTGAGCTGGGTCACGTGGCACGTGATCCCTTGTGCAAAGACGAGCCTGCAATCGTTCCGATCAACCCTCCCAAGCTCATCCTTCCGTACTAAAATTCCCACCATGTGCCAGGCGGGATGCCAGAGTACGCATTCCTCCGATAACATTCTCGCCAGGGTGGCACGATCAAAAAGCCAGCGTCCGGGCGGCTGATATCTGCCATTCACACGCGAGACTGTGGCACAATGTTCCCTCCTGCTTCACTCCCCGCAATGCCAACTAAGGAGAAGCTTCTCCACCTTCACCCAGGCCTCGGCACCACCAGCTCCTGTCTGCGTGGAGGTACGAAGACTCCCGGAGAGACTCGTCGCTATAATCCAAACTCTCTGGACAGGTCGGAGAGTGCAGAGTGGTGCTCTGGGGTTCGGCCAAACGCCCCGGGCTGCTGGTGGGGCCAGGAAGGGTACCGTCACGTCGGACCACCGCACGGAGGAAGCCGGGCTGCGTGTGGCACTCCAGGAAGAGACGCAGCCTTCCAGCATGGAACGTGCAGCAGGGGTCAGGAGGTGAAGCCGATATACTACCGTAATCCTGGCAGCACTGGGAAATTCCAGGCAAACCATAAACCCACATATTCTTAAATAGCAAAACACTTTGGATAATTTGAATTTTTTTAAACAGAAAACGCCCAGCGATCATATAATCTGTAATCGCTTATATTTGGCATGTTCAAAACCACTTGAAATTTAGCTCCAAGTGTTATCATATGAATCTCCGCATCAGACATCTGCTTCTGTGCCCGGAGGTGTGAGCCAGTCCAGGTAGTACATGCTTCATGCAGGTCCTGAAATCCACACTTCACACCCATAAAGCATTTCTGGGAAACTGGATCGCAAGATGAGCGATAGCAGAAGGTGTGCAAAACCCGTCCTGGGGCGAGCTCCCCTCGGCCCTCCTCCAGAGACCCGCTGGCTGCCGACCGTGCCGGTTCAATAAAGACACCACCCAGAGCGGCACCACCCAGAGCGACACCACCCAGAGCGACACCACCCAGAGCGACACCACCCAGAGCGACACCGTGGTCAGCGCACTCAAACTAGGTGGGTCGGGAGCAACGCGACTTTTCAAAAGGCCCGTTCCAGTTAGCGCTCTCCTCTGGAGGAAGGAGAACCCACAACCTAAAGACGGGAGGAGGACCGGCTCGCAGTCACGGGTCTTGGCGTACTCATTAATTAATGTAAAGTAGAGAGGTCACCCCCCCCCATCTGCATGCACACATATGGCCTGCTGAACTTAAGGAATCAGATCAGCTTCACTAACTGAGCATGAAAGAGCACTCATCCACTTACGTGCACTCGCCCGGCTTGGAACAGCCCCCGTGAATCAGATTACAGCCCTGCTTGCAGATTGCTAGAGAGAGAAAGAGAGAGGGAGGCAGAGAGAGAGAGAGAGAGAGAGAGAGAGATGGATGATGGGGGGCAGAAAGAAAGAGGAGGAGAAAAACACAGGTCAGCCTTGTTTGTTTGCATTGACCCACTACAAGCATGACTAGATGTGAGAATTCATGAGGCTCCCTGGAACACAAGACACATTTATGGCCCAGTGTGGAGCTCAACCTCCACCCACCAGCTCCTCCCGCCCTGGTCGTTTAGGTTGGCCCGGTGATTTAGTGCCTAATGCACTCCTGCACCCTCACACACACGTGCACAAGTGGGGAGGAGCACACACACACACACACACACACACACACACACACACACACACACACACAAAGTGTTTATACGAGGACAGCGTGTAAAATGTCACCCCTTCCCGCATGCACCGAGCTCATTTACCCAATGGAAAGAGTGACTGTAGGAGAAGGCGTCATTTACACAAACACCTTAGACTAAGGAATAAAGATTACTGAGCTGTGAAACCACTGACGGCAGGCAGGCATTACTTTGTGCTAAAGGTCATAATTTAATAGGTCTCAGGGGACCAAACACCCCTGACACTTCCGTGCAAAACGGAGCCCAAATAGCCAGCTCGTGCGAGCGGAGCGGCCAGCCGCGTCTGCTCACGCAGTGTTTCCCCAACCTAGTCCACATTAGGCCGAGAAACACACCCGGTCCGTAACCAGCGCTTCCAGTCCACGTTTTCGCTCTACCCCAGTTCTCCACGCACTCACACCAGCATTTTAGTGTTTTGATTGCTCGACTCCGGTGTGCTGGGAGGTGGTGCCGAGCGGCAACTGGGGCGGGGTGGGGAAACGCAGCAGGAGGCAAACGGAAGGTGCTCTCGGACCGGGCCGAGCCGGGCCGGACGTCGCCGCTCCTCACCGGTACGGCAGTCGTTCCTCATCCAGCCCTCCAGGCAGACGATGTTCCCGGACGGGTCGCAGCGGTAGTGTCCGAAGTAGTCGTCGCGGGGACGGCACTGCTTGTTGCATTTGCTCCCGTAGTAGTTCTCGTCACACTTGACCCGGATGCGGTACTCGAAGCGGGCCGTAGCGCCGGGGTGCGTGATGACCTGCCAGTGGTCGCCGGGGTTGACCATGCCCGTGTGAGCGTGACGCTCGATCAGGAGCTCCTCACCTGGGGAGGGAGGAGAGGGAGAGGGGAGCAGCGTTAGCACCTCCCTTCCTCGCCCGGGGGGGTCACAGCAGGCGGCACTGGAAATTTTAACAAGCACTCAGAGGAATAAAAATCACTCCATGTCCTTCCTATCCACTCAAACACAGGCAAGAGCAGGAACACACACAGCACGTGCGCAACAGCACACACACACACACAAGCATGCGTGCAAAACAGCACGCACAGACACATGGGCATGCATGCACCATAGCGCAAACATGCACAAGCATGCAGGTACACACACACACACGGATGCATGAACACACATACGCAGCCCCCGCACACACACACGCAGCCCCCGCACACACACACGCGCGCGCTCCACTTCCAAGAGCACAGCAGGAGCTCCGTGCTGCACAGGGAGCAGGACTCCAGGACTCGGGCTCTGCTGCCAACGTCCTGCCCTGGTAGGAAACCCTTTAGCATTGTGAAAAACAACCAACACTCGTGCATCAGTGCCTCTCCAGCGCACATGCAGAGCCAAGCAGGAGCCCAACAGCCTGGTCAGAGGGCGTGGCCTGGCAGCTGTGACCAGGGAGACTGAATAGTGTGAATGGGATAGACAGCCTCGTCTCCAGATCACGCCTGACTTTTCCACCCCCCCACCTAATGGATGCCCACCCCCCCACCACCATGGCACAGGAGGACAAGAGGCTGGCACCCGTTCCCCCTAACAACGCAGCTGTGCCAGGCTTCGCCCCTGCCCCCTCCAACAAATAATGCCATCTTTATCGCCATGGCATCACACACACACACACACACACACACACACACACACACACACACACACACACACACACACACACACACACACACACACACCTTCCTCCCCGACCAGCGACAACGTCAGACGAATTAAGCAACGAAAACAGAAATAGCCCTGGTGCTTACAGATAAAGAACAATGAGGCCCTGCAGCTCTGCCCAGTGTCTAAACACTCGCCCTAGCAGGGCCCTTCCTGCCATGTCAACACAATACTGCAGGACCTTTCCTGAGGCTTGCGGGGTCCCACAAGACACGCGCACGCACACACACGGCGCTGCAGGAAACTGGCAGCCATACTAAACATTACACTATACCGTCAAATTTACAGAAGCATGCGTTGCCTTCATTTTTGCATTAAGGAAATATGTTTGGTACTCTTAGTGAGGAAGAGTGAGGAAGAGTCCAGCGCAGCACTGCGGGCCTGTACAGGCTGTGTGCTTGACGCCACCCTCACAGACTGTGGCTGGCATGCTTAACCAACAGGGCCCAGAAAACCTCCTCCGAGCAGGATCTGTGTGACCGCTGCGGTCTGCGCCGGGCGGAGGAACGGGCCCACGTTCTGGAAGGCAAACGCGGGCCAAACTCGGAGCAGCACAGCAACGCGAGACCACCACGCTGCTCGCACGGCAGCAGACGCCGTCGTCTCCACGCTGCGGCGAGCGAGAGCCTCACGCGGGCTGCCAGATTCTCCCACCGTGAGACCTAGTGAGACCGGCGCCCGTTGCATCTTCTCGAGCACGTGCCGAGCAGCGGCCGCACCTCCGAGCAGAGCCGGGACGGGCGGGTGACCACGGCCACCCCCTCCTCCACGACGACAGCGCGGCTGGACCGGCACTAGTAGTGCGGTGAAGGCAGTGAACACCTGCGAGAAGAACTCGCTCCTTTGAGAAAGATCTTTGTGTGACTGTGGCTTTAGTTATACGGACATAAATTACCTTTAATGGAATCTCATAAAGAGAGGCATCGTGGACAGCTGTGAACTAGGTGAGACCAGGGTGGAAAATATGAAGACACAGCCCCCCACTCAGCCTGCCTCCAGCCCTGGGCCCGTGCCCTTGTCAGGAAACCACTCAATTACACAGCAGCTGCGTGAACACCAATACGGCTGGAGCTGGGAGACACCTGCTCCGGAGCCCTCTGAACTGGACATTCTGGTGGGTCTCACGCCGTGCTAAAATAAAAACGGGCCTCAGCGTGCGCCCTCTGAAGTCTCACGGGCAACGACGCGGAGCGGGCGTTCCCACAGAGGACGGGGCCCGGCGAGGAGGACCTCCGTCCCGCCCGGCACCGCCGTCTCGGGCCCCTGCCCGCCGAGAGGATGAAGGCAGGAAAACAGGACGCAATGACTTAGCGCAGGCCGTGTTTTCCAGAGGCCGTGATCCTACTGATCACATCCGCACATCAAACGGCGTTCCTGGGCTCTCTCGCGGGCCAGCGGGCCGCCTTCTCTCTCTCGCATGCGCTACATTCCTGCACTTCGGCCCATTCTTACCGACAATTCCTCAAGCGAGACAAAGGCGTGGGGACCGCCGGGCGGACGGGCAAGCAAAACAGGATACAGCTGCAGCCTGATGGCGCTGCAGTCCGATCCCCCCGCACAGTGCAGCCTCGCGGGCTGGACCCTCGCGGGCTGGACCCTCGCGGGCTGGACCCTCGCGGGCTGGCCAGGACACAGAGAGAGTATCGTGGCGGGCTGAGCTGCATGGAGTGAAGAACGTGCCCCATTCCACACACCACCTTCTAGTAAGTTCTTCACAGCACTGATTATCAATCATGACACACAACATATTTGGGGCCGATATTCATTTACCACAAATTTGATATTTGTAGAGGAAGTTTAAAATAATGCAAAAAGCAAGCAACAGTAAATTCTCTTAAAATGACAATAATGGCTCCCCAAATCACTTGGAGTGAGCGTAAGCCTGTTGTAGGTCTGTACAGCCCACAGCAGACAGGGGGTCACATCCAGTGACTGAGGGACATCCACTCCACCTCACCTGCCCCTTCACACCAGACTCACCACGGTAATCCACGTGTACAGAGACACAATGAAAACTATTCCCACAGTGACGACTGGAATGGGCCAGGAGCTCTAGCGCAGCCATGGAAGGGGCCATATCTGTATTAACACCTCGCTAATGGCCGCTGGGATTTGCCCGCATGGTTTCATTTAAAACAACATCTCAGAAGTTTTTGTTCAAACATTGATGAGCGTTTCCTAACTCTAGCCTCGACCTTTGTCAAGATTTGCGTTAATGCTGGTTTTGTGAAATGGGTGTGGAAAATAAACCACTCACAAAATACTTGGAAACACAACATTTTGAAAAATGGTAACCAACTGTACAGACAGATACCGCGGGCATATTCTTATATTCCATTACTTGGCCCCAAAAACGATCAAGTCCCCTAACTTTCCATGTCTGGAATAGACTTTAAAATTCCAAAATATTTATGACCAGTGGGACGTCTGTAGATTGCATGATATAGCAAGAATACGGTTCTGTTTCTGAGATATGAAACTGCTGGGCAGAACCAGACCCAGAGCATGTCTTCTACCGTGGAGAAACCTCACTCTCGTGCTTCAAGCTACGGCTTAGCAGGAACACAAAACCACACAAGCAAACCGAAGGCGGCCATCATCAAGGTGTGTGTGCACACGTCCGAGTGAAGTCACATGACCAAACACATCGTGTTCTTTGGCAGGTGCGCCGTTCAGCCTCGCTACTTTTGTACCGCCCCTCTCACCGCAGAGGCAAACGCCGGTGCTGCCATGTGTCTCACAAACACCGGAAACGTTTGATTGGCCGTAATCAACATGTGACCCACAGTGCTACTAATCCAGTAGTGGGATGGGACCGGCGGGGTGGGACATTGGGCCAGACTACAGAAGTGTGGGGCTTTTCGCTTTAATTATGGCTGCATACATACACACACCTTAAAACATCAGCAAGAAAACACGTTTAAAGTTCTTTAATTTAATTCAAATATTGGAGCAGTTATTATGCATTTGCCTGGTCGGGCCAATAATCGGCCAGCACCTCATGAAGAGTTCTGGGATGGTTACACCGCAGGACCAAGGTGGTTAGTCCAAGCAGACGCTTCACCAGGGCTCCACACGTGTGTAAACGTTGGTGTGACCTTGGGGAGTATGTGCAGCCATTATAGAAGCACGGGGTGTGTGAAGCGTCGGTCCGTACATGCCTCCTGACTGCCTGTAGCTTTCTGCCTCACCCTGCTTCTTCAGGAATGTTCTGGAAACCCAACTCATCATCTTATCAACTTACCTATCCCATTGCATCACCCCCCTCCCCCCCCCCCCAGCGCAATTTTGCTCAAACTCTTAACTGCACTGCTGGCACAGGACAGGAGCATCCCACTGGAGACCAGGGCACACGTGTGCTTCTCAGAGCTGAAGACACACCCCTCAGAGATTCCTGTTAATGACTCAACCCAAAGGGGGTTTTATTGCAGGCTTCTTTGCAGCAATTTTCGCTTTTGGCACATGTCGTGGCCCTTCAGTCGGAGAGACAAAAACATCTCATCACCGTCTCATCTTTTCAAGACGAGTCAAAAACCGTTACGTCACCGTCATCCATTACAGAGCCAAAGAGAAGCAGCCGGTCACCGAAGCCTCGGAACAATTGCTGACCCGTTCGGCCCCGAACGGTACAGAAGGTGATACTCACCGTGCTGTGTGCTGTTGTCCCAGTCCCAGGCCTCCAGTATAAGCGTGAATGAACGCTGCACAGAGAGAGAGAGAGAGAGAGAGAGAGAGATAGATGAGGTCACATCATTCACAGCATGGTGACAGGGTATGAACAATGTTCTTAATAACAGTGGTTCTTTCACTTTTCCCCCCATTTCATCACTATAATGCACAAAGTGCTCGTCCATCATGAGCCCACGTCAAACATCTCCAGAGCTGCACTGTTCCAACACGTTCCAGGAACCCGGATCCCATTTTGGGTGTGATGTATTCATGCCATTTATTCACCCAAACGCCACATGGCCACGTCTGAACTGTCCAAGCTAAGGATGTGGTTACTCCTTTGGACCGTATATATATAAGAATCAAGTTCCTATATCCACTACTTTAATCTTCCTCCTTCAGATGAGCTCAAAGGTCACAGTAGATCATGTACGGAGACAGCAGCCAGCGCTGGGGGAGGAGCACGGACGACATTCATCCACCGCGTACGGCCACGTGCACCTGACACACCACCACCATCTTCTCAGCACCATCCACAGGCCAACACGTTACTTCCCAGACCAAGTCTCCACTGTCTCCAGCTGCAGGGCAGACTCACCAACGATCAGACCTTCTTTTTCGGTAATTCTCGTCCCTCACCGCCCTCCATGCCAAACATGCAGGGTTTATTCATTAGCTTACCACCACAGGAAAAACAACCTGCCATTTTCTCACCTTTAAAAAAGGCAACCGGCCACAATAGCGAGATGCCGCGCGTAAACCGACACCGTTGGCCACATAGTCAATTATTCAGCCTGGAAGGCCGCATGCCCAGATCTTCAGAACCATCCACTTCCTAAGGTGAGCCATCGTCTCCAGACTACTCACATTTCCCTGGAAACAGTATTCAAAGGACTCGCTCGTTAACGGAAACCAAACGCCGCGTAAACAAATGAGGTAAGGCAGTGTCAGTGGGACACGCCGCTGCAGAGAGTCCGCTCTGGCACCGGTTTCACCGCCACACGACCAAAACCGCCGTTCTGGGCCCGGTGGCTCGGGTGCACGGGCCCTTTACCTGACCAGGTCTCTATTTTTAGCAGGTTCCGGATGTAGCGACGACATCAGCTCATTATGCCCCGAAATCGCATCATGACGTGATGATTGGCGATAACGAGAAGCCGGCGTCACGTGACCAACCACGTGTGCTCTGCACGCTGGTGAGCAGTGATGGAAAGACACGTGCGATATTACACGCGTGGCGCTCCCATCTCAAGCTTTGCAACCCGCTCACAGGCCGGGCCGGACGATGCATTACAGGACTAATGTCTACGGCAGGTCCGGGTCCGGGTGGGAGCTCCTGCCGTAGATCTATGTAGACGCACCTTTACAAGATGGATCGTTTCACGCGGCCGTGGATCACGGCGTGCAGTGGGGGGTTTGACCTCTCCGCCCATCCCCCCCCCCGGTCGTGGGGTGGTGCCCCCGTCCGTGTGTGGGTCTGTGTGCAAGAATGCACTAGTCTGGTCTTGCACGAGTGAGCACTGGTCAAGACACAGGATGGTGCACACACGGTGGGCTGTTCCTGCTACTCACTGTGGAAAGGTGCTAAAGTCAGAGCCTGCGTGTGTGTGTGGGGGGGGGGGGGGGGGGGGACATCAATGGCACGGTCCTGTTCCCACACACCCAGGCTCTGATTAGCTGGATTATGTGACAGCTGCCCAAATGACTGGATGGGGATAAGAGAGTGGGGGAGGTGACCAGCAAACAAAGACCTACACACACACACACACACACACACACACACACACACACACACACACACACACACTCCCTAGCAACTCTCCCTGTCTCACTCACACACACACACCCCAGAAATAGGCATCCGTGTAGACGGATGTCACCACTCACCGCTTTACAGAGAGCAGTTTCTGGAAGACAGCCTACTTGATCAGACTCCTGATTAGAAAGCCCGAGAATGAGGATGTGTGTGTATATATACGCATGCACACACACCAGCTAAAAACAAGCTAAGGACAAGTGACCGCCTCAGTTACATGTCACACAGTGGGACCTCATCAGCACCGCCCCAACACCACCACCACCTCTCCACCATCCACCACCCAGCTGGGCTTACAGTAAAGGCCTCTCAGTGCCACCAGCAGCTGATGTGTGATGGAGTTTTCTTCGGCTGCAGCCGGTCACACCACACAGAGCCACCCGCACCCGCCCCAAACCTTCCTGTCCTGAAACTGGAAGAAAGCCACAACGTCACCCGGTGGGGCGTGGGAGGGGCACAGGTGCAGCTTCCCACGGTGGGGGGTGGCTCGGGCAGGAGGGGGGGTTGCAGAAGGCTGAAATTAGAGGGGGCTGTAGGGAGAGAGGTTCTGCCTGACCCCAACGACCTCTCATCAGGGATCTCATGGGCTTCAAAAGCCTCTCGAGCTGCACTGCTAACCTGCACGCGCACACACACACACACACACACACACACACACACACACACACACACACACACACACACCTCTAACAATGCCACTCAGCCATGGTCACCATGTTGGGAGAGTCACACACCTAGCCTCCTCTGTGTTACATACATAAGGTGTCACACACACACTCGCGCACACACACACTACAGGGCAGTGCTGACGGAAACCCCAGACACCTCCTCTGCATTACATAAACGCAGTTGACCCTTCATCAGAGCCTCCGCACTGCAGTGTTTTGAGGGCTCCTCACAGCCAAAGACGACGAGGTCCCCCCCCCCCCCCCCGTAACCTTGACCCGATTGGCTGGAGGAGAGGAAGAGCGCCCCGTTTCCTGGCCCGTCTGAGCCAGCTGAGGGAGGACACGTGTTTCCCTGTGGTAGATCCGTCAGGAAGGCCCAACTAACCCGCCTCCCCGTGCGTGAAGACAGGGGAGAGTCCGCCAGCTCCGGGGTCCCGTGTCCCGTACGGTCACCCTGTGGCATGTAATTATGTAATCTTGGTTCATCTGGGCCACCCATTCTGGTTTTCCCCACCACCCACTGCCTCACACTACCCAGACTGGCCAGACACTCCAGTTGACAACCAGGCCAAACCAATGAAGGCTTCATTTTCCGCCCAATGAAATCTTAACAGCATTCCTTGTTCATTCGCCCTTCAGCGGACGTCATTCTCACAAACATGTCCATGCAACAGGGATTCTTGAACCTCGTTTCGAAACTCGTGAAACTCCGCCGGTAGGCTGGACGGGAGCCAGCCTCCACGGGCCGCTCTCTCAGGGACGCGTCGGATGGCTGGAGCACAGTTTCACCTGGGGGGCAAAATCTGAGCTGAACCAGGATCAGCCAAGCCGCCTGCTAAGATCCATTCGCAGGCAGAGCGGAGACCTCGTGGTCGCACGCAGCACGGCGAAGACCTCGACCCTCCGAGCGCGACCGTAAATCAACGAGCTCGTTTGCGTGCCGAGCTCACCATGGGCTCGGTTCACTGGACACATTACGGACAGAACACCCATCTCTTTTGAGCCGTCCCTCAGCCAGGATTTATGGGACTCGGATCACGCCGCCTACCGCCGCGTGGGTCTTCAAACTCTCCCCGGGGACGAGCAGGAGGAGACGGTGCGCTAATGAGAGTGCTGGGTCTTCTCCAGCCTCCTGCGCAGGTCTTGAAGGAGGCGTGCCTTTACCCACTCAGCTCAACAAGGCGACGCTTGTGTCACTGGTGTCTAGACTCCGTGTCAGAGGGGAGGGGAGGGGGGGGGGGGGGCGTCAGGATGAGTGGGTGGTAGGTTAGCTAAACAGCGTCGACATGGACAGTGGGACAACGAGGAAGAAAAGAGATCGCTGTAATCAATCACCACGCCGAGAAAGGTGCCCTCGCCTCCCACCCACACAGAGCTCCCCACAGAACCCTCCCCCCAGCAAGGGGGGCGGACAGGTTGCTCTGAAATTCATCTTCAAGAGGCCAGAGAGAGAAATAAAAGGAGCTAGCGTCGTGCTAGCATTGTGACTAGCATCGCTTTCCTCCCTCCACGAGTCCATCTCGGTTTCTCTTACACAAGCGCCGAGCACTCGCACGCGCACACACACACGCGCACACACACACACACACACACACACACACACACTTGCGCGCGCAGCGTTTCGGATGCCTTGAACTCCCTTCTGTTCAGCTGTTCACATTAGCAGTTCCTGCATGTTCTCAGAGCGAAGCTTCAAATTGGGGCGGTCTAATTGAAGCGTCTGCTTCAGAGTGCTTGTGAAGCCCAGGTAATGACAGGACGAGAGCTGGGCGGAGCGACGGGGGGCAATAAAGTAAACGCCACACACAAGCAGCTCAGGCTGGTCCTCTGGGAACCCGGGCTGGGGGCGTTGGAGCTAGCAGCCTAGCTAGGCTTCACCTAGCCTTCATTCAGCGGCCATGACGGACGCCTCGTCCTGCCGGCCGGCGCAGTCCAGAGGCGATAGCGCCCTTTGATTCTGCGACTCTTCCCGGGGGTTTACCCCGGCGAAGGCGGTCAACATCAGACGCCGGCTCCGTCACGGCCAGGCTCGGGGTCAGACCGGACCGGTCTCGGTCCCCGACTTCTTACCGAATTAGGTCATTCGATGTGACTCCAGTTCCGACTGCGACAACTGCCATTTTCCACAAGACTTCCAGCACACAAAGACACACAATAGCTTTGTTAAGGGGCATTGTGGGCCCGGGAGGCAGGAAACCACAGCCTGGCCGGCACTACAAGCCCTGTGGCTGCTAGACGATATTCTGCCATGGGGAGCCTCCCTGGTCTCCTCCTGCCCCTGCGTGGGGTCGAGTTCCTCCGGGAACAAAGCCGAGGAGCAGTGGCAGCCATCGCTGCGTTTAAGCTCCACCCACACGGAGGGCAGCGGGGCTTCAGCGCTGTGAGTCTGACCACCAGGCGTGGTGCCAGCAACCGCATGGCACCGCCTACCTGTGGGAGCCTGAGCACCATATCGTCCTGGGGGAGTGAGTGTATGTGTGTGTATGTGTGTACATATGCATACGGTCCATTTAGCACTGTGCTACTATGCCAACAAGGCCATTGACAAAGCACCGAGAACACAACATACCCCACCCTTTCCGCTAATTAACCAGCGAGAGGTACACACGCAAACACACACCTCCAACCTACAGCACCTCCACCAGACTCACAGCGATGGTGGAGCGCCGTACACACACACACACAAAACAGCAGATCACTCCATTTTGGTGACAAAACGTGCCTTTTGGTGACCTGAACAATATTTTTGTTAACGTTTCCCGAAGACTTCTTGTTCCTCGAGAGGAAACCAAAACTTGTTCCCTGAAGATGCGGTGGACGTGGAGTGGTGTTCAGAAGAGACTCCAGTACTGCCGCAGTGCCACCAGGGAGATGTAGGTGAGAGAGCAGGACCGCGGTGATGTCTGCAGCAGGGGGAACAGACCGAGTGGGACCCTGGACACCCATAGAGCAGTTAGACTACACCACTCACACACAATTCATGACTCTGAAATTGTCTTGATGCACCAGTCAGATCCCACATCACTGCAGGGCTGCTGTGTTTTCTCGCCCCCGATAACTAAACTATTGTCACCATCCGAACAGTCCGGTGACTTCAGCATCCTCGACACAGCTCTCAGGGGGGGTTATAGGTATTAATTTTTTTTTGTCTTGATTAACCTAGTTTCAGCATTTCTGACTAACCCAGAAATGCCATTTCTGCAAAACACGTTCTTGGCTAAAAAAAAACAAAAAAAAAAAAAAAAAAAGTTCTCTACGACACCATTTTACTGGAGTCTCCGTGACTAAACTAGCCTAGTTACAGTAGCACTGACGAGCACACTCACAGCCCCTCTGACGCCAGATAAAGCTCCATTATCATCATTATCATTTCCAGCAGGTTCAGAGGTCAAGTGGGAATTAAAGTGGCCGTGCGCTAATGCACTTTAATTACAGCCACACACCTGCTCGCCAGTGCTACGCACGCCAGTCACACGCACGCAGACCCCCACCACCTCCACCAGGCCAGGGGGGAGCGAGCATGAGCAGACGCAGTCTCAGGCCGGCTAGGAGTCCTGGACCAGCACGGCCCGTCTGTAAGCAGGAGAAGGCAGCAGGTGGAGCACCCCAGGGAGTCTCCCTGGCACTAGCAGAGCGGCACAGGGTCTTAACAGCCAGGAGGACGTGGGGGTGGAGAGGGTGGAGGGAGGTTTGGGGGTGGGGGGGTGGAGGGAGGTTTGGGGGTGGAGGGTTGTCCGGAGCACTGGACACCCATACTGTGACAGGAGCACTTTAAAGTAAACCCTCAGCCTCGCCCGAGAGTGCAGGACATGTCCTCAGTCTCCACCAGCGGAAGAGACATGTCCAGCAGTGGAACAGGACCCTGCAGGTCACCGGGTTCAGCTGCCACTCTGGAGAGACGCGTCCTCCCTAACTCTCACCCTCCAACGGGGACCTCCAGCAAGACCACGAGAACTTCAGCCAATCCCTCGCGCCCCCCGCAGCCTAAATCAAGAGAAAAACCACTTAATCGATTGATAGTTTTGGCAGGGGCAGGGAGAGGGCCCTGCCAAACACGCTCTCTAAAAGGAGCACCTCCTCGGTTTTAAAGCATCGTGTAGGAGTCGCGGAGTGGGAGGTGGCCGGCCAGCGCTGTCCAAAACAGTTCTGTGCTTCACTCGCTCAAACAACCGCTCGAGAGCGTGAATCCGAGGCCAGAAAACCAGACCAAACTGCCCCGCGACAGCTGAAACCCTGCACAGGACATTACAGTGAGCACACAAGAAGAGGCTACAGAGGGTAGCAGACATCCCCCAGGCAGTGGAGGAACGGGGGAAACCTTGGGAAAACGTAAAGTCATGCTTGGGCAAATCGCCTTGTAATTGGCCCAGTCTTTCAGCTCCAAAAAATCTCTCCCCCATGACTGAAGCATTCAGGGGCATGTTAACTGTGGCTCACAGTCATCCCTCCATCTCGCTGGAGAAAAGGCAGCACAGCCCTCGGTCACAAGAGAGAAAATGTTTACTGAGGCACCAGAACAAAAAAGCTATTTTGTTCTGGTCAGAAAGAGGATAGAGAAGATAACAAACAACAGAAAAAAAAAAGCAAAATTGCCTCAGATGGAGTTCATGACTCTGCTCGTGGGCTTCTAGAGGATCTGCAGGGGTAAAAATAAAACTCAACTTAAGACGCTTCACCACAGACATGAAGAGCTAGAGCACAAACACTTGAGCTGAGCTGCTGGCTGCACTGGACATACATGAATTCATAAGCCACTTATCACCTCTTCTGCTGGTATTTACTAAATTCGGCATGAATATGAAATGCCTCTCACTAAAGTCCTGAAGGAGCTTGATGCATGCCGCTACGCTGCTTTCAACTGCATTAAACCACTCGCACATGAAGGGTATTAAAAGGAAAAGCCCCTGCAACAAAAGGGTGAACACGGCCAAGTGGGTGATCTTCAAGACCTGCCAGACCCACAATTCACCAGCCGCCTCCATCAGCAACCACCTGCTCCAACTCTGAACTGGACAATTACTGCTTTTTGTTGGCTGGAGACGCAGCCAGCTGTGACTGGCTAATTACACAGTCAATAGTGTAATCAGTGGTGTGGTTCCTGTCCTTCTCTCCCAGGTGAGACCTGAACAAGTGGCTGTTCTGAAAGCCGGGGGGGGGGGGGGGGGGGGGGGGGTCGTCTCAGAGAGACACGGATAATTGTTTACTAAAGGCCCGTGCTAGAGTCTCCTAGCAACCACCCGGCTAGCTCCCAATCAGGTGTAGCCGATTCTGCCAGGAGTGCGGTCGTCCCGGCAATGGCGTCTCCGGCGTCAGGACGGGCGCCGTCTCTCCCACCTGTGTGTCGTGGACCACGAAGGTGAAAGTCACTGTAAACGAACGTCCCTCCAACACAGCTGGTGGGTGGTGACCAGTGAGCAGGTTTTAACCCACAGGCTGACAGTAACCTGGCACTGGAATCAGCATGAGAAACACACACGGAAAGAAACGCGCACGCACCCACACGAGCCCACACACACACACGGTCTCACACCTCCCAGGTAAAAAAAAAACCCCTTCTTCCATATACAGTTACAACGTCCTGTGAAAATGATAGCTGTCCATTAAAGAAATGAGATGCTGTCTGTCCATCAAGGCAACGAACCCACAAACAGACTCGCTAGAAACCAACCACTGGCACCTCGTGAAGCCACGCATAAATGCACACGGAGAAGGAATCATCTCCTCCGACAGGTGGCACACACACCAGCCGGGCTGGCGAGCGGTGCTCAGGATCCCTGGACCATACAGAACAGATGCGGTTACACTCCGTGCACATCAAACGTCTTTGGGGACACGGTGGCACCGGAAGACGTGCCATTTCATTATCTTCCACGGAACCAACCGGAACTGCAGATGCAGCGCGGCAAGCCCGTCTATGGAGAACGGGCAGCGAGATAGGACTCAACACACACACACACACACACACACACACACACACACACACACACACACACACACACACACACACACACGATTAGCAGTTCTCCCACTAAACCCATGCAGAGAAAATGACTAAACAGGACACAAGTTAATGAAGGTTATCCAATCAAGTCAGCCGTAATAAAACCACATTAAAGACAGGTGGTTTGATAATGAGTCACATGTAAACTCAAG
This sequence comes from Brachyhypopomus gauderio, assembly GCF_052324685.1. NCBI lineage: Eukaryota > Metazoa > Chordata > Actinopteri > Gymnotiformes > Hypopomidae > Brachyhypopomus > Brachyhypopomus gauderio. The sequence goes on from NC_135219.1 coordinate 8,767,600, forward strand.
AGGTAAGGGGCTGCATCACACAGGACAGGTACGTTAAAATGGTGTTTGGTGGCTCTAAACAGGCTGAATAGGCCCAGCTGAGTGAACGCAGACGAGCTCTCAGTATGTCTGGGCTCCTGTCCAGAGCTGACAGTCAATACTACACAACATCTTTTTTGTTGTTTCAAGGTGCGACACATACAACACCCACGTCATCCGACACCCGATATCAGCATCAGTGAAGCATTCTACCATGTACCTACAAGGAAGTGTTTCAGGTCTCTGACAGAAGTATGCATGCAGCAGTGATGTGACTATCTGTAACAAGCACACGTAGAGATTTGAATTAATAAATGAATGAATGAATGTGAAAATTTACTTCAACAGAATCACGGCTGACCAATATAAACCCTAGAAAACAGCCACACTCGCCCACAGTGCCAGCAGTGAAACAACCGTCTCTCCACCACCTCGCACCAACTCTTGCAGGGGGGGTAGTGGTCACCTCACGCGCGCGCTTCCCCAGGCACCAGCAGGCTCTGCACTTCCCTCACGCGCGCAAACGAGAGGCTGAACGTTTTTAAACGGGTGTCAGAAACGCACAAAATCCGGCGGAATCTGGAGCACTGCAGGGCGTTCATCCATCCTTGGCATGGCTCGCTGACTAAACGCTCACGCACAAGTCTGCGCCACATGCCGCCCATAGTGGCGCAAACCGGAGCCGCACGGCCAACCACCTCAAAACGCACCTGGGTCCTCCACGATCATCACCTCCACCTCCATCACGGTTAACAGATCCCTCCCAACCACACCGGCACACTTCAACACCGCGCAGCTCCGTAGAGAACACGCACTTACCGGCCAGGCGAACTGAAACGGGATCACGATCTTCCCGGCGTCGCTGATCTTGCCGGGGCTCGTGTGTGTGTTCATAAAAGAAAACATATTTCCACCAAGAACGCCGGTAGATCCAGAACCGAAATTGCAGGGCCCGGTGGTGGTGATCTCGTTCTGGTACTCCTTCAAACACACTCTGAAGAAAGTGTCGCACTCGTCCCGCGTGCAGCGCCGGTCCCGGGAGGCGCGCGCGCCGTCGCAGCACTCCCCGTCCCACAGCTCGCCGTTCAGGTTCTGGACGGAGATCAGCTGCAGCTCGAAATAGCCAGAAGACTGGGACACCTAAAAATAACATCCAAAAAACGGGGAAATAAAATGACCCCACTAAACAAAAGGCCTTCCGGAGACACACACGGGGGACGAGGGTCCGGTTATTTGTGGACCCGGGGCGTCTCGTCTCCCCGTGTGGACCACGTTAGAGAGGACGTGTGTCGGCACCAACTCGTGTTTGGACCGCACACGCCGCCTCCTGCATTCGTGCATTGACGGCTCGTACATTTGCTAATTGTTGCAGGGAATCAAATGTGCATTTTCTCTTTATTTCAATTAACGGAGGAAACGGCGTGGATCAACAAACTGTTAAATGTGGAATTAAATCAGCACGCATTTTCGCGATGCAATAGTGAGAAATGGCGGTGTAAGTTAGCTAAGATTTTAAACATCTGATCCTTGACAATCTAATTGCGTGATCACATGCTCTGAACTGACGACTGCGCGAATCAATTATCAATTACTATCGACAAAATTCTGTTTTATTTTAATGGCCGACCAAATTATTAACCCATGCATATTAACTTTTAACTCTAGATTACTTCGGTCACGGCTGAATCAATGAGAAATTATATTTTAAAATCAGCAAGGCTCTCACCTTCGTCCATATCGTTAACAGCAGGCACGCTATGGAGAGCCAGTTCGTTACCCTTGCACAATTCCACATGTCTCTGGTTAATTAGGAATAACCAAAGAGAGACAAACGATGGAAAACAGCCGATGACCGGCGACAGGATCCTCCGCTCCTGACATGCAAAATTCGCAAGCGTGGTGTTAGCGCGATGGTCCAGCTACAATACCCTCTCCACCGTCAGATCACTCCACAGCAAATGATATGTTTCCCAGCTACCGCACGCCTGAGGATGTCTCGGCTGATTGACAGCTGAATGAACCACTCACAGGTCCGTGTTCCAACATCACGGTTAACGCGCCCTCTCAGCCAACCACCGCTCGCGGAGGCGGGAGGTCTTCGTAATCTTCCAAATAAATAAATAACATAAATAAATGTAAAAATTACATTGCCGTTGCCACTGCAAAGGTGTAATATTTCACAAACATCCAGTCATTGGCAAATGCATATTTTATTATGCGGTGTGATAAGTCAGTGTTAAGTCAAATACGACGCAACTACAATGACAATTTTTTGTAGATTTAAATAGATGGCCTAATAAATTAGAAGGTGTCGCGTCTCAACTTTGTTATAACTATGTTTATTCTCACACAGCGGAGCACGTTAGTATTTTTGTATTTACAGAAGGACTTGAGCTTAAAGCTATTTACCTGTGGAACTAACTAGTCTATCTATCTATCTATCTATCTATCTATCTATCTATCTATCTATCTATCTATCTATCTATCTATCTATATATATATATATATATATATATATATATATATATGTGTGTGTGTGTGTGTGTGTGTGTGTGTGTGTGACAAGGCGAGTATTGTAAACTGTTGCACCCTTCTGTGCCTCCACTGGATATGTCCCAGATGAGAGCGCCCTCTTTCGCCGCATGTTGATTACCTGAATCACAGCAGCTAGTGTATCGGGACTGGAGCCGCAGTCTCACTGGACACACTTGTTCAGTGGATGCTAATTTGTTAGATGAATGAATGAATGAATGAATGAATGAGATAGACAGATAGACGCTTGACATTTGCCGTTGAATGAACAAGCAAGAAAAACTCCATTTCTGCGTTTTTGCTATGGTACATCTCTAAGATAATTTTTTCTTTGGGATCTAAAGTACCGTTAACACTAATGTTAAAAGGAATCCAACCCGATCTGTTTGAAGAATGTGCTCTTTCCAGCTATACACTTGGCGGTTAACCCAGCAGCACGAGAGAGAGGGTGTAGGCCTCGCACGTGCGTGGACAAAGGTGTTCACATTAAAGGAAGTGAAGAGTAATCCAGAGGTGCGCGCGCTGTTGCCCGACTGGTTTCCCTTTCTCTGCGGCGTCACGTCTCCACATCCATGCAGTAATACGCTGCACACGGCTTAAATAAACAAGCACGTGGCGAGGGAGGGCAGCCAGCTCTCTTGTCTTATAACGCGCTATCACCGCTGCTGGCCTGACTCAGGCTTTGGCCAAGGAGGGGAGAGGAGTGGTTGTGGGGACCTGGTGGACGAAGAGGTCTGGACAGTGGAGACAGGTGACAGGTGACTGCACGTTTCCCCTCCCATCCATATTTCATAGCCTATCTCTTATAGGCAACAGCATTATCTCCTTTTATCTTTAATAATCTCCTTGACCCACTTTAGAGCCTCTTACGCGTTGGAAATATCTAACAACAATGCTAAATTGTCAGGGACAGCTGAGACAGGTATTTAAAAGATGCTAAGATTAACTTGAAAGCATTATGCTAAAAGCATATGGTGCATTATAGCACCTCAGACTTATTGACAGCTTGTTAATGAATCTGCAAATCATTTGGCATGTATACACTGCTTTATGTCACTAGTATGTGTCGCGGAGGGGCTTCGTTTCCATAGTGATGTGCTGTGATTATCTCCATTGTAAACCACTCTTGCAGGAGATGATAGAAAATTAGACCTCCCCATGCTGCCTATGCAAATATCAAATATGGGCACATTCCGGTTCTCCTGTATATGTGATTAACCCTTTTGTCTAAAACATTCATGCTGAGATATTCAGGCTTTAGGGGCTCTACTAAATGTTGCTGTAAACTCTTATTTTACTGTGAAAGATGGCAGACCGAGCCCTTTTCCTGATGTTGCATATACTCCATGCCTGATTTTAGCTTGTCAGTTCACATCTGACTCAGCACATTGAGCAATTTACTCTAATAGCAAGAGAAAACTCCAGTTGTGGCCCTTGGCATCCAGCCTGGGGTGTTTCATACACTACCATCGTGAATGACGCTCACATTCAGAATATGCTACCTCGTTCTCAGGTGTAACACATTACTGTGCGCCACAAAGACATTAATCACCATGCTTGCTCCGAGTTCCCCATGGCTTTCCATATTATAGACCCATCATGACAGGCTATTACATAAAATAGGTAGGAAAGTTATACAAAAATGATAAACTATTTTGTAAACAATAAACATTTTTATGTGATTGTAATGCTAAAGAAGTGATTCTGTCTCTCCATAGTACAAAAAAACCCAGAATGTTTCTTTCATCGTGAAATATATAAAAGCTAGAATTTCACATTTGAGCCTTTCCCCCCTTTTGACTGGTGTACCCGGTTTTAGGCGGAAATGTTACATTACAGCATAATCAAAGTGGTACAGAGAAGTTAAAATGCAGAAGTGTGTCTCTCCATTTAGATTCAGTTCGGTTTGAATCTAAACTCTTGCATCAGAAGGGTGCATATTTGCACTGAAGCAGAATATGAGGGCTCCATCACCTGACGGAGCTGACACCTCGGGCCCTTATCTCTGCTTGTATCTCCTTATCTCTGCAATACCATGACATTTACAGCCCCAACATTCACACTGGACTAATTCATTAAGGACGGGGAAGTTTTCACTCTGACTGTGCCCATGTGCCCACGACTGAAATTCCTTGTAGTGGTCCACGTACATCTTGGATCTAACGTTAAAGATGGGAGTGGCCTTGACAGGTCAGAGGGGGTTGGTGACACACACACACACACACGTTCTTAAAGATTTACAGTGATGTGGGAGCTTTTTAAGAAAGTAAAGATTTAGATTGTAATATATATATATATATATATATATATATATATATATATATATATATATATATATATATATATATATATATGGGGTTGGTGGGGGTGTGAGTGTGTGTGTAAATATTGTTAATAGATACCACACATCCATGTCTTGATTCGAGAGTATCATTGAGACCTGCCCCACACTCCTTCATGAAGGAATGAACTGAAGAACATTGAATTATCCTGGAATACAATCATAATGTGTAGAGGAGGTGTGTGTGTGTTGGACAGCCAGAGCAGGTTAAGCTGTGCTGGTTCACAGGGAGGCGGCACCAGTGCACTCTGCCACGCCCCTGACCACGCCCACTCTCCCTCCACAGGAGCAGGTGCATGCAGCTCTGCACAATAATCTTTACAATTAGGGCTTTTACAATGGGCTCAATCAACCTTGACACTGGTGACAAGAAAACACCATTCTAGGTACATAGCAGCCTGGCTATCTAGCTGCAGTACAGCAATATGTCAAAGCAACGTACCGCTAAATATATGCTCCCATGTCAAAATAATCTACCATGAAATAGTAGATAATCATTATAATGTTGTGAACATAATGTGATTGTTTTACGATCAATGTTTTCATACCTGTGAATTAAGTAACATGTAAATACATTATATGAATGTATTACATTGTGTGCAAAATGCTATGGCACATTTGAAGAGAAGTAATTGTAATAATAGTAATAAATTGTGCTGGTAATGTGTAAGTGGCTGAATGTTTATGTACTTCACCAAAACAGGCACTTTTCCCTCTATCCTCTCAGAAGAGGAGGGAAGCAGACATAGAGAGACATGCAGAGACATGGAGAGACATGGAGAGACATGGAGAGACATGCAGAGACATAGAGAGACATGCAGAGACATGCAGAGACATGCGGAGACATGCCTATGCAATTGTGTGTCAATAATGAATACATTAACTGATGAGTCTTCTATCATTAATTCAGGAGAGACTGAGCTCAGGGCTTGTTGTATAGTTGATGAAGATCTGACCACTTATGGAGAACATCATTGTCACAACCTCTATCTTGTATGTTTTGCAATTATCTCAAATGTGAAGTGTTTGTGCACAGAGATAATCAACAAAATGGAACCTTGCAGGCATTCATTAGCATTTTTATTAGCATCATCTATGGGTGATCTTTGGTCTGCACAAGCGTTACTACACAGATACTAGATACTGGAACGCTAATACAAACATGCAACAACAACAACAACAACAGCAAAAAACAGTTATGTCATAACATCTATGCTTTACAAGATGTAAAGATGTTTTCCCCGTCACACACTGAACACAGCTAAGTTTGGCAAGAGGGGATATCCGTCCTGTGAATGACATCAGATCTGGCCTGGAGTAGACACCATTTCTGAACCATGCATATCAAACCACGTGTTTGGTCTGCTTCAGAAACAGTCCTGCCACGCACTCATCCAGGATATCCTGCAGTCGTCCTGACGGTTCCCCTCTTCTCTTTGCTTGTTTTTTTTGTTCTTTCGAAACCAAACTCCATATCCGTCCAGAGGTTCACGCAGGGTTCACTGAGTCAAAGGGATGGAGTCAGAGGTCTCTCTGCTCTTAAGTCTCCATTGGTAAACGTCCGAGAGCCAAACGAGAGGAAGGGATATCCGTGGCCCCTGTGTGGCGCGGTGCGGTCAGGCCCGGGCATTTAGGGAAACCTCATAAATATTTTCAGGCTCTGCAGATAAGCTGCGAGGAGCCTGTGTCCTCACAGCAGGTTCTCAGCCCACTCCACATCAAGGCCTCCGTAATCCCCCTCATCCTGCAAAGTACTATAAGCACAGCAGAGTCAGAACTATCAAAGAACCCAAGCTGGGCCAAGAATCTTCTACAGTGATTTCAGATGTTTGCATTTCTCCCCTCCCACAGCATTTCAGCGTAGCTGACTGTAGGACACAAACCAGCAACTGATAAATTCATTGTCCGATAAACGCGAGAGCCAGAGGGGACGCTGTGGACAGGAGAGCTGCCATTTTCACTTCATTAAAACGGGGGACAGCCTTGTGTTCACTCCTGCATCGTCACATACGAAGTAGTAGCACATGGAGCTCGTCTGAGCTCGCATTCACCATCACACCTCCGCCGACAGACCCCCTGACCAGCCGAGCCATGTAACCGCGGTGAAAGGCCCACAGGACAGCGAGTGGGCAGCAGGCTCAGGTGGCCCCGCCCCCTACACAGGCATCCTGCTCTCATTTGCATACAGATGGACAGTGTGGAGGAATCATATTAGGTGTCCTCCCACCCTCCTTTTTTTTTTCTTTCCCTTTTTCTTTTTTTATTGTGTGCGGGTCACAGCTCCAGCGGTGGGCACAATGCTGAGAACACTTCAAAGGGCCGGTCACACCTGGGCGTGCAGGACACAGAGGGCGGCCACCCGCGGCCAGCCGCACAGATGGTCTCCCGCTGGAGACAATGCGTGAGCTGGAAGTGGTCTGCGGGAGCGTCGGATTACACATGAAAGTGTGCGGCAAACCTCCGCCCGAGCCGCTGTACGCCAGCGTGGCCTCATCACTATTTCATCATCACGCTTTCATTTGGGTGGGGGGAAACATATCAGGTGATAATTCAAGTGTGTGTGTGTGTGTGTGTGTGGAAGAGGGGGGTGGAAGGGTGAAAGATCCTGCTCGTCTGTGATAAAGCAGTAAATACACCCCCCCCCCCTTTAGGGATCAGAAGGTGTTAGCACTTGCTAACAACCCAGAAATTAATTTCCTTAGTTCGCAGAAACAAAAGGTATGCAGTCTTACATAAGAAAACATGGCTAACAGCTAGGAGGAGAACAAAGCGTTTGTTCTGGAGGTTACCAGATGCTTTCATTGACACGGGGGCCGCCGCGCACACAGGGAGGTGCACGTCTCGTTGAACAGCTTCGGCGTGAGGGGGAGTTCTGTGACCTGTTGCTGTTGCGTTCCCTGGCAACAAGTCCTCTGAGCAGCACTGTTTGCGCTGTAGAACGTTTTGAGAAATGTAGGTGGGTAGGAGTTGACACCCATAAAACCCACCTCAAAGAGCCATCTCTCTGGACGTCCAGGAAGAACAGCTCGGGGGGGGGGCTACTCCCCAGGCTACTTGGCTCTGAAGCTAGAGGTCTGCGCCTCGCGGACTTGGCATCCCTGCAGAAGGGAAGACACAGGGCGAGCTGGCGGGAGCACTGCAGCGTGGGCGGGCGATGGCCGCAGAGCTGCAGCAGACCCTCTGAGACGCGTACAACACACAAGGCATGTCGAGAGTATTCTGAACTGTGGGTTAAGGGTGCTCAGACACCAAACAATTACTTCCTCGTCAAACGCTGAGGACTACGCCTGCAGCCCTGAGCCTCCCCTGGGTTCTACACAACGGGGAGTCCGAGCCCGTTTTTATGCAGCCACGGTTAACTGTTAACTGCATTATGTGGATGAGTCAAGACTGGAGGTAAAGCAGTAAAAGAAATGAATGGTGAATTTACAAGAACCAAACAGAAATCAATCATTAGGAATACAGACTACAAAACTGCTTAGTGGCTGACGGATGGAGAGGCTTGAACTATAAAAAGACTACAGACTGATTTCATGGCACAGGCAAAGTTTGAATGGTTCGAACTGGGAGAGAATAATAAGCAGGTATAGCAGGTCCCTCGACACTCGTGGTGCAGCACACGCGTTGCAAGAACTCCAGTCTGGCAGAATGCCGTGACTCTGCTGTCAGAATTCAGTTTCACTGGAAATTCCTCCCTCCTTCCTACACGCTTCACATCACCCCCCCCCCCCCCCCCCCCATGCTACAAGCCTTCTTCCGCAAATATCCACGCCTATCCAGATATAATTTATTTATAATTAGCAAGGGTATTTTAGCTCAGCTAGACCGGAGGTGTATTCATATCTTCAAATTAGCCAGGAGTAATGGAGTGAAACACACATGCGATGGAGAGGCGTCTGACGAGTCTAAAAATTCAGCCAGTGATTCAGCAGTTTCAAACCAAGATGGCAGCTGTGGTGTTAGGAACACTGGTGGCACTGTCACGCTAGCTTTGCTAGCCACTAGCAGCCCCAACCCCTCTTTGGTTTTATTCTCATAAAGCACCGAAACCTTTGACAACTGTTCTATGCTAAGGAGCAGAAAAGGGCTGAAGTCAAACGGTAGAAGACCAAAACAGAAGACCAGGCTCCTCCCACTGAGGGGGCGTGGCTCCCTCGGGACCTCTGCCTATTCCCTTGGACGTTCGACACTTCCAACAAATTGGCTGTGTTGCTTAGCCTCCAGGCCACCACATAGGAACAAAAGGTGTTCCTGGTTCTTATTGCACCTTCTCTGTATGTGAAGGAGAGCCGAGCACACAGGCGGAGATGTTCCCAGCGTGGCAAGACGTGCTCCTCTTCCCCTAATACACACACATGTATTGCACAAATCCAGGAACAACGTTCCCATGTCATCCACAAACCACTGCAGTTGTGAACACGCTTGGGCGAATCAAAAATAACTCAAACAGAGCAAATGTGGAATATTCTGGTGTATGGAAATCAGGTCTGTCCTCCTGAAACAGCAGTGGAGCAAGGGCACAGAGCAGGGGGCAGAATCGGGCAGCACTCCTAACTGTGGGGGCGATGGTCAGAACGGCAGGCGCAGGGCTGGCAGGCTACGGCTGTAATAAGGGGGCGGAGCTACCAGAAGTCCAGGAAGGCTTAGCCAAGATATTTTGTTCGACCTACAAGAAAACCAAACTTTTATCTTAACTATCTTTTAAACATATTAAATCTTTAGTGTTCACGATAGGTGTGTAAAGGACAGAAAAATCCTATCAGCCTTTAAAACATGGAGATCAGGTTTGGCACTGACATAGTTATATATTTAAATGAAACGTGTATATTTAAAATACCAGTGCAGCTAATATTTAAAGAACTCAAGGACACTTGGCCAACTGGGTAATGGATGGAGCAGAAGCAGACATGGCTAAGCCCTCCACTACACTAGTGCCCTCCCTGATGAACGCTCATTGTGTGCCTTGTTGTGTGCCGTGCGGTTGCTATAGCAAAGCCGTGGTAGTTGTACTTAGTTACTCGATACTATTATTTGTGCCCCCTTCTCCCCAACCACCTGCCCCACCCCCACAATCCTTTGCTCTGGACATCCGTCAGTAACACTGTCTAATGATTACCGCTGCAACTAATAGGAAAGTGGTGAACACAAACATTGCCTTGACAACTCCCTCTCTTTCGTAGAGACAGTTCAGTGGCTTGGAGCTTTTCTAACTCCCAGGATAGTTCTAGAGGGAAAAAAATGGACAGGGACCAGTCAAATGACCCATCACCAAATCAAGACACCGTGGCCATTCCACCCGATCAGCAGGCCGATTCAACAGTAGTGTCGAGTTTCAAGCCTGTGATCAGAAAGGTTATTACACCTCAGCAAACATTCACTTTCTCCTAGCCCGTGTAAAGTAAGACACTCCGTACGAGACACCGCTGACGCCAGACGAGCTCTCACAAGACTCGGAGATGGAGTGATGGCACGAGGTCCAAACCGCATACTGCGCAGCGCGATTCAGAACCTGCTAGAGCCGCTAACGAATGACGTGTGCAAATAATACGCAGAGGTTTCACTGTAATGAAAACACCACCACCGGGGAGCTGAAGGCAAAGGCAGACGACCCATGAGTTTGGGGATCCTTCTTTATTTACAGTGGATCAAGGTCAATTTAATACAGATAGTACACATGCAGACTTCAGATCAATTACCCATTTTTTATTTATACTTTGCATCTAGTGCAAATGCACAAAATAAACAAAGACAAACATATGAAATCAAAAATACAAAGAGAAATATTAAACATTATAATCACACCCAAGCAGCACTGGTGTACGGACATTAACAGGATTAAATTTTATCCTCTTAAATAAACCAAAGTTTAAATAGGACATGAACATACAAAAATACTCCACCGAGTGCTTGGTGATGGCTCCAAACTGCATCACGGGCTTGAAAAGACACCACTACGCTTCCAGCACGTCCATAACAGCTGTGGGTTTTATATGCATATACACTGTGTTCAACATACAATATTATGTATATATGCAATAATAAACATTAAAACAATGGAAGTTAAAACACTGTCACAAATAATGCTATACGGGATTATTAAAGGTATACTACGCACTTATATTTTGCAGCTTTGCATTTGTATCCTGAAAACATCTTTTTATTGCTATGACAACTTGAGGGGGATGAATGAAGGAGCCCACCAGCCAGTGGGACTCTGTTTGTATAATGCACCTTCAGTGCACGTTGTCATGGGAAACCTGGGTGTTTTACAAAACCGACTGTGGTGTCCGACCAATATATTCATATTTTGAGTTTTAAAGGCATATACATCAAGCATGAATAACAGACAATGAGAGTTTATTCAAATCAGCCCTCATTTTATCATAGCATTACAAATGCTCAATGCTCAGAACCTAACTCTTACATAGTATATCTTTAATTAAATAAACGTAGGAATGTACATTTTCCTTTCTGTCAGTTTATTTCAAAGCTTCAAATGATTTACTAAAAGTACACGTAGCCTTAAAAAAAAGGGAAAAGACCCCCCACACCCTCAGCAGCCCTGTAGACGTAACGTGCACGTAACGTGCACCTCGTATTCGCTTTACTCCGGGGGTTGTGCTCGCTAGAAGCAAAACCAGAAGTTGACAAGTACAATTTAACACATTTTTAATAAGCAAGAGAAGCTGAACAAAGCACCTGGCAATATCTGATGGGTCATGACATCATTCAGTATTTTTCTACAACTTCCAAATATGGCTAGAGTATAGAGTGATATAAGTTGTATTGTGAAAGGCGAGGGTATCACAATATGCATGTTATAATTTGCAAAATTCGGTTTAGCAGAGTGTAGTATCGCTACTGGATATTTCGCTTGAGAAAATGAGGAGCCGAGACAAAGATTCCAACTTCACTCCTTTACTTCTGACGCGCTTTTCATACACACTGCCGTACACTCTCACAGTACCGTAATCACTGTAGTAGACAGCCTCAACCGTAGTTATTCAAATACTCTGAACTACTACACTCCTCCCTTCTAAATAATAACCCATTCAAAACCGACTACTAGATAGTAGTAACACATTTTCCAAACTTAAACACTACAGTACTCTTATACTGTTCCTTTATACACTAGAACTTCATGAACATAACAGTAATAGTACCACCGTATTTACTTAAGAATTTTTCACTGTATAACTTTTACAGATTCAGTCTTGTTGGTGCCCTACGTTGTCTTTCAGGATAGCGACGCTCAGGCTGCACTTCCTGGAATGGATTAGCAGAAGCATCTGCTGGTTCAGCGCTTTCTGCTTGATCTTCAGATGTGATTGCATAGTCAAGGAACTCGCTGTCCTCCTCTCTATTTGGACAGGGTGCCTTGGATGCGCACAGGCCATCCACATGCACTTTGACTTTGCGATGTCCAACTTTTACGTCATAAGTCAGAGGTCCTCTGCATTTTAGAATTGTCCCTGGAACCCACAGGTTCTTCGGATGCCTGAAATCTCTAACTAACACCCTCTCTCCCAGATTAAACATCTGGAGAGGCCTTGTCCGCTTGTCATGAGCCTTCTTCTGCTGCAACTGATGCTTGGCTACAACTTGAGACAGATCAGGCTTCAGTAATGACAGGCGCATGCGTGGTTGTCTGTTGAGAAACAGTTCCGCTGGAGTGCGTTCGGTGACTGTGTGAGGTGTATTCCTGTATGTAAACAGAAATCGAGCAAGCCGTTGTTGGGGCAACACCGATTGAGCCTCAAGGCGTGTCCAGGCTTTCTTGAATGTCTGTACAGCTCGTTCTGCTGCCCCGTTTGACGCAGGGTGATAAGGTGGTGTAAGTACATGATGAATACCATTCCTCTTGAGAAACTGCTCAAACTCCCTAGATGTGAAAGGTGGACCATTGTCCGATACTAGCACTTTGGGTAAACCATAGGCTGCAAAAAGGTTTCTGAGCAGGTTAGTGGTCTTTTCTGCAGTTGTCAACTGTGTAGGCAGAACTTCCAACCATTTGGAATAGACATCAACGACCACCAGGTAGTGCTGTTTGTTGATTTCCGCAAAATCGACATGTATCCTTTCCCACGGAACCGTTGTCCATGACCATGGATGGAGAGGTGCTACCGCAGGCCTGTTAAGAGTGATTTCGCACGCTGTGCACTGACCAACATAGTCCTCAATCTCCTGATCTAATCCAGGCCACCATAGGAAATTCCTAGCTAATGCCTTCATACGTGTTATGCCAGGGTGTCCCTCATGAATATCAGACAACAGCCGTTTTCTGAATTTCGGTGGAATGATGACCCTTGACCCCCAGAGTGCACAACCCTGGTCCGTGGACAAGTGGTCCTTTCTCATGTAGAAGGGTTTCAGGTCTGGGTTTGGTACGTACCTTGGCCAGCCTGACAACGTCAGGTCCAGAACTTTGGAAAGGATTGGATCAAGTCTAGTCTCCTCTGCTATATCCTTAGCAGTAATAGGCAACTCATCCACATGGGAAACGCAGAATACTCCCTTGTCATCCGTGTCATCATGCGTGTGCCGTTCATAAGGAAGACGTGATAAGGCGTCTGCATTTGCATGCTCACTGGAACGTCTGTACTGGATGTCGTAATCATAGGCCAACAGGATTAAGGCCCAGCGCTGCATACGCAGAGCTGCAAGTGTTGGTACTGCAGACTTTGGACCCAATATAGTCAACAGAGGTTTGTGATCCGTCAAAAGCACAAATTTCCTTCCATACAGGTATTTGTGGAATTTCTTGACGCCAAAGATTATGCTCAATGCTTCCTTTTCAATTTGAGCATAATTCTGCTCAGGCGATGACAGAGTCCTTGATGCGAAAGCGATGGGTTGTTCCTCCCCGGAGGGTAACACGTGTGAAATTACTGCTCCAACCCCATAAGGACTAGCATCACATGCGAGCCTGAGAGGCTTCTCTGGATCATAGTGTATAAGACACTTGCTGTTTAGAAGACGCTGTTTGCATGCCTTAAATGCATCATCACACTGTTGAGACCAAGTCCAAAGTGTGTCCGCGTGTAACAACTGATGCAGTGGGTGCAATAGTGTGGATAGATTTGCCACAAATTTCCCATAGTAGTTTAGCAATCCCAGAAATGACCTTAACTCAGTCACATTCTGTGGTGCTGGTGCGTTTACTATGGCTTCCACTTTGTTACTCGTTGGATGGAGACCTTGTGCATCAATTCGGTACCCTAGGTACTCCACTGAGTCTTGCAGGAATGCACACTTTGTTTGATCTTTATTCCATGCTTTTCCAGTCTGTCCATCACCTCATCTAATATTTCCAGATGTTTTTCTTTGGTAGGTGCTGTGACTAGAATATCGTCCAAGAAGCACACAACTTTCTCCATGCCATGCAGTATCTGGTCCATCGTGTGTTGAAACACAGCTGGAGCCGTGGAAACTCCATAAGCCAGACGATGGTACCTAAATAGGCCCTTGTGAGTGTTGATCGTCAAATACTGTTCTGACTCAGGATCAAGGGTTAGCTGTTGGTAGGCAAAGGACAAGTCTAATTTACTAAAAACTGTCCCACCAGCCAGTGTAGCGAATAGATCTTCTACATTTGGGAGGGGATACTCCTCTGGAAGTATGCATCTATTCACAGTCACTTTGTAATCTCCGCATAACCTCACTTCTTTATCTCGTTTTGGTACCACTACCAAGGGTGCCGCCCATTCACTCCTTTTTACTGGTGAGATAATTCCGTTTTTCTGTAGTCGTTCAAGCTCTTTATCAACAGCTTCCCTTAAAGCGTACGGTACAGGACGTGGCTTGTGAAAGATAGGTTTGGCATCCTTCTGCACTCTAATCTTTGCTTGGAAATCTTTAATCTTCCCATAACCATCTTTGAACAAATCTTTGTGGTTTTCAAACATACCTTCCAGTGTGAGTGGTTCCTTTTTCTGCAGACTGAAGATCTCTCCCCAGTTCAGCTTTATTTTCTGCAGCCAATTCCTCCCCAGCAATGATGGGTTGCTGCCTTTGACCACCACCAGCGGTAGCTTCCACTCCTTGTTGTTGTACTTCACTGGAACCTCTATCGTCCCACGTACAGGTATGGGTTCTCCCGTGTATGAAGACAGGTGAATTGCAGTAGGTTTCAAAGGGCAATTTTTCAGTTGTCCTTCATATAGCGATTCTGGAATCAGTGACACAGAAGCTCCTGTATCCACTTGCATGTTCACTGGTATCCCAGACAAATCCATCGTCACAAAAATACCGTCCGTACTACCTTGCGCAGTGTAGACTGTGAACAAGGACAGTCGTACATCATCACCATCGTCAGAGTCATCCTGTTTTCTTGTGTCTGTGACCATGTGTGTTTTATCCCTTATTTGCTTGCCTTTACACATTCTTTGTAAGTGTCCCATTTTTCCACATTTGTGGCAGGTTTCAGAGCGGTAGTAGCAGTCATTTGGCTGATGATTGTCTTTTCCACATCGATAGCAATGCTGTTTCCTCTCAGTACGTTGTCCACCTCTTGAAACATCCTGTTGAGTGTTCCCTGACCTTTTACCTTTTTTGTATGGTCGCTTTTCCTTTGCAGTGTTGAAGACTTTGTGTACTGTTTCCTTGGGCTTTTCAGCATGTTCTTTCATTTCTTTTGTGTCTTTGTATGCCAATTCCAATGCCAGAGCAATGTCACAAGCTTTTTTGAAAGTTAAGTCTTTTTCTGACAACAGTCTTTTGTGATACTTTTCCCCTGAGAGACCACAGACAAACTGATCACGCAGTGCATCACTCAGAAACTGTCCAAACTCACAGGTGCTTGCTAATTTCTTCAATGCAAGTATGTAGTCAGAAACAGGTTCACCGTGCTGTTGCTGTCTCTTATAGAATCGGAACCGTTCTGCTATCAGGATAGGCTTTGGCTTGAAATGCAGTGACAAGGCGTTTGTGAGATTTTCGTATGTCTCATCTACCACTTTCTGTGGTGCTATCAAATTTTTCAACAGTCCATATTCCGTTGGACCTAGCACGCTAAGGAATACATCAGCCTTCTTTTCGGAATCAATGTCATTAGCGGCCAGCCATCTCTCAAATCGTTCCAAATATGCGTCAAATTCTTCTTTCTTACAGTCAAATTCCGGAACTCATCCAATATACGCCATTTCAATCAGGTATTTATTTCAGTCAATGCTTCTGAATTACTCTAATCCAACAGAATCCGCCGTTTCCGTTTTTTTTTTTTCTTGCTGCGTTTCATTCACTTTGCAACAACAAAAAAAATGCAGTCTTCGCTGACCCCAGATGGCGCACTACCCCCTGCCAAGCAATGTGAGTTCGCTTCCGCAAGCCTTATATTTGTGTACTTGCCGTGAAAACGCACACACCGATGCAGTTCGACTAACGAAAGAGTTCAACACGGTTCACCGTCGTGGATTCTTTCACTTAGTACCTTCGTCGCCACTGTAGTATCGCTACTGGATATTTCGCTTGAGAAAATGAGGAGCCGAGACAAAGATTCCAACTTCACTCCTTTACTTCTGACGCGCTTTTCATACACACTGCCGTACACTCTCACAGTACCGTAATCACTGTAGTAGACAGCCTCAACCGTAGTTATTCAAATACTCTGAACTACTACACAGAGGAAAAACAGGAATATGATGTGCAAAATACATCAACACTACGTATGACCTTCAAGTATTAGTTTTAAAGTCCACAGATTCACAAGGTGTTATTCACTACTGAGATCCAGTGTTTATGTCAAATAATTGTATAACTAAGACTAAATGAATGTCACTTTGTGCCATCACAATTCTTTTAAATTTGCTTTACACGTTTGCTTTTAAAAATACAAGCTTTACAGGCAGGCAAAGTCACTCCTGGTATATTCTGGGAGGTTAGAACAGATAAGAAAAAACATGGATTTGATAGGATTGTGGCAAAGTTGCTTTCTACAAGTAGAGTAGAGGATGGTCAATGAGTTCAAGATGGACACTATGTGCTACTACAGCATCAAATGTAAATTTCCCTTAAAAGGAGCTACAGTACTTGTACATTACATTCTGTTACTGCTTAATGATCTGCAGTAGCCAACAACTGTGATTGTGTCTCAGCAAAGTGTTTCTAATCCGGCTCAGAAGTCACAGACGACCCAGTTCTCACGATTCTGCTAGCATCACCAGACATCCAAAGTGCTATTTGTTTTTTTTCCTTCATATAGCTCCTTTAAAGAGATATCAGCTTGGTGTTGGGTATAAAGAACATTGACCCTGAATGTCCCAAAGTCTATGCTGGACCTGAGATGTCTGCTTGGCTATTCTATGCACAACTAAAAACAGCCCTATTATTGTAAACTGCGGTGGGCTCTATCCTGCACTTAGATAGCTGCCTAAACCCAAATGCACTGAGGACCACTCACATTGCTTACGGTGACATTT
This sequence comes from Brachyhypopomus gauderio, assembly GCF_052324685.1. Lineage (NCBI taxonomy): Eukaryota > Metazoa > Chordata > Actinopteri > Gymnotiformes > Hypopomidae > Brachyhypopomus > Brachyhypopomus gauderio. Next base: position 8,784,907 of record NC_135219.1, read on the forward strand.
TCATGTTTTGTTTTTTGTGTCAAAGTGAGGCTGCAAACCTTGAGGGGAAATGGTGGACGCCTCACTCACTCGTTATAGCTCTGCTTAAACTCTGATGATCCGTGCTTCTCCCCCCCTCCCAATGTAAGGGGATATCCACACATTGCTCTTACCCTACCTGTTCCGACCTCATCTTGTGAAGTTGGAGAAAACAGGTTGCCATTATGAGGGCCATGGTGAGATTGTCACAAGAGTAGCTAAGCCAGCTAAAATGTCTGACTTCTGAAAAGCGAAGCATTTCATTTCACAAAACAAACTCACAATGACCCTGTTTAGTTCTATGGCGACCTGTCAGGCCTCGTCCGCTACCAAGGAAAGAGGATAGCTTGCATCGGTTGGCTGCAAAGTTTGAAACAGGACAATAGTTAGAACTAGTAACAATGGGGTAAAAAACCAAAAAAAAAATAAAAAAAAAACAAACAAACCAAGAACAGCCATTGACCAGATTAAATAGTAATAAAGGAGAGAGAGGGAGAGAGGGGCTGTAGGGAGCAGGAAGGACCTGCAGTTGATGTTACACATTGGTGGAGATCTTGTACTTGGGCGACATATTGCTGTGGAACCAGATGAAGCTGAAAATGACACCCATGGTTTTGGGGATGCTCTCGTCATAGGCGAAAGTCATGGCTTCGTGCAGGGGCACTTTGACCACCTCGATCAGCTCCCCCTCTTGAGGCTTCCCGCCCCCGTCGCTGACGCGGTCCTCGTCCGACACCTCGGCATAGAACATGGTCTGCTTGGCTCCGGTGACCCCGACCCCTGACCTGTAGGAGGGCACAGAGAAGGTCGAGGTCATCAGGTCATTGCCAAGCGTCACAGGTTATGCTATTTCCCTTTAAAAAGGCGCCGGAAGCAAAAAGCAGAAGGAACAGAATCTTCTGGGCAGTTGTGACTCTGCACTAACACGGGAGACATGATGAGTCTCAGCTGGAGGGCAGTTTGCTGAAGGCAGTGGTGACGTGAATGTGAACATTTTATAATAATGTTCGCACTGGATTATGATGCAAATGGAACCGAAGCTCCTGTAACAGGGATCATGATCTCTACTGCTGCGGGACGGCGTTGTGATCGGGGGGTCTCAACACCCCATGTGTGGACTGATGGACTGGACCATTTGGACATTTTAGGACTACCATATAAAGATGTATTTAAGACCACCAGCACAGGAATTACAGTAAGCATTGGTGCGACGACACTAAAGTACCACATCCACGTACGTGAGGAGGTACCTCACCTGAGACGCTGTCAAGGAGACATCACTATGGTAACATCCCCCAGGGAGAAAGGGGGATGACTGCAAATCTCTCTTAGTTCTTTCGTTTCCTGAGGCAGTGTCTAAAACTGCATTTGGGATACGGGCTCAGAAAATATGGAGGAGAATTAGAAGGCACAAATTTCCTCTCAGTAACAAATAATGGCATGACAGAATTACACTTTGACGTGAGGATCGGGGCTTCTTATACAAGCAGGCCGTGTGGGCAGGGGTTGCAAAACACAACACTGAATCTATTAGCATTTCCATGGAATTTCACGGCTTGTTTTATAGTTGCCTGGAGCAGCCAATCAGGACCTGGCAAAAACGAGACAGAAATCCAACTGCCCACATTCACTTTTTTAAACATCACTACAGTGGAATCTGAGCAATGTTGTGGTAATGCAGGAGATGCCCAGTATTTACGGAATATTCTGGAATTGGGCTTAAACCAAACAGGCTGGGCTTGTAAGAACCTGTAGCTCTGAAAGCCCACAATATTATCATATAGGTGCACAGTATGAGTACATATATTGGGTACTGTTACATAGGGGTATAGGGGGCACAATGACACCCACCAAGGTTAGACAAAGTATAAAGTGAGAACTGTAATCCTCAATGAGTCACTTGGATACCCTTTTACATTCAACCTTCTTCACGCTGAACCTTTCGACCACTTCAGGTCAGATTAGGAAGCATTTGCCCGTTGCGCTGGCGGGAAAACGTTGACACGGTGCCACTGCAGGGTGTTCTATAAAAAGCTGCTAGTTGGTAACACTTTCATTCACACGCGAATCGGGCGGCTAAACGCTTATGCAAATCGAACGGAGATGGAAATTGGTCTTTGAACTCTGGTCACACGAACACACGTTAATGAACCATGACAGTCTAGGGGCCTGTAAGTGTAAAACAGACCTCAAAATCTCTCAACTGCAACACTGAAGGAAAAACTATTCCACAAATAAAACAAAAAGAAACAACAACAAGCCTGATGTGCATGATGTGCACTAGTAACATATTTCTATTTCGTTGAAACGTCATGTATCTTAATGAACGTTGCTAATAACCATCTACTAATTAAATGTAATTACAATGTAATCTTAATGATGCACCATTTCCATGTTTCAATCTTAATCTCTGATAATCTTCCTCCTTGGGCGCAAGATCAAGTGATGAAGCCTCCACAGCTCAAGTGGTAAATCCCTTAACAGAGGTGTAAACGCGGGCGTACGCTGGGGTGTAAACGCGGGGGCGTACGCTGGGGTGTAAACGCGGGAGCTTACACTGGGGTGTAAACGCAGGCGTACGCTGGTCACACGCTCACCTCGTGTTCCCATGTCGACCTGCCATGTAGAAATAGGGCCCAACAACCGGCCATGACCCGAACAGCCCTGAACACACGTGGCAGGTGTAGGTGTGCGCCGGCAGGTGCTTGTGATTGCACAAAACAGCAGGTGTTCATCCCAGTGTGCAACTGCGTGTGAGAGAATGTGTGCGTGTCATATGTGTGCGCGTCTGAGGGAGTGTTTGTGGCTCCACGTAATGACCCGGTGGATAAGGAGCCGAGTGGGTAAGGACAGTCATCAACAGCAATAAGCAGGTGTGTATGCTCCCACACACACACACACACACACACACACACACGAGACAATAAAAAGGTTTATGACCGTCTCCTCATCCAAGGCTGATAAGAACTGCGTTTTGGCCTCCTGCTCTAGTCTCCGTTGGGGAGGGGCGTTGAGGGCACACTACATCTCACACACACACACACACATACACACACACACTGTTTGTGGACTGGCAGGACGATTACTGAACACCAAACAAAGAGAACGTCGTTCTGTGATAGTTGTTGAGAACAAGACCTCCATTACCTGGGTTGATGCAAAACATGCCTGTAAACAAACTGTGTGATTAAGGTTTAGCTGCACAGGCTAATTTTCCCTAAGAGTGTGTGTACGGGTAGGTCTGCACTGACTAGACAAGGGTGGGTCTGCACCGACTCTGTAGGTCTGCATCAACATTATATCCCCCTCACTTCTCAAGTGGCCATACAATAAACACTGGTCCTATGTAGCAGGCAAATGGTCATTTTTAATGCTGAAGATTGATTATCTTTGATTTGCCCTCCATATGCACATAACCCAGATTTTCCATACCCCTCTATGTTCTCTTTTTTAAATTTTTGATGTTTTTAGTTTGTCTGTATGAGTTTCCTTTTGGCAAGGCCTACAAACCTCAGTGGTACATCCTACTAAAGCTTTAGATCAGGAATCATCTGATGAAAAAATCTAAAAAATAAAAAGGTGTCAATGTGCTGGGACTGTGGAGCTCCGTTCCTCCTCACAGACGTGGAGAGCGCGTGTCTGCACCTGAATGACGTGATCCTCCTCAGCTTGGCGACAGGAACGTCGTACCCACACTCCTCCAGGACTTCCTGCCGGGCGATTTCCTCCAATGAGAGGTCGGGTTTGTCCACCAGACCAGCGCAGAGCTCGAAGGTCACGCCGGCCGAGGCCGGTGGCTGGTCGGGCCGGCCGGACACCGCCTCACCCTCCTGCCCCTCCCCTGGTGCCGGGGGTTCATCTGGGGCAGGTGCGAGGCAGGCCTCCTCCCCCTGCGCCCCCTCCGGCTGGGGAGGTGGAGGCGTGCTCTTCTCCCACTCACACATGTACACAGCTGCAGAGCAAAGCAGACCAGAGTCACCGACTTAATGCGCACACACTCACACACTCACTCACACACACACACACACACACACACACACACACACACACACACACACACACACACACACACACACACACACACACACACACACAGACCTGTGAATAGGAACAGTCTGGTCAGAGATCCCGCGTGGCCAAGCCCTCACTCAGATGTGGCATGATTACAGTTCTAAGCAAACACAGTGTGACCCATTAAAAAGTTTCAGATCAGGATCTACAAGGTGTTCGTCTCCATACACACCGTCTCCCGAGTGGACTGCAGAAAGCCGATCTGTTGAGGTAACATCTAAACCTCTTTGATCATCTCATTGAACTGTCCGTACCCTCATTACACAGACAGAGGTGAGACTGTTGGACTTTGGCAACCTGAGCTGTGGACAGTAGCGGGTGGACGGGAGCGAGGGGACCCTAGTTAAAGTAGTCGCGCCCGAGAGGCTTTGTTCCAGCACCATTACCTCACACAAAGCTCAGCCTCCTCTGTGAGCATTGTTCGAGACTTTAGGAGAAAAGGGGAGGCAGGGGGGAGAAGTTCTTTTCAATACACGGCCTTCCTTCCATTCTGAGGAGCCGGGCGCCGTCCCTGGCTAGCGCGCGGCCAAACAATAGCGAGGCGGCACAGCGCGGGGACACGGGCTCACGTAGGGCCGCGAGCCCTCCACTCGCATGGCCACTCGCGCCATGAAAAACGTTCCATTACGAGAGAGCTATTGTTTGCAAAGGGCTGGCAACAGAGCACAGAGCTGTGAACTCCAGTGTACCCAACTGTACTGGGACACGGTTATACAAACTCAAAATGTGTATTAAACACACACACACACACACACACACACACACAACAGGAAGAACATATAGAGTGACTTCACCCCTTATAGTGAAAAATGAAATCAGGAAACGGAAAATGACTGAAGTGCTTTATACGTTTAACTGAAAAAAAAGGGACAGTGTGAGGAAGGAAATGTACAGGAAACATGTTCCCTTCGGAAGGTTATCAGGACCGAACTGGCACAGAGCACTACCTTCTCCAACAGGTTCAAAATGGCAGCTGATGTCAGGTGCCTCACTAGTTAATGGAGCTCTTCAGACTTCAATCTCAAGGCTCATTATCACAATCACTGCTGCAAAAATGACAAAGTTCTCATTCATTTTGGCAGTCAGGACAAGAAGTAGGAATACGCACATGCGCATTTAAGCATGTTGCAAAACGTCCAGACAGAAGGCTGTTGGAGGTGCTGTTTTTAAAGCTCTGGGTTCTAACTGGAGACGGCTGGAGGCACGTTTGGAGGATGTATGAAGATGGCTGAACAGCTCTGAACACATACAAGAGTGCTGGAAGCATGAACGCAGGTGGGGCAGGCCGACCCGACCCGACCGACCCGCTCTCTGCTCAGTGGGCTATTTTCCCAATGGGTGAAGAGCAAACCCATCATGACTAACGTCTCAAACACCCAATGCCAACCCTAACTCTTCCACGGGGAGCTTCGTCCCACTTGCCGTCACACTGCATTGAGGTTTCTGAGCAAAAAACATCTATGAATGAAACACATTTAAAAACATGAAACTTGTGAAGCACGGTATGGTGTTCGTCTGCTGGGTCATGATGTGAGCCTTGAAATAGTTTAGTGTCAATCTTTTCTTTTTATTACCTGGGCGGAATTGCTTGACCAGGACGAAACAGTGAGAGGTGGTGTTGAAGATCAGCACAGAGACACTGGAGAGAGAGAGAGAGAGAGAGAGAGAGAGAGAGAGAGAGAGAGAGAGAGAGAGAGAGAGAGAGAGAGAGAGAGAGAGAGAGAGAGAGAGAGAGAGAGAGAGGGATGCGAGGGGGAGAGGGAGAGAGAAACAAGACACCATCTCATAAAACGGCTTGTGGATGAGCAACCATTATGAACAGCAGGTAGCAATGATCAATCTTCCCACAATTCCGAGTGACCTGAAAGCAAAACAAAGGACCTTCATATGGAAACATATGGCTGCTATCTCACAGCAGAAGTATTTTAAGCACAGCGCGCCCATCAACCTCTCCCCAAACCCAAACTACACACCAAGGATGAACCTACAAAGCGCATAAAAGAACTCAACACATTGGAATGGCAGGGCGTAGGAAGCAAAGCTCTTTAGTCTTGGAGTTCTAGTGTGTAGAATGAGGTGATGATGAGAAGGAGGTCTAAACTATCCTCAACAGGCTTAGAGAGAGAAGCACTTGAGGGTGGACATATCTACGAACCAGTCTGATACCCCACAGACACAATGTTTACTCATCAGCAACTCTAAACGGGAAAGAAAACCAAAACTGAACACCAACCCTCAGTTATAAGTGTACATTAAACCTGCAAAGGTCAAAATAGCATTAAGATGGACTCAGGGTTGTTGTGGGTGACAATTGCAGGGATTTGTGCGTGATGGGAGGTGGAAGAGACTGGGTTCATGGGCTACAATCTCACTGCACCAGGCTCACACATTCAGCCAGGATTAGTAGACTGGTCTTTGTCTTGGGTCATCACTTCAGTTCCTACACTAAGGCTAATACCTTGGGAAGGAGAGAATAAATACCGGCATCTTAACGCTCTCTGGATAATAGGATTTCACCGGGCTAAGAAAGGAAATCCACCAAAGCATGCTGGGATAGCCTGACCTTTGTTGGTGGACCGAGAGCAAGCTAATCACTCCATGGAGCAAGAGGTCAAGCAGGGTGTCCAGAGCTTCTACTCTCCCACGAGCGCCATTCACCCTCCCGCCCACCTCCAACCCGCACCTCTTCCCCCCCCCCCCCCCCCCCCCCCCCCTGAGGGCAGGTCTGAGAGCCACTTGTCTATGGCTTAAGATTGTTGTCAAGCTAGGTGATCGGTGGCTTGACCGTGTCGCACTTGTGCGTGCATGTGTGGGGGTGGAGGGGCGGCCGGTAGGTGTGCGTGCGCAATTGTTCGGAAGGTAGTGGAGACTCGGTCCTGTACACTGTTGGGAAAGCGGATGTGTCTGTTGGGGCAGGAAGTCCTGCCCTGCCCTGCCTTTCCCATGGTGAATGCGTTATGGTGGAGATTACCACTCACCCTGGCTGCTCTGAGGACAGACACATTAGCACAAAGAGGTAGACCCTTGCCCTGAATACGCAGGCATGTACACTCTGGAAACCAGAAGAGAACACCCCCCTCTCCCCCAGCGTCTGGGAGGGAAGCTCATTATCTAGAGACACCATGATTCATTTGTGCCTGTGGTCATGATTACAAGTGTCTGGCTACATTTTAAGAGCCTCTATCTCGCCATCTCTTCTCCATCCCTTCCCCTCCATCCAGTCCGTTCTCCAGCGAGAAGAACCGCTGGTCCAGCTCCTCCATCTTCTGGGAGACGGTGCCCACGTTCTTGTCCACGGTGGCTGAGCGGCTGCTGGGTTAGGTCACCTGCTCGCCTGCTGGGTCATTGGCACCATGTTCCACAACGCTCCCCGTGGCATCGGTGAGACAAACTGGAGGCGTTGCCAAAGATTTCACACGTTATTAAGCCCATCGTTGGATACGACTCTTTCTGTTGCGTTGTGACAGTGTCACGCTTGAACAGACCAATTGGTGGGAGAGAAGTAGGAGAGAGAGAGAGAGAGAGAAAGATGAGGCTGGTGTGGGTGAGTGCCTGGCTCCCATGTGTGGAGTCACCTGAACCCAGCAGTACCCCTTCATTTTCATGCACAAGAAGATGTGAAGATCCTCTTTCTCGCTCTCCTTCTCAGCCCTGAGGCTCAAACCCTGTTCATAAAAGACAATTGACACCAATTCTCTGGGCTTCTTGCCTCCAAAGGACCAGCAGAGTGCTCACAAAGGGCCACAGCAGTGGCACTAATGACCTGAACAGATGCTCCTCTTAATGGCTTTTCCTCTCAACTGCAGCACCCCAACCCCCTCCATCCTTTCCTGCATCCCTCTCTCTCTCTCCCGCTCTCTCTATACCTCTCTCTACAAACATTGACCAAAATAAACTCGCACATCAACAACACAAACAGTGGGACCAAATGCATCAGACAACCAAATGGCCAAGTGAAACACTTGTATTTGTGCCAAGTGACTGTAACAGATTAAATTGCATTGTCATTTACAGCGTCCAAGTTAAAATGCACCAAAAGCCACTGTATCCGTGCGAATGCCATTGACTTTCCCGACTCCTGCAGGCAGAATTATGTAGTTGTGTTTATTCTGCCTGTCCAACATGTTCCACACATCCATCTCTAAAGGCACAGGGCTACCTAAGGAACTCGTATCCATGTGACAATGCAATAAATCTCTTTCTATGATTAGCTGGGTTCCGTTCTCAAATACTATACTTCACCACCTTTTGTGAGCAAGAATGATCAAATCTCTTTACAGCTTCTTATAAAAATAAGTAACATCTGTCAGCGTTGATGTACAGTGCCTACAGAGGGCTATAAGCTCCTCACCAGCTCTCGAGAACTCAGTATGAAAGGTCAGCCATGGTTGCAGAATCGAAGAACAGACTACAGGTGCTGGGAGGCTGCTCTCGAGTGTAGTCACCCAGGGGGCAAGTTTGGGTCCACTTGAAGTTGGCTTTTTTTTTTTTTTTTTTTTTTAAAGAGAGGTTTTAGCTTAACTGCCCCAGGACACAGTGGTGAGAAGCGTAGCCAGTCTGGAGGATTCAGTGGTTGCTCTGAGCAGACGGGCACTACTTGGCTTCCTTTTCTAGTACTCAGTTTAGAGACTCCAGGCTTAGCGGATCTTATCTTTCCAGGTTTTATAACCCAGGGTTCCATAGTAGCCTTGATTTATGCTTCCAACAATACAGGAAATGGCTCTATAAACCAAACGACCACACAGGCTAGTACAGCCAACTCAAACCCGAGTTTCCCTCTGGCCAGAACCAGGCCTTACACTACAGGAGGCCTCAAATGCTGGCTGAGCTTTCCAATCCACATGAACTCCCTGTTCCCTCAGACCACGGCTCAGTCGCTTGGGCACGCAAGACGTCCTGTTCAGGGAGAGCCGACGTAATGCCGACGGCACACGACGTGATGCTGTGATGGAAGAAGCAGAGGAGCGAGAAAAGGGAGTCAAGTAGCCAATGAGGATTCAGCTGCCCTCTAAACCACACACTTCCTGACCCCTCCTGGCCACACCCACCACCGACGATGGGAGCTAACGGCTTTAGCTGATGAGCACGGCTTTGCTAAGGGCAACTTTCATTACATTAGGGCCAGAAAATTGGCCGGGTGAGCGGTGGGTAGTCAAAGAGAAAAACACGTCATGAAAGGGCGATGAACCTTTAAGTGCAGGATTAAGGGTAATGAAGTGAGAAGGAAATGTGCCACTGGGCTAGAAGATTCCAACAAAACAACAAAGCTGCAAATCACCTCGAGCACTGGATTCAGTAAAATGGCTTCGGTGATAAAAACATACCTGTCATGGGTTCGCATGAAGTCCCACGACTTCTTTGTTCCATTCTGTAAAGAAACAAAAAGCAACAAAACAGGCAACAGTGAGTCTAATTGGAAACCATTTTTGTGAATGCAATGCAATTTTACGCAATTTTGACAGAGGAATTGTAACATTTCATCTTCCCATGGTGACAGGTCAGAAAAAAAAGAATTAACATATTATAGCTGTAACATTTTTTATGCAATCACGCATTGCATGTAGAAATACATGGAACATCAAAGACCAGGATTTAACCTATGACATCCTTGGATTTAACCCAGGACATGCTTGGATTTAACCCAGGACATTCTTGGATTTAACCCAGGACATCCCTGGATCGCAGTCATAATGAGAAGCACTTGCGGCCTTTTGCTCTCTGAGCTGACCGTTCAGGTTGACAAAAGCTTCAACTAAATGTTTATGATGTGCTACACAGTTTAAACGGCATGAAAGAGGTTTACGGAGTGCAAAACTCAAACGTGTTCGTGTCAACCCACCGCGCCATCGACTCGGGAACGGTTCTGGGTCCAATTCAGCTGACACAGCAACAGTACAATACAATGTGGAAGAATGTAGCCACAGTATAGACTGAAGGAACTCACATCCTCCAGAGAAGGCAATCAAACATGAACTCTCACTTTCCGTCTCGCACAGCCAGCATCTCTGGCATGTTTGATCACTTCAGCGCTTTGAGATAGAGTTTCTGCAAACCATGCAGCTCACAAGAGCAGGCATGCTGGGAAAGCCCTTAGCCACGGGTTTGCGTCTACGAGAGATCATGTAGGAGTATATTTATGAGATGAAGCATGTAGAGTGTTTATATTAACACAACGTGTACCCAACACAAAGCTGGTCAACATCAAACTTCACCAAACAGCAAAAATCGGAAGCATAGTAGATTATTACCCAAGTCAAGCACATGCTTCAGTGTTTCGATATGTAGCCAATGAAGAACATAGGCAGTACACAGGAAGCAGATGATAAAATCAGTCCCACATGCAACTTGGATAGAGGATACAAGACAAATTTGGAATAGGTTGTAAATGTACTGTATTTGCTAATTATTTTTGTATGCAATTCTTATTTCCTAGAGTCCTATATGGCTAAATGCTTTAGCTGCATATTGACCACTTAAACTATGATGAGAAGACAGCATGGAAAGCAGAAAATATTTGCATGTGCGCATCCGTCAGATCAGAGACAACAATTAGGACATTTTCTGTTTAAAACATTTCTGTGTAAAACACAAATAGCCGAACTGCTACAATTAATAATAATTCTCCAGACCATAATAATAAAGTGGCTGTGGTCGCACTGCAAATCAGCAGCAAAAACAAAACGTGGTCAACAACTCTAGACCTCGCAGCGTCTCCATGCCAACGGACGCTGTGTTTACGCGGCGCCTCGTCCTAGCCCGGGAGCGCGGCGGGCCCTCCAAGTTAATGAACAGTGAGCTCTCCAACCGGCCCAAACGCTTCACCCCAGGTGGTGGAGTGGAACGGCGGTATCAAACGAGCAGGTCTGCAGGGCGCTCCAGCCTCCCGGGGCGCCGTGCCAAGACCCACGGAGGTCACGGCCCACGGTGTCACGGCCCACGGGGTCACAGCCGATAGAACTGCACGTCCCGACTCCCAGGCTCAAGCCGGTGCCTTTGGGATCCGATGTGTGGTAATTTTTTGGGGTATTTTTTTCTGAGGTGGGGTGGAAAGAACTGAGGTGCATGGGCAAGCGTCAGCACGATGGGTCATAAGCGAGCGGGGTGGAGAGTAACACCACCCTTTACACCCTAGAGAGGGAGAGCTCTCTCAACTGTAGTAAAGAAGCGCGCAGAAAAGGGGCCTTTGGAGATTTAAAGCAAAAATTATTTACAAGAGATCAACTTGTGATGCCTTTTTTTAATTAAAGCACACACACCTCGCCATGACCTGATGATTGCAGTGTGTTTGTCACTTGAGAAAAAAAAAAAAGAAGTGTGAAGCAGTCATTGTCATTCGTTAAGAGAGAGGTGTTTAAAAAAAAAAAAAGAATAATTGTAAAAATAGCACATGGCTTTTGCTCAATTTATGTCAGCAGTACAAAAGCATTACTGTTAGTGCATGCAGCTCAGAGAGCACTGCAGAAAATCAGAAAGTATAATGAAAGTATCATCTCATGCACGCTAGGGCAGAGGTGTGTACCCTGCTCCTCAATAACTTCAAAGTGATCCGAACATTTTTGTGTAGGAGTGAAATCCATCATTTTCTCCCATGGGGCAAGAAGTGTAGGGATGAAAAGGGCCCTTCTGTGGCAAGTGTGTACTTGAGTGCATAGTTGTGGAGGTGTAACTGAGCATGTTTAGATAGGGGTGGATGAGAGAAGATGGCTGGGAAGCTTCCAAGTGGACACCCTGAGATCTCAGGTCCACGTTCACCTCGCCTCAATATTCTGGATGTACAGGACGATGGCATCCGGCCTGAACTCTTGTATCTGTTACCTTCCCCTGTCGTCTTGGCGACCGGGGCGACTCTCCAGCCCGGCCGTGGACGGGGATTCCACAGGTGGGAAGTCGAGGCCCGGGGGGGAAGACGTCTCCGCCGTGGTCGCCGTGACAGCTGGCCAGTCATGCTGGGTGGGAAGTGGGGGGTGGGGGAGTTGTGGGTTGGGGTGGGGGGGCTAAGCAAGTTCGTGCAGAGCACGCACGCGAGCGGCGGAGAGGGCGAGGGCGCTGACACAACAAGCCCAGGAAGAGCGAGCATCGCCGATGCCACAGCCCAAGTGCATGCTGGGACAGGACCGGGCCGGCCCACGCGGGGCCTTGGGGCTGCGTGCTATTGGCTTTTAAAGTGGCGCAAGCGTTGTAAGCGGCCCGCGCACGCTACGAATCTCAGGTCTGAGGCATTACTCTGTAATTACCGCCATCAGATAGTGCTGCATTATCAAGAGCAGTGTCAGATGAGGGCTCCCGCCGCAGGGCCCATCCGCTTCACCTCCCTGGGTCAGGAAGGGCCCAGGCGCTACCGCACCGAGCTCGCACTCGTCACCGTCTCAGGCTGAGCGGTGCAGCGTTTACGAGACGGCCGCAGGAGCGCTAGCACTTTCCCTTTTCACTCGATTATCTCCGTCCTACCAAAAGAAAGAGCAGCCCACTCAGACAGGAAACACACAATGCCTTTAAAGGAAAACACAGCCTTTCATTTGTTTACAGGTTTGTTTACTGGGCATCAGGTTGCAGATTGAAGGCGGCTGCAAATATTGAGCAGCGCGTGGGCGTTGCGGACGTCTTCAGCGAGGCATTTAAACTGGTAAGTTCCTTCCTCACTTTCACTACAGAAGCTGTCAGAGCAAAGTGACAGACAGCTACATTAAAGCTGCAATCACCTTTGGCAGAACTATTTTCAGGAGTGTTATATTCTTAAAGAACTCGACAAATTCAGCTATGCTGAAGGATTAGGCTAGACCTCGTCTCTCCTCACCTATGCATATACCTCAGTGCCACTCAGCAGGTGTAAACAGTTGAACTGATTCAAAGATATACAAAAAATATTACCTGATAAAATCAAACTCCTTACGCCAAATTCCACTCTACCAGTCAACACACTTGATCCCACAGGTCTAAAGTTGTTCCTGAACGTCTCACATCAGTCTCCTCAACATTAGCTCTCAGAAATTTGTCTGTATTTATATCACATAAAGGTTTGAACTGTATATTTGTTAGGTCTGCTGTTTTCACTTTCTTGACTGAACAGCTCAAATATGTTTTAACAGACAATTACATTTGCAATAAGCATGTTAGTGGAGGCAAGGTTATAAAAATGAAATCACAACAAGCACAGACTAGCTTGAAGGCATAAAAATCCTTTGACTTTGTTGTCAAACTGAAGACAGCTGCCTGAGGAGATTCCATTTGCCAGACACGCAACCGCTTTGGAACGGCAAAGTTGCAATAATACAGCCAATGACTTGCACTGCATGAAGTTGACATTTATGCTAAAATGACCTTTTTTATTTGACTCAGCAGTGCTTACGGACCGTTGCGGTAACTCTCATTAACACGCAAACCACCTATCGTTCATTAAAGAGGGAGCAGCGCTCAATATGGTTCAAAATGACATTTACAGCCGTTCCCACCTCCCGAATCAACCTCCCAGAACCAGTCAGACGTCGAAGAGCGCCCGCGTAGAGCAGAGCTGTGAGGCACCGAGAGGGTGGACAGATGACAGGAGTCCCTCATTAACACGGGCACGCACCGGGTCAGCGGGAAAAGCCCTTTGGGACCCTGGGAATCACCGGCGACACGGATTACGATACAGATTACAGGGGCCGGGGGTGGGGCGGAGGGTGGTTCAAGGACCTCGAAATTAATGTTCTCCCCTGGCCCTGCGTGCAATAAAGGCTGCGGGGAGAATGGGGAAGAAGAGACGGGCTCTTGTTCTTTTGGGTGCTTAAAGTCTAATTACCGTCAGCTCCCAGTTTATAATGCGGTGACCCCGGCAGCTGTCGAGAATTCAATTGCCGTCACGCTGCCATTTACAATCGGGGCCTTTAATTCCCACCATGTGACGTACAACGTTCCAGGATTTAACGCCCTCATCACGGTCCGCTCCCAGCAGGCGGCCGCGCTCGGCCCGTCTCGCTAATGCACATTCATGGCCGGCCAGAGCGCTGCTGACCGGCCGTGTGGCTCGGGAGTACAGGTGGCCATTAAACCCCTGTGGAGAACAGACAGAGGGACGAGATGAAGACAACACCAGAGAGGTTGTAGAACTTAAAACCGACTCGAAGCTCTGAAGCGAAATCACCACGGCCCTGGAGTCCGACGTGGACTCAACACGAGTGTGCTCACATGGATGTGAAGATGGGAAAAAAAAGAAGTATATTTGTGTTTTGGTTTTCTTTCAGCCAGTGTGTGATTTGGCCTCATGGAGGGTAATTTCATACTTCCACTTGTCACACAAACAAAGGCGCACACACCCACGCTTGCGTAGACTGGTTAATAGAGTTCTCAGCACTACTTCAGTATAAACAATCCGGATCGCTAAGGTAAATAATAAGACTGTAATAATTACATCAAGTAGCAACCGGTGTAAGCGAGCGCAGCAGCAATCAAACAAAGCCCTGGCTGTGTAAACAGGCAGCGGCCGCTTCCTGGCAGAGGTGCTAGTGGCCACCGCTCACTCAGCGTGGACGTCCAGGAGCACCGAGCGGTCAGGAGGGTGTCGACAATCAATCAGTAAAGATTAATTAAGCAGTACTGCTATTGAGGTCCATCTGTGTGAGCGTGTGTGTGTCGGTGAGGGGGGGCAGAAGAAGCTGGAAGATTCTGTCTGAATGGGCTTTGTGATCCCCCCCCCGTTTCTCTCCTGTGCTCTAGAGGACGGAGGCAGGGCTGAAAGAAAGGTTAGATCAGAGGCACCTCACCCTCTTTGTCTCCATCTGCTGCTCCTGCCTCTAGCCACCCCCCCCCCTCCACCCCCGAACCACCACTCCTACTTTCCTTCTGCCCAATCCCACAGGTGGAGATACTTAAATTAGCCCTGGGGGGACATGGCGCTCACTGCTGTGTGGGGCGGAAGTGTAGTGGCCCTGGGCCACCCTGCCCAGCCCTGCCCAGCCCTGCCCAGCCCTGCCGGGGTCCCACCCAGCCCAGCCCTGCCGGGGTCCCACCCTGCCCACCGCCGCTGCCGAGCTCCTCAGAAGCTCGATTACACAGCGGCTTGACGTATGGTGAAACAAAGCCCATCAGTCTCTTGATGTGGCAGCGTGATACATCACGGGCCTCTCAGAAGCCACCGTAACGTTCTATTTCGAGGACTTTTTTTTTTTTCCCGCCACTGCGCTCAGCTTGGGAAAAAGCCGCCTATCTGAGAGAGCAGCTCATGAAGAGGCAGACAACACTGTACTTTATATTACCACACGAGTGATTTATGAAGCTTCTCACAGCCCCAAACATCATTGTTCCCACAAACAATCCACAATCTCACAGGGAAGTGATACACAGGACGCAAATACAATGCCCTGAATGGCGGTTCAGCACCCCCGGCCGCAGGCCCGAGGCCACAGCAGGCAGTGGGAAAACGTTCTCGCCCCGAGCTCTCACCATTATGGGGCTCCCGGAGCTCAGGCTGGCCTAGGAAGTGGTTTGGGGTTAGCAGCAAAGCGAAGGGCACTACAATGTTGGGAAAGAGATGGAGATCCACCCTGCCTGGCTCCCGTCGGACGAGTGTCAGCGCTACCGTGCCGGCGGTGCGACTCGTGCCACGACTCCCACGGGACAAACGGAGTAAGTCGGGCCGGGCGAGGCCACACAGGACCGGCACCACCGAGGAACGACGGCACAGACGCACTGCAGACAGAAGTCTCTCCACGAGAGGGCCGGAGCAGGACGCGGGAGAGGCAGGACCGTTTCAGGATCCGGCAGGCTGCCTCCACAAAACAAGGGAAGAGCGAGCGTGCGTCTCACCTTACCTTCCCTGCGGCTGATGAGCGGGACGTCAATAAACAGAGCTCGCCCTGCCACCGGAAGAGGTCAAGGGTCGCCAATGACCCTACACCGACCACCTGTCCGCCGTCTCTCCAGGGCGACTTAACAAGGCTCAGAGGAGCAGCCATCTCAGAACTGGGAGCGGTAGCAGTGGAGATAACCCGGGCAGCGTCTGAAGAACCAGGCCTTCTTCAGGCCCACTCGTGCCGCTTCTCCTTTTACAGCCCCAGCATTGGAGCAGCAGCATAAATTAGCCCCACCCCCACCCGAACCCCACTCGCCCAGCCCCACCCCTCACCCGAACCCCACTCGCCCAACCCCACCCCTCACCCGAACCCCACTGGCCCAACCCCTCACCCGAACCCCACTCGCCCAACCCCCAACCCCTCACCCGAACCCCACTCGCCCAACCCCACCCCTCACCCGAACCCCACTCGCCCAACCCCACCCGAAACCCCACTCGCCCAACCCCCAACCCCTCACCCGAACCCCACCCCTCACCCGAACCCCACTGGCCCAACCCCCACCCGAAACCCCACTCGCCCAACCCCCAACCCCTCACCCGAACCCCACTCGCCCAACCCCCAACCCCTCACCCGAACCCCACTCGCCCAACCCCACCCCTCACCCGAACCCCACTCGCCCAACCCCCAACCCCTCACCCGAACCCCACTCGCCCAACCCCCAACCCCTCACCCGAACCCCACTCGCCCAACCCCCAACCCCTCACCCGAACCCCACTCGCCCAACCCCCAACCCCCACCCGAACCCCACTCGCCCAACCCCCAACCCTCACCCGAACCCCACTCGCCCACCCGAACCCCACTCGCCCAACCCCACTCGCCCACCCGAACCCCACTCGCCCAACCCCACTCGCCCACCCGAACCCCACTCGCCCAACCCCACCCCACACCTTCTTCTTGCTCACTGGACTCCAATACATTCATCACCTCTGTTCACTCTCCAGCACTTCTGCCTTTGCGTAAATCCCATTTCCTGTGCCTACTGAGCGGGTCCAGCAGCCTGGTGCTGGGGCGATGGCCGCCACACGTTTCCCATGGCCTCCTAACCCCTGCCTCGCCCCGGCCGGCCTCTCCCCATTGTCCCTCATCTGTTCTTGCCCACCCGATGCGCGCTGTTATCCACCCACCAGCCCCCTGCCCTAATCCACCACCCCACCCCACCCCTACACCACCCGCCCCACCCACACATGCTCCTTTGATACCCCTCCTCCCTGGACCCCTGTGGCTGAAGCAGCAGACAAGCAGCTGGACCAGTGGACCACGCTGGCTCGGTTTCTGGCTCACGGGACACAGGAACCCATCTGGGACATCAGCGTGACCCCTGAAATCCATTAACCATCCAGCCAACTGACTGAATTAATCCATAACAGGACCCAATTGGTCAGCATTTGATTAGTACTGTACATGAGTTACAACTGCCAATCAAGCCTCTCCTGCGCGTGTGTGTATGCATATGTGTGCTTGCTGAGAATCTTTTTACAAATACCACGCAGGACAATGAAAACCAGCAGCCTGAAAACGTTTAGGGCTTTAAAACGTGGCCGAACGGCGACTCCACTTGATCACGACATCACGTGTGCCAGGTGGTACACGAGTTTAGTACCAAGATTCACCTTCACTGTGACTGTAATGGAGCGCTAATCCCACAGTATTACCCCATGGTGCGTGTCACAATCGGTGCCGAGCAGAGCAGCACAAAACGATGGCATTGGGTTGATGAAGTGGGGAGTGCCATGCCCTGGGCGGGCCCAGGTGAGGTGAGGGGGCGTGGCAGAGGCAGTGGGGGGAGGTACAGGTGAGGGGAGGGGGCGTGGCAGAGGCAGTGAGGGGAGGTACAGGTGAGGGGAGGGGGCGTGGCAGAGGCAGTGGGGGGAGGTACAGGTGAGGGGAGGGGGCGTGGCAGAGGCAGTGAGGGGAGGTACAGGTGAGGGGAGGGGGCGTGGCAGAGGCAGTGAGGGAAGGTACAGGTGAGGGGAGGGGGCGTGGCAGAGGCAGTGGGGGGAGGTACAGGGGGCAGGGCCGGCAGGCAGCAGTCAGCTCCTGATATAGAATGCCAACAGGGACATGTGGGCGGAACAGCACGGTGACTCAGTGATGTGGCATCTGATGCTGCAAACCCCAGGACGAGAAGATTCATAGAAACCATCTACTGCAGCTTCTGAAAAGACTAAGCAATACATATTTACACACACACACAAAATATATAAACGCACGCACACACGCACACTCAACATCCACTTTACTACAATAATGTATTCATTAGAATCACCCGGCGGGTGTAGACACTAGAACCTCTCTGCCGTCATGCACGGATGGAGCTAGTGTGCCTCGTGATCACTGGTTACTCCCAGAACACGAGCTTGCTCCTGGATCTACAGTTTTGGGTGGAGGACCAGTTTCAACACAGCACCGACACCAATACATGCAAAAACTCCAGCAACACTGCTGTGTGTGATTCACTCACACCACCCACCTCACCCACCGTGTCAGTGGGTGGAGAACAGAACACAGGCGGCAGTGGTTATGGCCAAACCTGGGTGTGACCAGCGGGGAGGGAGACACAGGTTGGCTGGCAAACTGCACACGGTTGTGCGTTTTATTTCTTCTCATTAAATGTGGGCGTACAAGCACGCACAATGTGCGAGTACACACACACACACACACAGGCATGCTTACTTCAGTACAGGATCAATACTTAATAAAATAAATTTTACTAAAATTCACTAAACTCAATAAAATTTAATTATGCCTTTGGTAGAATTAAATTAGAAAAGAATGGGCAGCTCAGTTCAATCTAAAGGAAACAAGAATTTTAAGCATTTTAAACAACAACAAACAAACAAGCAGGGGTCAAAGGGTCAGACAGTCAGACAGCCATAGCTGGGCAGGCCATCTATAACCATCAATATAATAACCATGAAAGAGAAACGGAAAATGAAATAAAGGCAAAACCTAGAACAAAAGCTCAGAACATGACGAGGAATTCAAGGGTCAGGAGGTGAACAAACACACAAGGACTAATGAGGACCACAACAAAGGTCAGTGACATTAGGGGCAGGAACCTCAATGACTGACCAATGGAGACCAAACAAAACCAAAATAAAAACTCACGGGACAAGCAACATGGGAGATGAAAATAGACTACTGCTATTTATATATATTACCTATCCATCTTAGGATTAGAGCTGCATTAACTCTAATTATTAAAATTTACATTTAATATTTTTAAACGCTTATTCTAGAATGTTACATGCACAGTACATACAACTCAAATGAAACAAGACAACTGAGCACAATACCACTCTGCTCAACTATGAAACATCTGACTACATGCCAAAATTTACAGCTAAATAGCGTTTCTGCTTTTGCTGTGGTTTTACAAAGAGACACGTAATTGCCAAACTTCACTGGTATTAATGTCAAACTTTTGGCACTGTGACAACTCCACAACACACATGATATCGTTCAATTAAGCAAACGCTTTGAGCAATCAGGCCAATAATGGAGATTATACGTGAACATTGTCAGTAACCAACAGCTGCTGATCAGTCCCTGCAGAGCAATTATGACCTGGCATATTCCTCTAAATAAAGTTCCAGCTTATTTTTATTCCAATTTTTATACATCTAGCTTTAACGGCATGTCAATAGAACAATATCTCTCTATGCCACTCCATTATTTTGTCCTGTGCTTGGGAATATTGTCAGACTACATAAAATGACCAACTTTGAATTTTAGCTCACAGTCCTGAATTTTGCTGTAGAATTTCCTCATAGTTTCGAATGTAATGTTCCCTCGGCAACCGCAAGAAACTCCAGCTTCTGAGGCAACAGGGCAACACACGATTATACTCACTTCATCACCATCCATTATTGTGTGATTGTGTAAATGTACAAAATGGTTACTTTTGTCACATCCATCTACATGAAACCGGAACATCACAGTGGTCTTTAGCAAACCCAAGATAGGGAGCAGTGGTTTCTGGAGATCGCTGGTTTCCTGTGGGAAACTTGCTTTCGGTCATGTGATAGATTTACGCTTTTGTGGTAAACTCGGAGGAAACATACAGATCTGTAACTGTTACAACCCAAGTCGTCACTATTTGAGAAATCTGTGGTGTGCATGGGCCCTGGTCATGGTAGAAGTGCCACTCGCAGGCTGAGAAGTGGTGGAGATGTTAGACCAGCAGCTATCAGGCTGACTGACTAAAACCCAAAACTTTTACAAATAACGTATTAACCTCTTGTACCATTTTAGCTGAAATCCTCAAAAAAACTCTTTAAATCACATCATACTGCGCATTGCAACAATATTCTGTTGAGAAGACCTCGAGGCTAAAAGTAAGGGGGTTTCTCGCTTATTTTGTTTGGTGGTGTAGGTCAAAGCCACACCTGAAGTGACCAGAACACCTGACTCCAATTACCCTATTTAAACAAAGCCCTTTTCCCTTACAAAAACACATTAACTATCAATTACTTTACAGTCATATCTACAGTAAACATAGCAATGCATAAATGTGTGGTGAAAGACTTTGTTTTATTAAACCTGTGAGGTAGATCAAGTCATGTTTTCAAACCTTTTCTTGCACTACTGATTCAGTAATTCAGTGAGGGCAACTCTCCATTACAGCATGTAAAAACAGATCACTTTTAAACTACTAGTGCCATTAAGAATGTGAAGCTTCAATGGGTCAGCAGGCTGAGGAAACGTCTTTCTCTTCTGCAGTGGAGGCACGAGAATCAAGTTTCCTTCCTGTTCTAATACAGCAGATGTCATTTGACCAGCCCCAAACATGTCCAGACCTGAACCAGTTATATACAAAATGCAAATGAGTCTCTATTATTTATTGTATCTTAAAACTTCCCCAGAATGGTCATGTGCCCTTAATTCCCTCTGTTGAGTAACCAACGACTTTGCAGCACTGGATATCTTATAGCTCAGCTGATGACCTCGGGCCGGCACGAGCGCCTTCCCAGTATGTAGCACGTGAGTCAAGAGTGGTCCAAGTGTGATTCGATAGAGCATCACCTTGGCAACCCCGCATCATGACCGTGAGTGATAACCCCACGAGAATGTGGCGTGATTGCACCATGCATTCCACCCATACCAGCACCCAGCAGCGGATGTACATGACTAAGACATCTCTCAAGTAACAAAGGGCCCTGGACCGAGGACTATGACTAACGTCCGCAGGAGAAATCACTACCGCGTGCAGAAAAACGAAGGGCCCGCCACGCGCATTTGCAGAAGTACAATCAGGGAGGAAAGACGTCCAGGTGCACCACTAGTACAAAAGGTCTTGATGCATGTCAGGACAACACACGGGAAAATGACGCTAGCTAAGGAAATGTTTATGAATTTGCTTAAATGTTTTCCGCAGCCTAACAGTTTCCACGAGCTCTTAACAATAAGGTATTTTTGAAACAACAAAAGGTGACGGACGCATGAAGTAATTCGGAATATTTTGTTCAAATAAGAACCGTCATAAGGAACGTGTACAACAAACCATTTAAAGCGTTTTAAAGTCGTAATTAAAGGCAACTTGCTATTTCGCCCCTCGTGTTGAACACAACTGAACACAAAGCACACACAGCTAGCGAGACCTGCACACATCACGATGCACAAGAGCAACATGGAAACTCCGGACGTTGCATGCAGCCTATTTGACGTGGGAAGCACATGGTGAAGTGGTCAGATCTTCAGCCACCATGATCCTGTAAGCAGCAGGACGTGCAGGACTCAGCTGGGCTCGCTACAGCAGGCTGGCGGGGACGCGCCCGAGGAGTGTGTGTGTGTGTGTGTGTGTGTAGAAAGTGCTTCCTCCTCTGTGCAGCTCTGCAGCATTTCTGCTATTAGCCGAGCGAACGCGTCCGATTCCCGCCGCACCGCGATCTAATCTAACATTTAAAAGCATCCCGGAATAAACTAGTGGCTTTTAGAAACAATTTGACTTGGAAGCAACGAGACACGGTTCGGCAGCCACGGCCGAGCCCGGGTGGATGTGGGCTGGGCCAGCAGCACAGGAGGGTGAGCGCGAGCTGCTGGTCCCGCGGCGCGAGCCCTCACTCACCTGGCTGTACCGCACCGTGAAAGGTCTCAGGTAGTTGGAGCTGGCGCACGGAACCACCTGGATGTTACTAATCTGCTCCATGCTTCAGATATTGGTGCCCGCCAGCGTCTCACGACACAGCTCAGCCGCAGCACACGAGCCTACGGTGGACAAACGAAACGTCTACGGAAGCCCGCGAAGGGCAGAATAAAAAAAACGACTTTTATGCATGTGTTTTAAAGAGAAACATTTCGGGTCTTTTTTTAATATGTATTCATGTTTACAAATGGTGAAACTCGTCGCAACAGAGAAATCGAGGTCACCAGTTTCTAAAAAAAAAGAAGGAAAGAAAAGAAAACTTTAATTTCCCGTCCCGCATTGAGCCCAGAGTGAGTTTGAGCTGACAGCCCGGACGCAGGTGTGCGTGACTAGTACCAAACGTCTTCCAGCTCAGCCTGAATCACCGTAGAAAGATGAGCCACCAACACTAGTGTTATCATCTGGGGGTTTTTGTGTTTCACACGGCGGAGTTATCAGTCATAATGATGCACACCTGTGTATGATGAACAATAAAGATAAGCAAATCAGAAGTTGTAGCACGTTGTTGAAAAACCTTTGATATAGTAATAGTTTTTTATTATAAATAAATTTCATTTAGTTATTTTTAAGTTGCAGTTGGAAATAAAACGTCAGTTTTATCACTAAAATCACGTGCATCTTCTGAGTAATTCTCAATGTGTTTTAAGTGGCTTTAAGGCTTAATGTGTTGAATATGTGATAGTATAAATCAACTCAACTCAGCTTTATTTATATAGCACTTTATAACCAGCCAAGGCCATGCCAAAGTGCTGTACATAGGAATACAATCAAATTAAAAGAATATAGCACAAGGTATGTAACCACTCCTGAATATCAGATGTTAAGAAATAATACTGTATAAAAACTAGATAAACATAAAAACCTTTAAAATCAATTGAATGTAGTTAAACATAAAAGGAAAAAGTTGTGGGTCTATGGATTTCAGGATTGTAACATTTTTCAAGGCCTTTCTTCCATTTTCTAAAATTATGTACCGATGACTTTTTCCTCTGAAGTTGATGCTTCATCTTCATTGCAGTGATCTTGGTCACCCGAATGACCTTTTATTTCATGTTGCTGAATGAACTATGCAGTGTGCTGAATACATTACCCTGGTAAAATGGTAAAAGGTGTGGTTCCATTACAGTTACTCAAAAAAAAAAAAAAAACTCAATAGCACATAAATGTCTGTGTGTTGAAGGTTGTTGAAGGTTGAATGTCACTTATACTCACAAACTGCTTGTTACTCTTTTTTTTCTGTTAAAGAAATAATTTGTTACATTACAGCCTCCCACTTGAATATCTGGAGCACCTTCATTAACATAACTTCATTAACAGAACTTCCCACAGTCCCTCAAGTTTTTTTGCTAATCTGTTTAGGGGATTTGAATGTGATTCAGACTGTTGGACAACAACGTGTGGCCTTTAAGGAATGTGTACAGAGGGAAAATCTGTGAATGGACTTTCAAGTAAACAAGGCTCACGAAAGCAGGTGGCAAAACTACTTGAAGAAGAATAGATCCATGAATCCATGAACCACCTCTGACAGTCTTTAGGGATAAAAGGAGCGTAATAGACATATCTGGGCTAAGATGATGAACACACAATTTTGTGTGTGTGACGTAGGATAGCATTATAACAGATATTATGTAGGCCATTAGGGATAAAGGCTTTTGTATCCTTATTAATGACCTACTATAATTATTTTTTTGTATCTCTCAGTCAATTGCTATGATCTCATATCCAAATATGAAGTCAGTTGGTACAAAGGTTTTACATTTGTTTATGCACATTAACTATTACCACAGGCATGTGTGTGACTCCAGAATCTTTACCTCAGCTACTCTACATTAAAACTAGATGAAGATGTTCAGCCTCTCTGCCTTGTGCTCAGCTTCCTGAGGAGTCTTTAATTCATTCACCACATATAATATCTCTCTCTCTCTCTCTCTCTCTCTCTCTCTCTCTCTCTCTCTCTCTCTCTCTCTCTCTCTCTCTCTCTCTCTCTCTCTCTCTCTCTCTCTCTCTATCTTTCTGCACAATGATTTCCTAGACTCTTATTTTGTGGTCCCCATGTTGTAAAACACAGCTTCTGTTATCCCACCCATGTGTACTGGTTTTGTTGCATTGCAGCACACTGTGGCTTAATGGGTGAAGAAATTAATTTAGCTGTCACCAACACACTTTGTGGTTTGGTCCCTCTGAGGGACAGCTTAAAAATAGGCTTAAAATGGCCCACTTTATGCCTGGGAACTTTCAAGGTAGAAATCACAATAAAATGAATGAAGCATTTGGTCTCTTGCCCAAAGGTAAAACTGTATGAAGCCATATCTGAGTGCAAAGATAAACCATTTGATGAGGGTGACATACTTTATCTGATACTTTAGCAAAATCTTGAGATAAAGAGTCTCAGTGCTTAGTCTAAATCGTCTCAGAAGGATGGTGTTTGGCAGGTTAAGTGTATCTCGTTTGATGGAGGATGGTTAACATGGTTTCAGGAAGTAGGACAACAGCTAATTGCTCTGTGAGGACGTAGCTTAGGGACCTTTTTGACTGAGAGGTCAAGGTCACAGTCACAGGCGGTATGTAATTGGCCCACGGTCCCCTGAGCTAATGTAAGAAAATGCATTCTCCCTCACTGCATGTGCGCTCTTACAAATCAATGCCATTCTTTAAAATATATATGTGATTGGTTGGTACAATCACAAACATTTAATGAAACTGTAAATGCATTTAACAGAATTATTACCATTTCAACATATAGATTTGAGCTCTTTGTTTTTCTGTTTTTATGATTCTATTGACCTAAAATGTTTCTCAAATGTACCTTCTTTTCTAAATTCAAATCGGAACATTCTCGTGTTAAAGCTCTGTTCAGCGCATCTGTTCAAAGACACAATACACTGTCCTTTCTAGTTCCCACCCTGCTCATTCATCATCAGTTACGACTCTCAGAATTTCTTTCCCACACAATCCGTTTCCACCCAGCCTCCAGCAGCCCATAACATTCTCAGTGGCAATCGAGTCCTCGTTTAATCCAAACGAGCCCCGTTTGATGAAGCAGCATGATAAAGCAACCAGGAAATGAAGCCTCGCCAGACCGCTGGGCGTGACCACGTCTCTGCATCTCAGGGCTGACATGGTACCGTGTGGCACAAACGTTGTGTTGTCCAATGATAATACTAATCACTGCAGTCACAACATTGAACAGAGTGGGGGGAGCTGATGGGGGGGGGGGGTGTCTTTGCAAGGGGGTTGGGGGAAGATGATGTCATCCAGCCCCACAGCATGGCATTCTTTCACAAGCCCTCCCTGGGCCACAATCTTCTTGAGCCAGCTTCCTCTTCAGGAGAACAAGTTCCCGCCCTTCATACACGGGCAGGATGTAACACTTTTGCTCACAGATTTACATCTAAATAAACACACCCAGACGAAACAATGTGCATCTGGAAGGGAGTGTGCAGACCTTTCTTCTCCACCCTGCCGATTGATATTGGCCCGATCGGCCTGGGCTGGGTGCTCCGATAAGAACGTGTAGGAGGGGAGCGTTGGCCCTGAAGTCCGGATAGCTCTGGAGCCGTAGAAAGGTGTACAGGGTACAGTGTCTCCCAGATGGAGGAGAGGTTCTCCTGGAGGTCAAGGTAGCTCCAGAGAGCACAGTAAGAGAGGTCAGAGTCACATGGTGTCACTGACTGTTGACAGACCAGGCAACTCTCAGCAGGGAGCTAATAGCATACAGTCATGCTTAGACACTACGGCACAGATAAACTAGATAGCTGTCGGTTCAGGAGGTTGAGATAGAGGACGAGAAATAGAACGCTGCAGTATGTAGGCTGTTTTATTCGAGTTTATTAGGACCTGCCCGGCCTCACTTCAGTGTGCCAACTGAGGTTTGAATTCCCACTGCATTGTGTGATTTAAGCTGTTACTGTATGAGAGCAAGTAATATGAGTGCATGTATGTTTGAAAGTACAGGATGATTGAAAATGTGGCGGTTACACTCATAGAGGGGCAGATTCCCTTTTAAAGGAGGAAGAAAAAACAGACTCAAGATCCTCATCAGTCCCGTCAATAACACGCTGCCCCATCAGGGTCCAGTGGGGCCCCGACGGGCCCCGTTTGTCTTATCTGGCCCTCCGTTTGCCTTTGGGAGCTCAGCAGAGGGTTAAGCCGGACCACTGTGAGCAGCTCAGAACACGAGCATCCACCAGCCCCCCCGTCATCCTGAATTAGCCTCCATCAAGCTCCAAGACAAGCCAGGACCCCAGAAAGCTTTTTCACATCATGGGGTCATGGAGACCACATGGAGACCTCTCCACCTCACCCAAACATATACTTTTATATCTGTAGTTCTGTCTCTTTCCCTGAAGCCATGCACTGGGTCTGGACTTATCTGTCAGGGTCAAGCAGGGATTTGGCCACTGCGGTGGATAAGGAAGGTGGGCCTCTGGGAATGCACTTAACCAAGGTGCCTGCTGCGTTTCTGTTAGTGCTCCCAGGGTGTCTGACAATACGCGGCGCCCCCCACAGGCCGAGGTCCTGACAGACCGTCGCCGTGCCGAGATGTGAGCGAACAAGGTCAACATATCCCACCATCGTCAGCATGTGAATTTTAGTCCTTGGGATCAGAGCTTTCTCAGGTATGAGCTTTTGGACTTTAATGTCCAGGTTTTCAGACATAAACATGTTTTAGATCGGACATGATGCATATTGTCCTGTGTTATCTGAAACTTTGAAGCAATTTTTCATTCATTCTGAGCTTGGGTCTTTGTTATAGTTTCAACAGTTGAACATAATCTGCATATTTTATACAGGGAGCAGCTGTTATTTACATTGTAAATCTAGTTTTTCAAAATCACAAAAAATTTAATTAGTCAAGAATTTTATACTAACAAAAAAAGAGCTCTGTCCAGACCTTTATTTTATAACTTCATATTTATACCTATAAGAAAAAAATAGACAAATCGACGTTTGTGTGCAGAGTTCACCAATATTTCACCAGCTGGCATTGTGTGTAACACCAGGGATTGAGCTCAGGCATCAGGCTAGCCGACGTGCTGTTGTCACTGCAGCAATGCAGGTCACACTCAGCATGTGCAGTAAGTGTTATGAGTGTTTTATTTGGGGGACGGCGGAGAGGGAGAGGTTGTGGGGGTTCGTGTACGTGATATCATGTGGGCAGGTGTGGGCCATGTAGCAAGGGGTTGGGTAAGAATGGCAATCGCCTGTCACATCAAACACAGTCCCACCCCTCCTCTGTTTCCAGGTAGGGCCTAAATAAAGGCAACCTGATCCATGTGGAACCCGCCTCTTATGAATAGGCGTTCAAACAGCAGGCCTGCTATCCGTCCAAGGTCTTTGTAATGGAAACCTCTGCTGTTATTTTGCCCCTCGCGCTTTCAGGCAGGGCTATTATTGTTATCCTGGCTCCGGATGTGTTACCCACACAAGGCCAGAAATTCCCACTTTGGGCTCTTTATTTCGTGCAAGAATGGTGACCACCCCACCCAGGGTCCATTCTGTCCCAAGGTACTGATGCCCATTCATCTTAAGCGAGTCAGAAATAGAAGTAACGATGGATCACGGTTGGGGCGCGGGAGCGGGTCGTGCCACTGTGGCAGCGTGGGGGATATTTTTGGTGGAGGAGTGGAATCAGACAGGAGTGACAGTCTGTGGGGACTTAGTGGACCAGTAGGCTGACAAGCCCACTGAACTTTGATCCTTTGGTTTGCGCTCAGGCAGCTGTCTCCCCTCTCACGTGGAGAATCACCGTTTCGTCTGCACCACAATGGGCATCTTTTAGTTTGTGCACGAGGCACGGCATGCGGGACTCACTGCTCACGCTGCCCAGGGAGAAAGGTCAGGGCATAAACGCAGGGTTACGCTTCACAAGTGTGACTGTGTGTGTGTGTGTGTATTTGTGTGATGGCTTGTGTCCTGCATCGCCATGGGAATGCACGCTCCCTTGCTAATTACTCGCTTCAGTGGTCCTGCGGAGACACTGTTAATGGCACGTAACTCAATCTCCAAAACCTGAGCTGTTCTACCGAGGGTGTAACCCACATGCACGACAGAGTGGGGTGGGGGTTAAGGGGTATTTAAAGGAGGAAGAGGAGGATGAGGACGAGGACTGGAGTGGAGGGGGAATAACATGGAGGCGACGTTTGTGACACACTAAACCAACTGTTCGAGCGCAGGGGCGCGACACAGGCACGTTCTGGTGGTGAGTCTGGAGCGGACTGGGTTTGGAGCGGACCGCGGCTGTGCCGCGGTGCAGATGAGTGGGGGGTTGTAGGGTAGCAGCATGTCTGAAGGAGGACTGGGGACAATGACAGAGAAGTGAGAATCTGCTCCTGCAGCTGGGGGCATTAACTGCAGCCTAAGAATAATAATTGCTGCTTTTGTCATGGCAGTGGTATGTTAATGACATATTCTGCCATGGCCACCCGATTGGCTGCGGGAGGGGAGATCAGAGGATCCCGCGGGGACCCACGTACGTCCTACTGCAGAGACCGCGGGAACAAAACGCAGCTTGGGGACAGAGACCAGCATGGCCCAAAACCGAGGCTCCATCACGAAGCCCGGCTCGGGCCGGTTCCCGTCACCTCTGGGCTGGGCGTGGCTGGAGACGCCAGGCTCCGCCCCCACCTACGTGCATGCTGGCCATTCTCCACCCGGGAAGGCGGGAGAAGCTCTAGACTGTTGTGTTCACTAATGACGAGAGCGCCGAACCGGCGTGGGGATAATCCGGCCTAACACATGCGTGGCTAACCACTAAGGGGTTGGCTTCATTAGTGGTGCAAAGAAAGAGGTTCACACCCTCACCGATCCATCAGCTTTCATTTTCACCTTGTGCTCAGGAAAGGTCTCCTGTGGAGCTATAAAAAACTCTGCCATGAGCGTGAAGAAGTGAACAAGGGCAGGTCTACATCAGCAGACGGGGGTGACGGCACCGATTGGAGAACCACGAGGATGTGCAAAGACCACGAAGTATCATCATCTTGGCAGCGAGGAGCACTGCTTCACAGCTCACTGATTAACTCCATGAACATTTTCTTTCCTTCATTATGGATTTTTGTTTATTTTCCCATTTCTCTTTGGCAGGGGACTGAAACAGCTGGTGAGATTCAGCGAGAGGCTGGTGAGCGCCGGGCCCGCCACCCTGACTCACGCCCAGGCAGGCTCAGTGGTGCCGTGTTGGCATGACGCTGGTTATTCTGGGGAAGGCTGAGGGTGGGAGAGAGAGGTGAGACATCCTGACTATTCGTCAGCTCGGCAGGATGGAGCTCCTTGTTGGCAAATGGAGAAATCTCATTAGTGGAGCACTTTGTAGTTGTTGTTTCAGCTACTGCTTCTCCCTTAGTGAGGGATAAGTGACCCCTGTTGGCCAGTCATTTACATTTTATGTGAAAATAAATGTTTTCAAAATCAACCAATTTGTTTTCGAATTGCAAACATATGCACACACACACACACACACACACACACACACACACACACACACACACACACACACCATTAATAGCTTTTATTGCACATAAATGAACATTTTTGAAGTAAGCAAACATCTGTATCCTCCTCAAAATCTCATGACCACAAATCAGTCATTTGGAAATAAAACTAGAGCAGCAGCCCTGTGCATCCTGCACACATGCCCAGGTGTTCACCAGAACCCGCCGTAGGAAGCCCAGAATGCAACAGTCCACCCGACCAGTACAGCCACGCTCACCAGGCTGAGATGAAAGTGTCAAGCGGCCAAGGTCAGTCCTTCACGAGGCAGAGGCAGTGCTTGTCGGTTCCTGAGATCTCCCATGGGTGTGCGGGCCGCACCAGAGCCCGGCTGGGCGCAAATAAAGGCCAGAGGTTTGGGATCCCTCCCCGGGGGGCCTCCTTTTCCTGTGCCACCCGTTTCAGAAGGCCAATATTATTCTGCCCCGGGGCCTGAAGAATGACTCCATTGTGCTGTAGGCCAAACGCGGCCTTCCTCCCGGCCCACTCCGCGCATTATTTACCCACCGCCGCCGCAGCTGACCATTATCTGACCTCTACCGTACACACCCCAGCTGTGGGCCGCCTGGTTCTGCAGCACGCAACGCTACGCCCTGATAAGGCCAGCGTGCGAGTGGCCAGGACCACGCACCCAGACCTGCGAGCGACCAGGACCACGCACCCGGACCTGCGGGTGACCAGGACCATGCACCAGGGCCTGCGGGTGACCAGAACCCCACACCTGGACCTGCGGGTGACCAGGACCTCACACCTGGACCTGCGGGTGACCAGGACCTCACAACTGGACCTGCGGTTGACCAGGACCACGCTCCCGGCCCTACGAACGACCAGGGAAATGTCAACAAAGAGTGAGGCACTAAAACCTCTCGACAAGCCCGATCGTTTCCCACGGCAGGAGTGAGAACGTGCCACTTGCTTTCCAGGGACGAAAATGGGGCCACTGTAACTTTGTTCAATCGGACTACGTATGTCGGTGCTTCGAGTTCCCCATTGTTGTATTGTTTGCAGTGTTATGGACCAGCAAAAGTGTAACGTGTAACAGTGCTGGACACGTTAACAGAAAATGGGTGTGATGGGTGTATGAAGAACATTCACTCCTTTCAATAGTTTTAATAAAAGAATAAAAGTCACATACTGTACACACAAATAATTACATTAATTGTAAAGTGTGCTTATCCATCTGGTTTGTAGTGATGACTGTGTTTTACGCCCTGGGGGCAGCATTCAAAGCTTTTGTTCAAATTGGGGCACGTTTCCTATGTACCACCACACCTGTGTGTACCCACGAGTCAGTGAGGGGTCAGACCACCTGCCCATGCCTGTCCAACATTCTTCATACAATCAAGACATAGCTCTATAATCCCAAAAGGAATGACTTTGTAAAGGAGGGATCGACCTTAGTCAAAGTCGACTCCTGCTTTTGGTTTCTAAGGAGCGTGCTCACACTTGCACCGGGTGTTCATACGGCTGAAATAAGCTCCAGAGAACCCGAGGTTACTTTCCTTTGCATTCGAAGGCACATTCATTTGCACTGGAATGAGTGCTATGGGTATGTTTCAGGACAAGGTGCAGTCATTTGTCAAGACCTTTTGACATTTGTCCCTCCCATGTGCTGACATTCACAAGTGGTGTACACTGCCCGTCAATAGATGTACACATTTACACTTTCTTCTCTCATACATATCTTACTCTATTCCTTAATCCTTTTCCAGGTTTTATGACCAGCAACAGTTTTTATACTGGGATCAACTGTGAGGATGGCAGCATCACAAAAAGGCTTTATATGGGATTAGATTCTGCTTGTTATTAAAAGATATTCCCAGTTTCTCTGTTTTATTTGATTTTAAAGCAACAAAGTTTCAATTCATCTCTTGTAAGACCAAAAGACAGATGTAGTGCTACTCCAGATATCACAGGATATGACTTATCAATAGTTTGCACAACACAAAGGATGTGCATCTTAAGTCATGTTAAGATGACTTAAGATTAAGTCATGTACCATGTCCCTTCCTTGATGAATAATCCCTTCCAGCTTGCACTCATGGAGAAAACTGAGATAGGCACAGCTTAGTTGCATTGAAGCGCTGAACACGTGGCTAGAACGGAATGAGCCCATTCCACACCATTGCACACGGAGGGCAGTCAGGGGGCGGCTGCCTGCCCGTCCGCACGAGCGCAGGCAGGGGCAGCTGGCGGGATGTGTCCTCTCACGCCGCCCTGGGTACGGGAGAGAGGCGGAGCGTGCCTGGCGGACGCTTTACTCAGGAGCGGAACCGAGGATTAGAGTTGATGGGACTGGCCTAATCCTGCAGCACGTTCCCATCACAACGTGCTTGTACCTAACAAAGGTGCACCACGGTAACCTGCAATAATCATTAACAAGCCCACCTGTCAATCATGGCCTGTGGGCGGAACAGAACTGGAAGGGCACGTTAAAGGTTAACGTGCTGCTGACGTCAGACATTAGCATAGCTGAAGGCCCAGACGCTGTGAAAAGAGGCTCTTTAAATGCAACGTGTGCGCCTATGTGCTCTCTTTCAACTTTGGTAGTAAAAAGCAGGCTCAGTTCAGGATGTCATCTCCGAAACGGTTTCTCACAAACGTGCTGACGCCATCTTGGTGCCAGGGAGAGAGTGAGCAGGACATGGAGCTGAATACAGATAGTGGAAGTAGTTTTGGTGTAGTCTTGGAGTAGTTTATCCTTGGTGTAGTCTTGGTGTAGTTTATCCTTGGTGTAGTCTTGGAGTAGTTTATCCTTGGTGTAGTCTTGGAGTAGTTTATCCTTGGTGTAGTCTAGTCTTGGAGTAGTTTATCCTTGGTGTAGTCTTGGTGTAGTTTATCCTTGGTGTAGTCTAGTCTTGGAGTAGTTTATCCTTGGTGTAGTCTTGGAGTAGTTTATCCTTGGTGTAGTCTTGGTGTAGTTTATCCTTGGTGTAGTCTAGTCTTGGAGTAGTTTATCCTTGGTGTAGTCTAGTCTTGGAGTAGTTTATCCTTGGTGTAGTCTTGGTGTAGTTTATCCTTGGTGTAGTCTAGTCTTGGAGTAGTTTATCCTTGGTGTAGTCTTGGTGTAGTTTATCCTTGGTGTAGTCTAGTCTTGGAGTAGTTTATCCTTGGTGTAGTCTTGGTGTAGTTTATCCTTGGTGTAGTCTAGTCTTGGAGTAGTTTATCCTTGGTGTAGTCTAGTCTTGGTGTAGTTTATCCTTGGTGTAGTTTATCCTTGGTGTAGTCTAGTCTTGGTGTAGTTTATCCTTGGTGTAGTCTTGGAGTAGTTTATCCTTGGTGTAGTCTAGTCTTGGAGTAGTTTATCCTTGGTGTAGTCTAGTCTAGTCTCGGTGTAGTTTATGCTTGGTATAGTCTAGTCTAGTCTTGGTGTAGTTTATCCTTGGTCTAGTCAAGTCTTGGTGTAGTTTAGTCTAGTCTTGGTGTAGTCTAGTCTAGTCTTGGTGTAGTCTAGTCTTGTCTTTCTCTTTTCTTAATTAGTGTGCTGAGGAACTACCGGCGGTTTCCATGGACTACATGACTTCTAGTTATCTTCCCTATTCCCATTTCCCATGTTACACGTGTCCTCTTTTCTACTTGTTTGTTGTGTGTGTGTGTGTGTGTGTGTGTGTGTGTGTGTGTGTGCATATGAATACATAAACATTCAGATTAGATCTTGGGAGCATTCCAGTCAGGAGATAACATTAGTCCTTTATTTGTTTGTTTTAATGAACTCTATTTGGTGTTTTAACAAGTAAAAACACGACATGTGGGGGTATTTGCCAATCTCTCATCTGGTTAAATGCAAATGTTCTTACTGCACTACCGAATTTGGCAATGATTCAAATTCCGATAGTAAATCTGAGGTTAACCTAAATGCATTTTTACATCTTTTATAACAAAATGCTTTCATGTCAGTTTTACAGCTGAGGACCACAGTAAATCTCACGAAATGGAGAACTGCATAGGCCAGTTGTAAGAAGCTGTCATTACCACCTGCACTGACGGCTGTCCTGGTCGACCTCCTCTGCTGTGGACCATGTCAGCTGATCTCTGCCTGAACACAACTCCAGCCGCGTGGGCCGCCCCCTCCCCCCCCC
Organism: Brachyhypopomus gauderio; assembly: GCF_052324685.1. Classification (NCBI taxonomy): domain Eukaryota; kingdom Metazoa; phylum Chordata; class Actinopteri; order Gymnotiformes; family Hypopomidae; genus Brachyhypopomus; species Brachyhypopomus gauderio. Next base: position 8,818,536 of record NC_135219.1, read on the forward strand.
AGCCCCCAGCACCACCCAGACACCCCCCCCCCCCCCAACCGACCCGCTCCAGCACACAGACCAGGCCCTACAGCTCCTCAGAGGCATTTCATAACATTCACATTTTTGTCTTTCTCTGCTAACATAGGTACCTTTTGATACCTTGTTATTTTCACCAGCAATATGAAACCATTGATTTTGGGTCAGAATGAAGGAAGGCCTACATAACTGGCTTATAAAAAACAAATAAATAGTTTCCCTTTTCACAAGAAAAAAAGAGTTTTTACTGTTTATTACATCTCAGGTGCAGTTATGATAAAGGTTGTAGCAGTTTCAGTATGCATTTATGTCTTTTTCATTAAATTTGATTTCTGTGTATTTTGGTAAGTAAAAAGTACCCATTTAATATCTGCTAATCAAAGCCCACACCCTTTCTGTCCTTCATCCAGACCACTGCCTGACTCCAGATACAACTGACAACTAGATTTCCCAAAGTGCACCATTAAATGGACTATACCAGGTATCACCAAATGGCGGACCGCGGTCCGGATCCGGACCCGAACGCCGTCCTGTCCGGACCCAATCACATTCCTGATTAACTGGATACGGACCCAAATGCCAAAAAAATTTTAACGGGAGACTATATTTTAAACCGGAGAATTTATTTTCAGACGAGTGTTACGTTCACCACCCATTTGAGTGTTAGTTTCGCCCCCCGCTCAACAACTTTCGTTCGCCACCCCCCCCCCCCCCCCCCCCCCCCCCCCCCCCGCGCAACAACTTTCGTTCGCCACCGCGGACCCGGACCTAAGGTCTGAGCTATCTGCCAAAAATGGACCGCGGAAAGATTTAATTGATTACCCCTGGACTATACAGATTACACCACACTTCCAGCTGGGAAATCTCTAAAAACAAATAAAGACAGTTTTACTGGCCACTGAAGTGTTGCATCTCAGAAGCTTCTTGAACTGCTGTAACACAGATGTCTAGGTCATCAGATAATGATAGAGCACTTCTCACTGCTAGAGACAAGAAGGGTCAAGTCATGACTCTCGTCTCTACACAGAGATCGAGTCAGGAAAATTACCGCCCTCGGTTTGTGTGACAACAGCACCATCTGGCGGTCAGACTGCATAAGCCACAGGTGCCATTTTCTGCTAGACAAAAAACTTAACAAAAAATTGGGTGCGACACAGAATATAATATGTGTAAATATATATGTATAAAGATTATAATTAAATGTTGCCGTTTGCAACTTACCATTCTCACAGCCGTTAACAGTACTGTGATTGCATCAAAATTAGTAGCATTTCAAACAGAGATTAATACTTACAGAATTTACATGTACAATTAGTGCTGTGATATGTCACAGAAGGGCTATTAGCAGAAGATCCTGTGACTGTATATATCTTGCAGTTCTGACATTATACACAGCTAAAAATCGGCCAGTGACTAAACAAAGAGGCTTTGTGCAGGTTTCCCACGTTCTTGTTCAGGAAGCCACATGAGCACCACCAAATTACTGCAGGCATGTGACGTTTATCTGCTGTTAAGATGGTCTGTCCCCTTCCTGCAAGAGCACGTGGACGCACATACACAAACAGTTACAACAACCTGTCATCTAACATTAAAACTGCTGTTTTTAGCCGTTTTTTAAAATGTTTTTTAAGAATTATTGTAACAATGCTAAATTGCTCATATGCACACACACACACACACACACACACACACACACACACACACACACACACACACACACACACACACACACACACACACACACACACACACACACACACACACACACACACACACACACAGACACCTCAGGTATTCTTGAATCCCATCTCAGTGCTTCATTCCTTCAGAAAAAACAACCGTATTATATTAGTGAACAGGTAATTGACCATATCCAAAGAAATGGGAATTAAATTAAGGAATAAAATTAAATTAAGTAGGAAAATTAAATTAAGGAGGTCGAATGGGACGATCAAGAGAGAGAGAGAGAGAGAGAGAGAGAGAGAGGAAGAGATGGAAGGGGGAGTCTGTAGAGTCTTGCTCTAAATCTTGTGATATCTTTCTTGAACTTTCTTAGCTGTACATAGGGGTACGGACACTCAAATGCTCAAAGGGGGTTTTGTGTTTATGTCCACATGCATAAAAATTTTTTTTGATCTCCCTATTTTAAGTGATTAATAGACTTGCACAGTTTAAGTACAAAACACCAAACATATCACCATTGCATAATTCACTACCCATGTATGTTACATTGTTCCTCTGAAGTCCACTAGATGGAGCTATTGCTATTTTCTATTCAGCAAATTACTACTATTACAGTGAATTTAAACTATACATGCAAATTGGCATGTTTTGAACTTCATGATGATTATATACTACATAACAAAATGGTGTTGATGTTCTAACTATTGGGTGAAATAGACATCAGACCTTCAATGCTACATGTCAGAACTGTTAAGCACAAGTTTACACAATACATCATATCAATACATCAATAGCAGAGGGCAGCAATGAGTGAAACAGTCAATTACAGCCATAATTAACTGCCCCAAGCAACCAATGAAAGTTTCCCATGGAGATCAGAGTGTCCAATCAGGCTCCTTACTGCGACTTGCCTGGCCAGTCAGGCTTCCTGCTGTGATTAGGGCCGTCTCGGAAGTCTGACAGGACCTATGTGCACCGGTGAATCCTGCTCTCCCACTGTTGACATCCCAGTCACCACTGACACTGACTGATTGCTTCATTGAAGAGGTAACATCATACACTGGGGTAATTGTGTCTCTAAGGTCAATGAAATGTGACTTCTTCTGATTTTTCTTATGCCAGGTTAGCGGTCCGTGTAGACATTTCCTATAGCTTGGAACTAATTATTATTTAGTTTGCCAAAACTAAATAAGCCACATGCAAGGATTAACATATGAGCTTAAGTGACATCCAATTCCTAATCCATATGGGTCCATATGACGTTTGTCCACCCTTTGCAGCTAGAACAGCTTCAACTCTTCTGGGAAAGCTGTCCACAAGTTTTAGGAGTGTGTTTATGGGGATTTTTGACCATTCTTCCAGAAGCGCATTTGTGAGGTCACATTATGATGTTAGACTAGAAGGCCTGGCTCTCAGTCTCTGCTCTAATTCACCCCAAAGGTGTTCTATTGGGTTGAGGTCAGGACTCTGTGCAAGCCAGTCAAGTTCATCCACACCAGACTTTATGGACCTTTATGGGCCTGCCATCCATGACTTTATGGACCTTGCTATGTGCACTGGCGCACAGTTATGTTGGAAGAGGTCAGCTCCTAACTGTTCCCACAAAGTTGGGAGTATGGAATTGTCCAAATTGTGTTGGTATGCTGAAGCATTCAGAGTTCCTTTCACTGGAACTAAGGGGCCAAGCCCAGCTCCTGAAAAACAAACCACACCATAATCCCCCCTCCATAAAACTTTACACTTGGCACAATGCAGTCAGACAAATAATGTTCTCCAAAAGTCCATCAGATTGCCAGATGGAGAAGCACAATTCGTCACTCCAGAGAACGCGCCTACACTGCTCTAGAGTCCAGTGGCGGCGTGCTTTACACCACTGCATCTGACACTTTGCATTGCAGCTGCTTGACCATGGAAACCCATTCCATGAAGCTGCCTGCACACTTTTCTTGAGCTAATCTGGAGGCCACATGAAGTTTGGATGTCTGTAGTGACTGCAGAAAGTTGGTGACCTCTTCACACTATGCGCTTCAGCATCCGCTGACCCCGCTCTGTCAGTTTACGTGGCCGACCACTTTGTGGCTGAGTTGCTGTCGTTCCCAAACACTTCCATTTTCTAATAATACAGCTGACAGTTGACTGGAATATTTAGGATGGAGGAAATTTCAAGACTGGATTTGTTGCACAGGTGGCGTCCTATCACAGTTCCATGCTGGAATTCACTGAGCTCCTGAGAGTGACCCATTCTTTCACAAATGTTTGTAAATAAAACAGTCTGCACATCTAGATGCTTTTATACAACTGTGGAACGTGATTGGAACACCTGATTCCGATAATTTGGATGGGTGAGCGAATACTTTTAGCAATATAGTGTATATGACCCAGCAACCACTACAACCATTACATTGTTATTGCTTTAATTGAGGAAGAATGCATTTCTTGTTATTGGAGTTCTTGTTATTCTGCCTATCACATTTTATTAGAATGTATAAAATACTAAGACAGGTGCCAGAATGCAATAGGAATAATGTGCAATGCAAAAGCATTGAACATCAGCATTTGTGCCTTGGCTCAGGCTCCTGAGGCACCTTGCCTGGGGCTGCTTGTAATGTCAATAATGCCTACTGCAGTTCTCATAGCAAATCTGACAGTCCGGCTGCACTCCCAGTGTTTACATGTCACTGGTGATATTATTGTTCTAGTTTATTGTCCCTGGTGGGACATTTGTCACACAGCATTGTAGCATGACCTAAGACACACACATTACAACATTAAGCGCACACACACACACACACACACACACACACACACACACACACACACACACACACACACACACACACACACAATTAATAGCTTTTATTGCACATGCTATCAAATACCGTTGATATCTGTTACACTCAGTTCTCTGACATTTCTACATTTTGCCTGACAGAAGTAGCTCAAATTCCCCTTAGAAAGCATAGAAAGGGTTACTGATCACATACTAGATACGTCGAAAATATCAAGCAGTGAATTCTGTTCCCCTATAATCTTACTCACTACATTTAGAACCTTATATTTAAAACCTCAAATTATATTTATAACATCAAACTATTTCTGTTCTCGAGATCCAAATGACCAGACTGTAACAGCCAGTGTTAAAATACACACAGGCCTATTGAAAGTATGATAAAATACCATCAATTATTTACTTTAAAAACAAAACATCACCATTTGTATCCCAAATACTAGTTTCTGTAAGTGGATGTTCTTTTACTCTGAAATGAATGACTTATCTTTGGTTTTTTAAACATTCAGAATATTATGTTCACACTTACAAACAGTTCCATCTACTATATGTCCATATAACACCTCCCTATCCTGTAGCAGACTGATCATAACAGAATTGTCTACGGATGTGATAACGTCTGACCTTCTGTCAACTCACACTAGTCTACAAAATAAACAGCAGAGACAACATGCAGGTTTGTGGTGGCTCTGTGGAAGATGAGCACTGTTCATACAATACATCATTAACCCTCAACACTGTGGGGTCTACACTTTAAAACGTCTACATTTCAATTTAGAGTGGTAACATGAAGATTAATTATCACTCATTTCAAAGACATTCAAATGATATTATGAGAAATGTTTTGTATTCCAAATATTATGTGTTTTACCTTCTATTATATGCATAATGTAAATATTTCATTAGTAGGTGGTGTACGCTTTGTAAACCAATTTCTAGTGTGTCCAACAGTGAATATGAAAACAAATCTGTAGCATGCAAACACAGACATACCGTGTCTCACATACGCAGTTATCTTTATAAGTAGATGGATATATGTATAGACAGAAAGACAGGTCCACAGATTCAAAGAAATATATTAACTTATGCAGCTGTGTTCTCAATAACCAGCAAGGATGGCTGTCGTACTGCAAGTACACACTCCAGCCTGCATCAACGACACCACGCAGCCGGGGCATTAACATCAAGCTATGTCGTGTTATGAAAGCTTTGGAGCAACGTTGTGGAGGCCAGTGCAGAACATGTTCCACTGTGGTTAGCCCTCCTCACACTGGAGTGAGTTCTTATGACTTCTGGTCCTGCTCCCTCTGGCGTGGTGCAGAATTACGCGCGGACAGGATGTTGATGACACAGTGGGTGACCTACGTGTTAAGGAAATTGTCATTTCGCACTGATAATTTCTCATTTCTGGTGCTGGTTGGATGCTATGAATTGTATGAAAAGTATGTCATGAGCCTCAGGATATACATTTTGGTTTAAACAAATTCATTTAAAAAGTCTGCCATCGAATATTAACTCCTAACCTCATCATCACTTACCAGTGTCACCAAAGGCAGCAACATTTTACAAACTGTATAAATGTTTCAAAACATTTCAAATCATATGTTTAATGGAATCTATCACAGAAACCTCATGTTTTCAACCCTCTGTACTATAGTCTTTAGTGTGATGGAATGGAGAACTGGTTTGACATTGTTTTGACCTTTTTGAACAAGGAGCATTACATGGAAATGCAAATTCAAATGCAAATCCAGCAAAAAAACAATACGGGGTCGTGAAATGCACCAATTCCAAAACACCCCAGCCGGTTTCGTGATTAAGATCTATGTCTAAAGTGAACATGTCCCGTGTTTGTTCATTTTAACATCATGAACTGTGCAGTTCTGTCCAGCACCGACGAGCCCGCTCACTCTGCGTTGTTGCTAGCCTGGCTAGCATTTGTATATAACGTTATGTACTTTATAGTAACGTTGTAGTATGACGTTACAGCTAACTTCATTTTACTTGCCCATGTTAAAGAGGTAGCCTGTGTTGCCATATAAATATATTACCAAAATGAATCGGCCAATCTCATTTTCTGTAAATACCTCACCTAGCTGTGGCTAACATTAGCTTAACGGCGAACTACGATGGTTGCTTAGCAACATGCACTCTTCCAGGTTAGCTTCTTTGACATGGAAGAACATTTGTTGGTTAATTAAAGTCAGTTTTGCCTGAGAACTGAAATATTATCCAATGCAGACTGAACCATATAGAGAGCCTACAGCTGGATGCCTAAACGCTCATGGTTCACCTGTTACGGTTGGGTAACCATTAGCCTAACTAACACGTCTGTGTGCGAGAAGCTGCCAGTCAGAGCTTATGACTTATTCATGAGCACAAGAAATAAATAAAAACAAATAATAAATCGTTTAATTCAAGGGCCAAACCATGATGTTTTAAATTCCAACCAGTCATATACCTTCTACAGAGACATCAGAGAACAATTTACAAATACTGAATAAATTCATTCTGTGCACCTTTAATTATAACAGTCTGCATCACATTAAGCACCCACTGCTGTTCCTGTGTATGTGAACACAATCCTTGCATCTCAGCAGGAGGAAAAATAAAACCCGTCTGTCTTGCTGTGCCAGAGTTTTGCTGTAGTGAGATGGAGGGACCTGCTTTGAGCATAGGCAGAGCAGGACCAACACACATAAACCTGAGCTGTCCTTCTCTTACACTGTCCACACAAACAGACCACAAAAAGACGAGAAGTCCATTAGATATTTGGGGGAGGTGCAGAAAGATGCAGCCAGAGCACAGGCTTAATGGACCGGAAGGTGTGCATCACCAGGGACGCACACGAGGATCAGCAGAGTCCAAACAGACCTCAGACGAGACCTCAGGCGGAGATCCTGACCTCTTACGCTGAGAGAGAGAGCGTTCGGAGGCATCACCATGACAACACAAATACCTGTGTAAGGGATGCCATCGGCTCATTGTCAGTTTGCTCTGCCATCCGCTCTGCATCATCAACAGCTTGGTTCATTTATCATGCTCCATTTGTTTATTTTAACTTCACCCCCAGGGTGAGCATGTTAATATGTGAAGTATAATTGCCTTCAAAGTAACCATTAAGGTGATGAATTGTAGACACAGTATGACTGCTATCATTAACCTCAGTAAGTCTTTCAGGATGATTACCCTGACTGGCTAACCTGTATGTACTTAGACTAAGCTTGTAATACACTTGCATGAAAATGTAAAGAGTATCAGCGTTGTAGCATTGAACCCTACCTTTCTATCCCTACAAGACACTTCTGTCTCACCCTCCCAAATCTCTCCCCACCCCTTTGCCATCCCTCAGTGGGTGCTTAATGGTATGCAGAGAGTCTGAATGCATTAACCCTGTCTGGTGCAGGCTGGCCCCTCCCTCTCCCCCATCCCAGGGGCATAATTGACTATTCCTTAACGAGCTGCTCCTTTTAAGTCAACGTGATAACGATCTGCAGAGCCGAGTTAATTATGCATGGAGTAAGCAACCTTGAATACCTCCTTACTGAGAGATTTCGCTTTAATTTCCTATTTTTGCTTAATTGGTGCTTCTCTGGCACAATTCACTCCGCCTGGGGTGCCTGTTTGATTGTTGGCAGCTCTGTATTTCTGATGCAGTCTGAGAAAAGTGGGGTGCGAAAGGGCCAGGAGGGGAACTTCCTCTACGAGTCTGTATGAAGAAGCTTGCACTGCAATCTACGGTTCCTCAGGAGGGAGGGGTTGTGCCTCTATGTTTCGATTCTCCCTGCTGTATCGTCTCCGTCAGGTTGAATGCTACATGCGGTGCGATACTGGGCTTGATGCCTTAGGACTTGGAGATGTGTTCTCTGGGTCACGAGTACACGGTGAAAGCAGCCGTTTACTAGATAGAACTCAGTAGCTTTAATATAAATTCACATAATGTGTTTTTCACACAAATCCAGAGTAATAGCCCCAGGGGTAAGTGCTAGCATTAGTGTAAATTCAAGATAATTTGCACAATGCCATGACAGACAGCATATTAGAAATGCACTCGTAATTCTAGATAAGTGTTGGCAGAAGAGGAAGTCTTTCTTAAAAATATACAAGTTTGGCCATGTTGTCTGAGCTGTATTGGTTGTTTCTAATATATTGGATGAAATAAGTATTTTGAGGGAATCTTCAGGGATGTGGGAATGAGAAAATATCCCCATTTAGTGCTATGAGCCCTTAGAATTTAATTATGACACAATATGTAGAAAACTATTCAAACACTGTGGCAATACACACATACACAACAGATGAAATGACACAAATTTAAAGTTACACGAATGTTAAGGTATTTTGATGTAGCTGTTCTCTTAAAAATCTCATGTGAAATTTCACAATACATTTATACTGCAAAGTCATATATAAAGTTTAAAGTCATTGACGTTTGTTTTACTGTAAGAAATAACTATGAAATATATGTTCATGGGTTCCAGTATAAAAACATAACTATAATCGTATCAACAATGATAAACTCATGGAAATCAGGGAGAAATAAGTTTACTGCTCCAACCACTGTAAGCATTAAATTATGCACTATAATGTTCACCCTCTACTGGATATTAGGACAGATTTTAAAGGCTAGCTATTTCTTAAAGAGCTCTGTAATTTAAGTTCCCTTAAACACCCAAATCAAAATGAAAACGTAGAGAAGGAGTTGCTATTTCTGCAGCACTAAATCTCTTGTAAAATTATTAAAGTCTGTTTTGTTGTTCTGTTTTCAGTAGTTATTTTTCAGAATGTTGATTTATTGATTTTCAGTTTTTTAATGTGTATCTTTTTACATATGCTGTAGGGTAAACAATGTTCACACATTGTACTTTGAGTGGGGTGTTCAAGACTTAACAAATGAAGCTAGAATGAAACTGATTGGTTTTTGGAGATTTTCTTGTTTTTGTTTTTGGTGTTGCTGTTGTTCATTATCTTCAAATTGTACTTGTTGTTGAGAAATATAACCCAACCACAGGGTGGCACTGTTTCTTTAAAGTGTGGCTCAGGACTACAGAACTGCTCATGGATCAAAACTCCATCAGCTGTCAGCCAGTGAATGGTAATCTGGAGGGATGGGTTGGAAATCCCCTGTTCTACTAACCACTCTAGTCCAATGGGGAGAAGAGGCTTCTAAGCCCTAAGACTGCACAGGGATAAATGCTTCTTAACAGAAAACATTCACTCCTCGGTTTACAGCTCTGCCTTTCAAATTGTACATTGTGAAATTTGCTTAAGGTACTTTATGTGGAGTAAATTACATGGCTGTTATAAAGGGCCAGGAGTAGAGGGCCAGGAGTAGAGGGTCAGGAGTAGAGGGCCAGGAGTAGAGGACCAGGAATAGAGGGCCAGGAGTAGAGGGCCAAGAGTAGAGGGCCAGGAGTAGAGCGTCAGGAGTAGAGGACCAGGAGAAGAGGACCAAGAGTAGAGGGCCAGGAGTAGAGGGCCAGGAGTAGAGCATCAGGAGTAGAGGACCAGGAGAAGAGGACCAAGAGTAGAGGAGTAGAGGGTCAGGAGTAGAGGGCCAGGAGTAGAGGACCAGGAGTAGAGGGTCAGGAGAAGAGGACCAAGAGTAGAGGGCCAGTAGTAGAGGGGCAGGAGTAGAGGACCAGGAGAAGAGGACCAAGAGTAGAGGGCCAGGAGTAGAGGGTCAGGAGTAGAGGGGCAGGAGTAGAGGGCCAGGAAAAGAGGACCAAGAGTAGAGGGGCAGGAGTAGAGGGGCAGGAATAGAGGGCCAGGAGTAGAGGGCCATGAGTAGAGGGCCAGGAGTAGAGGGGCAGGAGTAGAGGACCAAGAGCAGAGGGGCAGGAGTAGAGGACCAGGACTAGAGGGGCAGGAGTAGAAGACCAGGAGTAGAGGGGCAGGAGTAGAGGACCAGTAGAGGGGCAGGAGTAGATGACCAGGAGTAGAGGGGCAGGAGTAGAGGACCAGTAGAGGACCAGGAGTAGAGGGGCAGGAGTAGAGGACCAGTAGAGGGCCAGGAGTAGAGGGGCAGGAGTAGAGGACCAGTAGAGGGCCAGGAGTAGAGGGGCAGGAGTAGAGGACCAGTAGAGGGCCAGGAGTAGAGGGGCAGGAGTAGAGGACCAGGAGTAGAGGGGCAGGAGTAGAGGACCAGTCAGGAGTAGAGGGCCAGGAGTAGAGGGGCAGGAGTAGGGGACCAGTAGAGGGGCAGGAGTAGAGGACCAGTCAAGGGCCAGGAGTAGAGGGGGAGGAGTAGAGAGGCAGGAGTAGAGGACCAGTAGAGGGGCAGGAGTAGAGGGTCCTTCAGCAGGGCAGGAGCAGGGAGAATAGGTGAGAGGTTGGCTTTGTTACATGAGAATTAAAAATCTCATCACTTTCTATGTGGTTTTTGGTCTTTGGGCCGGAGTGAGAAGGCCAGGGTGACTCACTGACTAGATCTTGTTGAGCACATTCATAATACAGTAGAAGAATGATTCCCTTCCCTATACACCTGAAGATGTGAAAATTTACAAAGCTGTCTTGCATTTTGTTATTCTGTTGTGTGTGTGTGTGTGTGTGTGTGTGTGTGTGTGTGTGTGTGTGTGTGTGTGTGTGTGTGTGTGTGTGTGTGTGTGTGAGTGTTTATGAGTGCATGTGTGTGGCTGTGTGTTCTACGATAGTATTTTTCTGCATTCAAACAAGAGCAGGGTAGGAAGAGACAAGTGTGTGCAGAATACAAACTAGAACAAGTCATGAAGGGCCATTTGAGTTCAGCAGCGTGTGTGCAAAAATGGCAGTTAGTGCACCCTGACGTCCTCTTTAGCTGAGTGTCTCCAGCTGGGTCTCCCTGTCTTGGTTCCTCTCAGCTTGAACCCACCCCACTGTCCCCGGAGTGCACAGCCCTCAGAGAGCCCACAGTAATACTAGAGCAGGCCCACCGTCCCATCCATACATCGCCAAACTACTCTGACCAGCCCAGAGAAAGAATTCATGGCTAAAACACCCTCACGGGTGGAGATCCATTCAGTCACACCAAATAGTTGGTGTGGCCCCGCCCTGCTCCTCTGCTGGCCCCGCCCTGCTCCTCTGATGGGCCCGCCCTCATCCCAACCCTCTCTCGCGGGACCTTTATGGACTGCCATTAAAGTTTGCTCTCCATGTGTGAAATTGTTTTGATGGACTGTGATCATGATCTAGGGAGCGTAGCAGCAGTGCTTGGCTGCCTCCGAAACGCACGGTCATCCTGTCCCACTGCCCACTACTAAAAGCCCTTTTCAAGTTCCATGATTAAATGGTGTGCTTGATTAAACAAAGGAATTAATTAAATCCGAACACCGGCAAAGAGGCTTTCGGCGCCTGTCAATCATACTAATTGCACACAGCGTTGGGTTGGTTATTAGCCACTTGAAGACAAGGTGCAGGAGCCTGTGTGTGTGTATGTGTGTGTTTATGTGTGTGTGTGTGTGTGTGTGTGTGTGTCTGCATGTTTGTGCGTGTGGGTGGATTTGAGACTGAGGCTTTATTTTATATACTGGGTTAGTCACTGGCACTGAGTGCCTGTGTATAAGGTTCTATTGCCATTTGGAATGGACTTGCCCAGAGATGGGGCAACGAGGTGCCTTCACCCTGAGTGGGAGGAAACCGTGCAAAAAAAGTGCTGCTATTAATTACTGCCTCCTGATGTCTTTATGCAAATGCATTTTTCTGTAAATATTTCACAATTAGCTAGTGCTTGTCTAAGCCTGGTTCCACCCTTTTAACTGGTGTAGGCGGGGCCTTGTTATTAGCCCACCCCAGTTAAACGATCACATCAATAAGAGATGAGCTGATGGTGGTCGTGTTGGTCACGTGACTCAACTCCGCCCCCTGTTGCTAAAGGCCCCTGTTAAGAAGAGAATGAAAAATTCATTTCCCTCGCATCCATAATTCAGGAGCAGAAGCAGGCAGCCTCCACCATATCGCCTGAGTGGGTGGTTGACCCTCACGCAAAAATGCCAGCATGCTGAGAGCATGTGGGACAGCAGAGACAGACAGCAAGAGACCCAGAGGACACGTGAGAGAGAAGGGACGCATATTTCAGCAGGCCTTCATAGGGCCCGTCGTGCTCTGTGCCATCGCCCCTGACGTGCCAACCCTACGGAGGGACGGAGGGGACAGAGCGGCTTTGCTTTCGGTCAGCGAGGCGGGAGATATAACACACAGGCCTGTATTAACTCCCGAACAGGAAGACGGAAAGTGGATGAGTCATCTCGTGGGAGACAGGTGTGATGCTAAATGAATTTCCATGGAGCAGTGTGGTGGTAAAGGAAGCCAGTGCTACAGTGGGACAGGGTGTAGCCCAGAATGGACGCACCCTGAGAACGCCCCGCTGAGCTTCACGCACGTGGCCCATCTGTGCCAAGGTTTAGCTCATGGCCAGTGTGTGCCCTATCTTACAGCAAACAGAGCTAGACGCAAAAACTACAAGACATCTGCCTGCTCTGTGACAAAACAGGAAGAGGGTGTGTTGTGTTTGTTGCACATGTCACAAAGAGAGGTTGTGTGTGTGTGTGTGTGTGGGAGAAAGAAAGTTTGTGTATGTGTTGTGCACGCAGCACAAGGTAATTAGCATCGCTGACACTGTTGCGCCTGCTGGGCTAATCTGTCTGTGAGGGTTGTTTTTCAGCACTGGTGTTTACCGAGTGTGCACGTGGTCAGGGGGATCCACTAGCCCGCCTCTGACCCCACTGCCCTCCCCTCTCCTGCCCCCCCCCCCCCCCCCCCTCTCCTATTGTCTGACCTGACGCCTGGCCACAAAACCAGGCCCCATGTCCTTATTGTTCAAGAACAACCAGCCAAGACAGCCATCAGCAGGCAGCGGGCAGATGGCCCGATTCAGCTGCATAAACAATAGCGCTAGCTGGACCCAGACCGTGGGCCTGTGTCCCAGTACGGGCAGAAGCCCTGCGGACCCAGAGAGCAACGCTGCATCGCCGGCCGGGCACACGAGTCACATGGCTGCTGCGTTTAAAGTGGAGCAGAAACGGGACTGACGCGTCACGCTAGCGCACGTTCATCCCGTCTCAGCAGAACTGTCACACGGCTCTGTGTGTTAGGTGCAGAGCGAACGCTAAAATAGGAAACGTGAATGCTGCATTTGAACAATGGGAGACTAGCTAATGGTTAGCAATTATGTTACATCTGGACTGTGGGTACTCTTCAGTGTGCATTAAAGAGCGAGTTCCTGTCATTTAAATAAGATCTCAGAGCTTTTGGTTGTGTTGGTATGGAGTCTCAGGGTACGAGCCAATCCTGACCAAGTCCTGGTCACTTTTTCTTGCATGGATGTGGTCACATTTGGTAAACCGTTCTAGAGGTCCATCTTTCTAGACCTGATGCATTCAGCGCAGGAATTCAGCCTTGCGTGAACCGCACTCTAAAAAAAAAGTTTCATTTGCATAATTGTGTTTAGGACCCCAGTGGGTGTGAGCGCTGACCCGGCCCGTCGGGGTTATGAAGGGTCGGCCTCCACTGTCAGAATGTGTTCTGTCCTGATCAGCATGGGCTGGAGAATTTTGTCGCGCTTTTGTAAGTTCTGCGACGATGAAAGAGTCGATTAAAAATATTGTTTGAAGCACCGTGTTCGTACCACACGGGCCACGACGCCCAGAGCACGGGAGGGTGCTAGTGAGGGCTTTCAGCGCTCTGACTGAGGTTAATATGCATTAATCAAATACGTTTATCAAAGGGGAGGTAATCGTTCGAGTTAAACTATGTTACACCTGCCCGTGGTCCTGTGGTCACTGCGGTCACTGCCACACTCCCGTGATCCGTCCTCGAGACCCCATCTAATTGAAAAGCAGGCTGGCAGCAGCTGGCATGGCGGTCCAGGGCTGGTGCGGAATGTGCCCGCCGGCTGGGACGCTCCTCTCAGATCAAAGCAGAGGGGAGGGGAGAGGGTAAGTGGGGTAATGTTTTGAAGTGCCCCCCTCCAAAAAAAAGTCTCATACCATCTCAGGGCTCTAGCAAGACAATCTCTGCGTTAGCTGGAAATATTCGACAGGCGCTGGGGGAAAAGAAAGAAATAAATAAATTAAAAAGCCATCTTTCTTCACCAGGTCCCTGTGACAGCAGAGCAGCTAGGCAGCGTGGAGAAGAGCGGTGCAGAGGATGGAGGTGTGATAGGCTGCTGATAAAAGCCCTCTGGAAAGGACAGGATGGAGGCAGGCTGAGAATGGAGGAGGCGGAGGGAGGCGGAGACACAGAGTGGGGCAGCTGTTCTTTAAGTGGAGGAATCCTCAAACAGCAGGCACCACAGGGGGAGGCCAGGCAGGCGGAGAGACACCTGCCTCCCCCGCGTCCCCCTGCGCTCTGTCTCTGTCTCGCCGTCCCCTTTGCTGCTCCCGCGCTTGTTGACACGGGGACAAATGAGGTGGAGCCTGGTGGATGAAGGGTGGAGTGCACTCATGCCTTTGAATGGGGGGGTCATGTGTGGTGTCATGTTTGGACTGATGAAAAGAAAAAAGATGAAACGGGCCACTAGAACGCACTTGTTCTTGTTTGGCTGTGTAGAAAAAGCAAGAGCCCAAGCCTCAATGCACCAGTGTCAGAGAGATGAGACCAAAGACAAATCCCTTTAAAAAAACCCCTTTTAAAAGTTCACAGAAATGTAATAATGTTCTGCACAGTATCATTAGGTCCATTGAAAATCAGTTCCAGTTCACCGTTTCCTGCTGAAGTGGCCGTGAGACTCGTGTTATGTTCTAGTGTGCTGCCTAAATGACTAGCGAGGGCTCGAAGGCAAGCGGCATCCTCTCTGGTTTGTTTATTTACTGGGAACCCTGTAACCTGAGATGGAGGACACCTGTCAATTTGCATGCAGTTGAACTTTAAACAAAACGTGGCTTTAACGAAAACAAATCAGCTAATCACGCATTCGACTACAACGCGCAGCGTTTAGCATCTCTGTCACAAGAGCCTCATTCTTCTGATTCTTGTCTTCTTTGTCTCCCCGTCCCCCTCTGATCCTGTCCCCCTCTGATCCTGACCGCTAAGCGTCTTTTCTGTCAGCCTTGTTTGTGTGGAGGTATAATTGCTGCAGACTAATTTGCCTCCGCGTGGCTGAGAGCGTCAGCGCTGTAATCAGACACCGCTCGCTGTAATCAGACACCGTTCTGCACACGGGCTGTGAAAGCCCGCCAGCCACTTCAAAAGCTCCATACTCTCGGAAGTCCAAAGTGACCAAGACCTGCAGGTGAGCGCCTGGTGACAGTGCCCTGAGGATTCACGTGCCACAGTTCAGAGTTTAAAATGGGTCTGGGCAGATTTGTTTGCATGAATAGTGTGAATGTAATCTAAGAGTGGTCAACGGATTGTTATGTATGACAATTGCAGCAATGTAAAACTGCTCTCCACTTTCTTAGTGTTCAACACCTCTAACAATCGTTCTGCCATTCAGCCATTTCATTCTGGGGGCAGCCCGGACCGTGAATCCCATTTAAATGTTAACAGAGAAGTGGAATAGAAAGAGGGGGAAATAATGCAAAGTGAAGAATCCATAACTTGTGGATATCCGTTGTGTGGGCTGGCGGGAGCTCCTTAAGCCGTGTGGGAGAGTCTGTGCTGTGACAGGTTGCAGAACAAGGAGACGTCGTGCAGGATTGAGGCGGGGAGCCGAGCGACTCATCCCACCAGCCCCCTCCGGAGAGCGCCCGCGATACGGATCAGCCTACCAGTAACGGGACTACAGCGATTACGCCCACCGTTGATCTCCCGATAGTAGCAGAGATGGTGAGATGGAAAAGGAGACCTTAGTCAAAGTCACGTGACGCGTGCGGACACCAAGCGGGTGGTGAGACACACCCACCACGCCGCCTCTCGTTATCAACCTCGCCCACGACTGCGCATGTCCGCGGGAGGAATCGTCTTTGTGCCCAATAAAAACAGTCCTGTCGTGGTTGGATGGTAAAGCAAGCTGACAGCAGCCCAGGCCCCACCCCAAAGAGGCGGGGCCATGCTTGTTCCCACTCCAGTGTTTTCCTGTTATTAAAAGTTTCCTGGGAGCGATCATATTCCACGCTGAGAGAGAGAGAGACGTGTCTAAGTGTCACTGGAGGACCTGAAACTAGACGTCCTGTGGCTCATTCCTCCCTGCTATTTTGGGTTTCGGGGCCGGTAATGTATTTCACGTCATGCTTTTCCACATCAGCACCCTGGCATTCCCATATAGTGGAGGTTAACATGCGCGTGCGTGCGTGCGTGTCCTGTGGTTTGTGGAATACAAAGGAACAGGCCTATCGACCGCCTGCTAAATGTGCGGCCTGCGTCGGCCAGTGAGAGTGTGCAGGTTTGGGTCTGGCGGTGATAAATCACTGCAGTGTTGTACGTCGTCTGCTCCCCCCGCCTCCAAATTGAAATGGCACCAGACAAGCCTTTGGCACCCAGAGGGCCTGCTGATTCTAACCCAGCATTACGATGCGTGCCTCGTATTGAATGGTAAACTCATTATATTGTTCATGTTGAATCACAAAAAAAAAAAAAACATTTTCTTACCCTGTACTGTATATAATAGATGCATAAATTTATCTATAAAAAAAGCTTAAGAGCAAAAATCTCTTTGCTCTTACGCTGCAATTCAATCTAGGAGCATATATTTAATATTTGCAGTAACTGAAATAACTGCAACATTTACTAATGCAGTCAACCCCATATATTCATTCATTTATCTACTTACAAAATGGCAGCACAGTTATTTTGGTATTTGTACAGAGAAGATGGAGAGTGAAAGAGAGGGAGGAAGAAAAAAGATAACGTGTGTGGTGTTAGACAGCTGGCCAGGAGCCCAGAGATGCCACCGACGGCCCAGTAGCAGCATCACGCTGAACGAGAGGCAGTCCGTGGGGCTTTTTGTCCTCCACTGATTACATTAAGAAACACAGAGCACGCCTCCTCCTTTCTCCCTCGCCTCCTCCTTTCTCCCTCTCCCCTCGGCCCGCCTCCCTCCTGAGCCTCCACAGCTGACAGACCAGACGCTTATGAAAGCCGAGAACCACTTCCGCTTATTATTCTAGGAGTTGAAGACTTCGGAAGCTCGGTGCGCTTCTGTCTTCTCCCGTTTTCATATTCCTTTGCCATCACAGCATTCATCTAAACGCTCAAGATCCCTCGTTGTTCAAAGGCAACGCCGGCTTTCATGAGCCATGCGAAACAGCAGCTACAGATATCGCCGCTCACTCAATTGTCTTTAATAAAGAGAGATGCACACACAGGGAAAGAAGGAGAGCGAGAGAGAGAGAGAGAAAAAGAGAGACAGCACAAGAAAGTGTCTCTAAAGTACAGTCACATGTAGATGGGAGTCTACAACCATAAAACATGCCTCGCACAAATGAGCAAAATCGTGCTTGTAATCATGCCTGTCACTCAGGAAGGCTAATAACAGTGTGCACCGAAAATTATAATTACTGAACACAATAAATGCATTATTTTTCATAGTGGTAATTAATTGCCATTTTTAGATGTAGACCGTGGCCCCCCCAAGGGCAGTGCAGTGATTGCTGTTGTCAGTTTGGCGATTCTGCACATTGGGGCCATTCTGTGCATGGAGCAGTCAATGCCATCACACGCCGGGGTTCCCATCCACAAAAACTGTAATTACATGTGATTGGACTTGTCATTGTCCAGCTCCACTGGTCTGACAGCACCACACAGGAGCAGGAACACAGGCCAGTCAGCTCAAGGGACGCCCCGCAGCCCCACAGTCAGAACGCCCTCACCGTGTGGCTCATTACACTGGAAAACCTCCAGTTCACATTGGATTCTGGTTTTCTCCAATTGTGCTCTCTCTCCCTCTCTCTGTATCTCTCTCTCCGATCTCCGTATGTCTCTCTATCTCCTCTCTCCCTGTCTCTCTCTGTGTGTATCTTGCTCTCTCTCTCTCTCCTCTTCCTTTCCCTCTGTCTGCATTTTTTTACTTGGTATATTCTGTCATTTCAAGGCAGGTTAAAAGGAATAAAGTGAGTCACTACCAGTACTGCACAGTACTAATCAGATCCTCCATGATTTCAACCCAAACAAGAAGCAGAAATTGCATATTTGTTCTGGCAATTATAACCTTGACAACGCTAATGGACTTTGTGGAAGGGAATGTCTGTTTTAAATACAGTTTTGTTTAAAGAATAAGATAAGTGCAATAATTGTCAAATCCAGAAGAGGTAAACAGGCTAAGAGTAGTCAAGCCTACTGTGGAACTGATGGGGTTTACCTCCAAACAAGTCCCGCCTCAAAAATCAAACATTAACTATCAACCTCAGGCCTGTCTTCACACCCTCTGCTTAATGTGTGTACTACCAAAAAATGTAAATGTCAAACAAATATTGACCAATCTTTTTAGCGGTCCACCAAACAAACCGCAAAATAGGTCTAGGGGATGTGACACGACACGAGTTGGACACGAGTGAGACCAGCCGTGTGTGCCGTGTGAGCTGTAGAATAAAGAACAGGTGTAGCGTAGCAGCACACCTGGGCGTTAGCCCCACAGAGGGTGTAGTAGGGTACTAAAACACACACACTTGCTCAACGACTCATTTGTTCCTCCATGACATCATCAGAAATGGACCTGCAGGATTGATGGGAACAGGGGTACAGGGTGAGTGGGCAGAGACAAACAAGCCATTTTATCTCCCGTAGAAACAAAACAGGATGGAAGAAATGAGGTAAGCAGTGGTGTGTGTGGTTTGTGTTTCAGACCTCACCTGCAGTGCCTCACACTGACACTTCACACAGAAACAAATGCTTTGACCAACAAGTGAAAGATAGAAGAAATGCAAATTATTGGTTAAAGAATTCCTCTTACTTCCTAAATGCCACACACTCACTACAGTTTTTATGGGAGATTCTTGTGAACATTTATGGCAACCCGTGGACATGACTGGCATGCGTGTAGGGTGGTGCCCTGGACACGGACACCGTCCCTCAGTACCAGCACTATATGGGCTATTATGGGGGGTGACAGGGTGGGTAAAAGATGGCAGATAATTCATCAGAGTGGATGAAGGCCGTTTAAACCCCTATGGCAGAACCCTCAGCAGCTCATTTCAGCGTGTTTCTCTTGACCGTTCTTCATGACATCGTGTGTTTGAACGAATGTGCTGGTGCTTGTGATGCTTCTTGGTTCCTGTTGTGTTCAGCCTGTACCCCTGTTGTGTTCAGCCCGTACCCATGTTGTGTTCAGCCCGTACCCATGTTGTGTTCAGCCCATACCCATGATGTGTTCAGCCCGTACCCATGATGTGTTCAGCCCGTACCCATGATGTGTTCAGCCTGTACCCCTGTTGTGTTCAGCCTGTACCCATGTTGTGTTCAGCCTGTACCCATGTTGTGTTCAGCCTGTACCCATGATGTGTTCAGCCTGTACCCATGTTGTGTTCAGCCTGTACCCATGATGTGTTCAGCCTGTACCCATGTTGTGTTTACATTTATTTACATTTATGGCATTTAGCAGACGCTCTTATCCAGAGCGACTTACAAAAGTGCTATGTAGTTGCTTGGAATCTCCAAGGTAGAATAGATAGTCCTGAACACAAGGTACTCTAAGCTGGAAAAACCACTAGACGAAAGTCAAATGATACCTAACAATTATACCTGAATATACACATCCCCTGAGGAAAAAGACAGTAAACAATTCCTATAACCCAATTATGCACAATACCTGAGGAAAGAGACGATAAAGTACAATAGACAAAGCATAATTATGCAAAGTGCACTTGAAAGAGGTGGGTCTTCAGTCGGCGTCTGAAGACAGCAAGTGACTCCGATGTTCGGACACACAAGGGAAGTTCATTCCACCACCTTGGAGCCAGGACAGAGAAAAGTCTGGATGCTTGTCTCCCATGTGTCCTGGATGATGGAGGGTCAAGACGAGACATACTTGAGGCGCGGAGGGCTCTAGGTATGCATCTGGGTTTTACCATGGCCATCAAGTAAGGAGGAGCTGGACCATTCTTTGCTTTGTAGGCCAGCACCAGGGTTTTATATTTGATGCGGGCAGCTACCGGAAGCCAGTGGAGGGAGGACAGCAAGGAAGTGACATGGCTGAACTTGGGAAGGTTGAAGACCAACCGAGCTGCAGCGTTCTGGATCAGTTGCAGGGGTTTGATGGCATGCATAGGAAGACCAGCCAGTAGGGAGTTGCAGTAGTCCAGTCTTGAGATAACAAGGGACTGGACAAGGACCTGAGTGGCCTCCCTAGAGAGAAATGGCCGAATCCTCCGAATGTTGTGAAGGGCGAATCTGCATGATCGTGTTGTGTTAGCAACGTGGGCCGTGAAGGAGAGCTGATTGTCGACAACTACACCAAGGCTACGCGCTTCCATGGATGGAGTGATCACGGTGTTCTCGAATGAGATAGAAAGATCACGATGAGGACTGGCTCTTGCAGGGATGTACAGCATCTCCGTCTTGCTTGGGTTAAGCTTTAGGTGGTG